>NW_026067981.1:5329002-5420376 GCF_014885135.2 Alexandromys fortis | reverse complement strand
ACTGGCTTTGTGGGAGCCTAGGCAGTTTGGATGCTCACCTTACTAGGCCTGGATGGAGGTGGGTGGTCCTTGGACTTCCCATAGGGCAGGGAAACTTGATTGCTCTTTGGGCTAACGAGGGAGGGGGACTTGATTGGGAGAGGGGGAGGGAAATGGGAGGCAGTGGCGGGGAAGAATCAGAAATCTTTAATAAATAAATAAAAATTGCCGGGCGATGGTGGCGCATGCCTTTAATCCCAGCACTCGGGAGGCAGAGGCAGGCGGATATCTGTGAGTTCGAGACCAGCCTGGTCTACAGAGCTAGTGCCAGGACAGGCTCCAAAGCCACAGAGAAAACCTGTCTCGAAAAAAAACACATGTAAAAAAAAGAAAAAGAGGGAAGGAGGGAAAAAGAAGGAAAGGAGATGGAGGAAGTGTGCTGGAGAGATGGCTCAGCTGGTAAAAACACTTGAGGTATAGCCTGACAACCCAAGTTCAATTCCTGGAACCCGTGGTAGAAGGAAAAAACCAATTCAGAAAGTTGTGCTCCACGTGTGTGCTGTGGCCAGTATTCCTTCGCTCACATACTCCACAAATACTGAATGATGGTTACAGTAACAACTAGAAATAAGCAAAGAGAAAGGAAACTAGATCCTATGCGGGAGACAGAGCACAACTGGTATAGTGCTTGTCTTAGAAGTACAAGGACTGGCCAGGCGGTGGTGGTGCACACCTTTAATCCCAGCACTCGGGAGGCAGAGGCAGGTGGATCTCTGTGAGTTTGAAGCAAGCCTGGTCTACAAAGCGAGTTCCAGGACAGTCAGGACCGTTACACAGAGAAATCCTGTCTTGAACCCCCCTCCCAAAAAAAAACCCCTACAAGGACTTGAGTCTGTAGACAGAGACTGCTCATTCATTTCCCAGCTGCCCAAACCCGAAATAATTACACAGAAACTATATTTAATTACAGCACTGCTTGCCCAATCAATTAGCATATTGCTAATTAACTCTTATATCTTAAATTAACCCATTTCCATTATTTTGTATTTTGCCATGAGGCTCATGGTTTACCAGTAAGTTTCCCAGGCATCTATCTCCCTTCAGTGGCTACATGGCATCTCCCTGACTTTGCCTACTTTCTCCCAGCATTCAGTTTAGTTTTTCATCCTAGCTCTATTCTGCCCTATCTGCCAAGAGGAGCTTCTTTATTAACCAATGGTAATAAAATGTATTTTTAGCATACAGAGGGGAATCACACATCACCTTCCTCTTTCTGTCTAAATGAAAAAGAGGGTTTTAACTTTAACATAGTAAAATTATTTATAACAAAACAGGTATCAAGCAGGAATTATAGTTACAATATTTAGTCCATTTACATTTGACAAATTAAGGAAATACTCTATCATTTATCCTATCTTCATGAGTCTAAAGTTTTGTATCTAACTTATCCTTTATTGTAACTAAGGAAAACTATAACTATCTTTCTTCAACTCTTCAAAGAACCCAGAAGGACATAACATTACCTAAGTTAACAGGAAGTGCATTGTAAGACACTTCCAAACTCTAGAATTGACAGAGACATCTTGCTGCCTGGATAGTCACCCAAAGTTCTTCTGTATTGTTGTAGCATCCATCTTCAGCCTACAGGCCCATAGTATCTGGCAGACCTTTCCATACAGCAGGAAATTTCAAAGATAGTTCCACCTACATTGGCAGTTTGTCAGTCACTTTCTTCTGTGTCCTGCAGGATGTCTGGAAGATGCTTTCAAGAAGCAGGAACCCCAAAGGTCTGTCTCCTTTCTTTAGGCAACTTTAGCAGTCATTTTTCTGTGGGCCTTGCATGTCTAGTTTATACAGCATATCATCAAGCAGTCTGGGCAAGAGCAGTTTCTTGCCCAAATGGCTAACAAACTCCATGAGGAGCTTTTTTGATGCCTATTATCCTCTTGAAGTAGATTGGTGCTGCCAGGAGCAGATGTGTCTTGTTGTCATGAAAAGTCCTAAGTTCTTAAAACATTTTAAATGCCATAATTTGCTAGTCTTTGAACTGTTTGAAGAATACCTATTCATCTGAAATATATCTCCACACATCTAGAAAATCTAACTAACATGAGTACAAGGTTGACTGTTATAGATGACTCTCTATTAACCTGTATTTCTTCTTTTCTCTTTTTTTAATGATATTTATTGAGCTCTACATTTTTCTCTGCTCCCCTCCCTGCCTCTCCCCTACCCCCTTCTACATTCCCCCAAGGTCCCCTTGCTCCAAATTTACTCAGGAGATCTTGTCTTTTTCTACTTTCTACTTCCCATGTAGATTAGATCTATGTAAGTCTCTCTTAGTGTCCACATTGTTGTCTATGTTCTCTGGGATTGTGGTTTGTAGGCTGGCTTTCTTTGCTTTATGTTTAAAAACCACCTATGAGCGAGTACATTTGATAATTGTCTTTCTGTGTCTGGATTACCTCACTCAAAATAATGTTTTAGAGCTCCATCCATTTTCCTTCAAAATTCAAGCTGTCATTATTTTTTTCTACTGTGTAGTACTCCATTGTGTAAATGTACCACATTTTCCTTATCCATTCTTCGGTCAAGGGGTTGTTTCCAGGTTCTGGCTATGACAAACAAAGCTTCTGTGAACATAGTTGAGCACATGTCCTTGTGGCACAATTGAGCATCCTTTGGATATATACCCAAAAGTGGTATTACTGGGTCTTGAGGCAGGTTGTTTTCTAATTTTCTGAGAAATTGCCACACTGACATCCAAAGGGGTTGTACCAGCTTGCATTCCCACCAGCAATAAAGAAGTGTTCCCTTTTCCCCACAACCTCTCCAGTGTAAGTTGTCATCAGTGTTTTTGATCTTGGCCATTCTTACAGGTGGAATCTCAGAGTTGTTTTGATTTGCATTTCTCTGATGACTAAAGATGTTGAACATTTCCTTAAATGTCTTTCAGCCATTTTAGATTCCTCTGTTGAGAGTTCTCTGTTTAGGTCTGTACTCCATTTTTTTTTATTGGATTATGTGATCTTTTAGTGTCCAGTTTCTTGAGTTTTATGTATATTTTGGAGATCAGACCTCTGTCTGATGTGGGGTTAGTGAAGATCTTTTCCCATTCTGTAGGCTGTCGTTTTGTCTTGTTGACTGGGTCCTTTGCTTTACATAAGCTTTTCACTTTCATGATGTCCCATTTATTAATTGTTTCTCTCAATGTCTGTGCTGCTGGGGTTGTATTTAGGAAATGGTCTCCTGTGCCAATGCATTCAAGTGTACTTCCCACTTTTTCTTCTATAATATTCAGTGTGGCTGGCTTTATGTTGAGGTCTTTGATCCATTTGGACTTGAGTTTTGTGCATGGTGATAGATATGGGTCTATTTTCGTTCTTCTACATGTTGATATCCAGTTATGCCAGCATCATTTGTTAAATATGCTTTCTTTTTTCCATTTGATATTTTTTGCTTCTTTATCAAATATCAGATGTTCGAAGATGTGTGGATTGATATCCAGGTCTTCTATTTGGTTCTTATGCCAATACCAGGCTATTTTCAGTACTATAGCTCTGTAGTAGAGATGAAATCAGGGATTGTGATGCCTCCAGAATTTCTTTTATTGCCCAGGATTATTTTGGCTCTACTAGGTTTTTTGCTTTTCCATATGAAGTTGAGTACTGTTCTTTCGAGGTCTGTGAAGAATTTTGCTGGGATTTTGATGAGCATTGAGTTGAATCTGTAGATTGCTTTTGGTAAGATTGCCATTTTTACTATGTTAATTCTGCCTACCCAAGAACATGGGAGAGCTTTCCACTTTGTTGTGTCTTCTTCAATTTCTTTCTTCAAAGATTTAAAGTTCCTGTCATACAAGTCTTCCACTTGTTTGGTTAGAGTTACTCCAAGATATTTTATGCTATTTGTGGCTATTGTGAAGGGTGTTGATTCTCTGATTTCTTCCCCAGCCCTTTTATCATCTGTGTATAGGATGGCAACTGATTTTTTTTAGTTAATCTTGTATCCTGCTACATTGCTGAAAGTGTTTATGAGTTGTAGAAGTTCCTTGGTAGATTTTTTTTGGGATCACTTATGTAAACTTTCTTATCATCAGCAAACAGTGAGAGTTTGACTTCTTCTTTTTCAATTTGTATCCCCTTGATCTCCTTTTGGTGTCTTATTGCTTTAGCTAGGACCTCAAGAACTATATTGAATAGATATGGAGAGAGTGGACAACCTTGTCTTGTTCCTGATTTCAGTGGAATCACTGGCAGTTTCTTTCCATTTAGTTTGATGTTGGCTGTTGGCTTGCTGTATATTGCCTTAATTATGTTTAGGTATTTTCCTTGTATTCCTGCTCTCTCCAAGACCTTTATCATGAAGGGATGTTGTATTTTGTCAAATGCTTTTTTGTTATCTAATGAGATGATCATGTGGTTTTTATTTTTCAGCTTGTTTATTTGGTGGATTACGGTGACAGATTTTCATATGTTGAACCATCCCTGCATCTGTTAGCCTGTATTTCTTAATTATACATTATATTTTTAAAAGAGCTGCATAAACACAATACCTTAATCAAAAGCAGAAATATACATATAAGAAAGTTGACCTTAAATTTGTATCAATAGACCAAGATCCATACCAATGCAAAGTAATCATTTCTATAGCATATCCCCCTTTAAATGTAAACAAACATTTATAAATAATACTTGGGAATTTTGGGCATAGTTCTCTCCAAACTGATTTCTGCTTTTTGTTGGGTGAGGTATTTTTTGGATTCTTAGAGACCTTTCAGGGGCTTTTGGGCCATCAATCCACACTAGTGTGGAAGGAATCCACAGGTTCTCATCTTCTGTGGAAACAAAAGCAGAACCTTTATTCCAAAGCAACATATCCTTAGACCCAAATTTTGACTTCAAGATACCTTTACAATATATATGTTGGTTTAGCTTAGCAGCCCATACAATGCAATGTCTCTCTGTACTTAGCTCATTCACAGCCAAAAAATTAAGGAAAACCCAATAATATACATAATCCAGACTCTGTGTATATTTCATCTTTATGTGGTTTATTTTTCTTTATTACTTTTTCTACAAGTTTAATATTTATTTTATTATCTTTACTCCTTCAATCTATAATTGTCTGTACTCTTCTATATTATAACTGTCTATACTCTTTTCTCTCTCTCTCATATTTAACACTATGACCCATTTAGAGATTTATTTCTTTCTGATCTGTCTTTATTGCATATCTGAAATTATTTTCTGACCAGGAGCACTTTAAAATGGTAAACAGCTTGATTGTAGTAGCCCTGGATGTTGACTCTTCCTCTCTCAGGCTTTCAATATGGCAGAGGTAGTTCACTGCCAGCTCTGAGATTGCCGGGTGGGAGCAGTCTTCACCACCTCAACTCTGGGTAGCACCATGAGCATATAAGGCCTTTCTATCTGAGTAAAAGCTAAATCTGCCATGCATGGCCTGGAAATATCTCTGTGTATGGTGGAGGGCAATCCACCATGCTCTTCTGCCTATGCACTCCTAGCAGACCTGATCCTGCCACTTGTCAAGGCAGGGAGCACTGAGCCATGGTCATGGTCTCAGCTACTTTCCTCCCAACCTTGAGTGGGCACATAAGCATCTAGACCCAAAGTGGGTGGCGGGCATTAGCCCCAAATATTTGTTGGGCACCATTCTTGTCAGAAGCAAACAGAGCCTATTTGGGAAAAAAATGTAGCTGCCAAGAAGCTACACTAAATTCTGGTGTGTGTGTGTGTGTGTGTGTGTGTGTGTGTGTGTGTGTGCATGTGTCTAGAATTCCTTTTTAAGCTCTCTCAGGTTTTATGTGGATGTAGTCAGCTCCACATTGGACACCATGAGTTCAAGCCCCAGAACCTCCTTGTAATAAGTCAGGTGTGCTGTGGAACAATCTTTTTGTACAATATAAATATGTATTACTCTCATTGGTTGATAAAGAGCTGACTTGCTGATAACTAGGCAGGGTTTTCAGGGCAGAGGAATACTGGGAAGAAGAAAGGCAGGGTCAGAGGAGATGCCATGAGATGCCGCAGAGTGAGCAGGATGGGAAGTATGTACAGTAAATACAGTATCTATAGTAAATTAGCACATAGACTAATAGAAATGTGTAGTATGATGGCTGCTATTAGTTCCTGGCTGCTCAGCCCTGAAATAATCACACAGAAACTATATTATTTGCAATACTGTTTGGCCAATAGCTTAACCATATTTCTGGGTAACTCATATCTTAAATTAACCTATCTCCATTA
The DNA here is from genome assembly GCF_014885135.2 of Alexandromys fortis. NCBI lineage: Eukaryota > Metazoa > Chordata > Mammalia > Rodentia > Cricetidae > Alexandromys > Alexandromys fortis. The sequence goes on along the minus strand of NW_026067981.1, from coordinate 5,414,128 downwards.
ATCTGTGTATTGCCGCGAGGTTGTGGCTTGCCTGGTAAAGTTCAGGCGTCTGTCTCTAGCGGAGCTACATGGCTTCTCTCACTCTGCCTTCTTTCTCCCAGCATTCAGTTTAGTTTTCCCCGCCTAGCTCTATTCGGCCTACTCTGATATAAGCTCAAAGCAGTTCTTTATTAATCAATGGTAATCACAGCATACACAGGGGAATCCCACATCAGAAATGGTTAATTTAAGTTATAAGAACTAGGTAAAAAACAAGCTTAAGCTATCAACTGAGTGTTTATAATTAATATTAAGTCTCTTTGTGGTTATCTGAGGAGCTTCTGCCAGGTCAGAAAAGTCCACCTACACAGATATAGTGGTGGACACTTGTAATCTCAGCCCTGAGATAGCAGAGACAGAGAGCCTTGGGAAACTGGCCCTTGTTGCATAACACCAAGCAAAGCAGGCAGTAAGAAGTACCATATCTTGAGATTGGATGTGGGAAACTAACAAAACAAGAATCATTGATGTTGTCATCTGCAGCACATCCAATAATAAGCTGGTCCACACCCAAACCCCGGAAAAGGCCGTGCTCAGCACACAGTACAGACAGTGGTAGAGCACTGTGCGTGGGCTGTGAGAAGGGAGCCAAACTGCTCCCTGAGGAGGAAGAGATTTTAAAGAAAAAGTGATCACAGAAAATTACAATGAAGGGGGAAAAATAAAAAACAAAAAACAAAGCCAAACAAAAAACAAGCCCCAAATCAGCATTCTTCCGTAGGTGCAGTTCTAGTAGGGCAAGCTACTTGCCAGCCGTGTATCAGAACCAGCTGTGTGCTAGCAGGCAAGGAAGTGGAGTTCTATCTGAGGAAGACCAAGCCTGGGAGAGGCAAGCAAGTCATGTCTAGCTCACGTAATAAAGGTGTTTATTAATGTGTGTGTGTTTTTAAAGCAACAACAGAAGGGCGCAGTGCCTGAGGAGTAAAACCCAAGGCTGACCTCTGGCTTCCACATACGCACACGTGCATGGGCATGCCCGCCTGCATACTCCTGAGCATGCAGACACTTTGAACACACAGATTTCAATGACATGGGTGGAACCTGAAAACACTACGTGAAACAAGCACGACGTGGAATAGTGAGACCGCGTGGTTTCACTCCCATGTTCTAAAAAAGCTGATCACTAAAAGGTTGAGAGTAGAATGGGACAAGTAGGGAGGATTGGAAGGAGGCTTGTCAATGGATACTAATGATTTGGTGCACAATGCAGGCCTTTGGGAGGCAGGAGGGCAGGAGTTCAAGGCAAGGTTTGACTATATAACAAATTGAGGGCAAAAATGTACAAAAAAATGTATGTTTTGGAGTATTCTGTGATATCTTGAACTATGTATACTCTATATAACTATGGTGGTTAGATTGGGCTAAATATACGTGTGCTTCTAAGTATCATTTTTTCTTTCTTTCCCCAAGACAGGGTTTCTTTGTGTAGTCCTGGCTGTCCTGGAGCTTACTCTGTAGACCAGGCTGTCCTTGAACTCACAGAGAGCCGCCTGCTTCTGCCTCGTGAGCGCTGGGCTTAAAGGCGTGCACCACCACTGCCTGGCATTTGTCCTATTCATATAACTTCAAATATCACAGTTATTCTGAGAATACACACACACACATACACAAAGAGACAGAGACAGACAGACAGACAGACAGACAGAGAGTATGCAGGTGAAGGGTTTGAATATTTAAAGTTGAACCTAACTCAGAAATATGGTAGAAATATTTTTTTTTTGAGACAGAATTTCTGGCTGTCCTGGAACTCACTTTGTAGACCAGACTTGCCTCAGACTCAGAGATCTATGTACTTCTGCCTCCTGAGTGCTGGATTTAAAGATCTGTGCCACCATCACCCAGGGTTGTTGTTTGGTTGTTCATTTGGTTGGTGTTTTGTTTGTTTGTTTGTTTTTGTCCAGACAGGGTTTCCAGACGGTCTCACATTCAAAGAGATCCGCTTTCCCCTGCCTCCCGAGTGCTCAGATTAAAGGCATGTGCCACCATCGCTAGATGTAATTTTTTTTTAAAAGAAAATAATCTTTTTGTTATTAAAACATTCAAAATCCCTTTCTGCTTTTAGGAATACACAGTATTACCCCCCCTTTGGTATTGAATGTGTATACATGTATAATATATGTGTGTGCATGGGTGTATATGGTTGTATGTGCACTTGTGTCTGTGCATGTAAAAGCAAGAAGCTGATGCCATGGGTCTTCCAATATCACTGCCCACTTTTCCTTTTAAATGAGTGAGTTTAGCTCACAGTTTCAGAACATCGTTGTGAGGGGGTCACCACTGCAGGAGATTGAGACAGGTGGTCACATTGCATGGTCAAGAAGCAAAGGGAGCCAGACGGTGGTGGTGCCCGCAAAGGGGAATATGAGTTGGTACATGCTTGCACATAGCCTGATTCCTCCACTCCACCTAATCATTGTGTGATTGAGAGACAAGGTCTTGTTGTGTAGCCCTGGAACTTATTTAAGGCAGGCCTCAAATTCACAGAGATGTGCCTGCCTTTGCCCCCTAGTCCAATGTATCTTTTGAGACAGGGTCTCTCGCTGAACCAGGGCTCACCCATTGGGTAGATTGGTTGGCTATCAGGTTCTACCTGTCTCTGCCCAACTATGGCTAGGGTTACAGAAATGTGTGGCCACACCCAGCTTTTCTGTGGGTGCTGGAGATCCCAACTCAGGTCTTCATGCTGTGTTTAGGTGGCAGGCACTTTATCAACTGAGCCATCTCACCAACCCCTCACCTCCCAGCTCTCCACCCCCCCCCCCCCCCGCATCTCACCTCCTCCCTCCCCCATTGTTTTCGAGATAGGGTCTCAGCTCAAGCTGATTCAAATATACTTTGTAGCCAAGATGAACTTGAATCTGTGAATCTTCCTGTCTTCACTCTCCACATGCTAGGATTACAGACGTGCTGTCATCACCTTTCTTTCCCTTTTGCAGGCAGAGGCTCCCACTATGTAGCGCAGGCTGGCCTCAAACTTAAAATCAGTGTTGGATGTGGTAGCGCATGCTTTTATTTTTATTTATTTATTTATTTATTTATTTATTTATTTGTTTGTTTATTTATTTATTTTTGAGACAGAGTTTCTCTGTGGTTTTGGAGCCTGTCCTGGAACTAGCTCTTGTAGACCAGGCTGGTCTCGAACTCACAGAGATCTGCCTGCCTCTGCCTCCCAAGTGCTGGAATTAAAGGCGTGTGCCACCACCACCCGGCTAGCTCATGCTTTTAATCCTAACACTTGGGAGGTTGAGGCAGGTGGATCTTTGTGAGTTCGAGGCCAGCCTGGTCTACAGAGAGAGTTCCAGGACAGCCAGGGACATTAAACAGAGAAAGCCTGTCTCAAAAAAATCAAACCAAATCAAACCAAACCAAACAACATACACACACACACACACCTACACACACACACCTACACACAAAACCCTCAAAATATGGCCTAAACTCTGGGGGAACAGGTATACACCTATCATGGAATATTATTTTAACTGGGCAAAGATGTATGACATTTGTTTATACTGCAGACTGTTATTTTAACTGTGTAGAAGTGTTACTTTTGTTTATGCTGCATTTGTTTAATGATGTAAGGATGTGTGCTTAATTATGCAAAGATGTGTTGCATCTGTTTCATCTTGTCTGCCTTAGGCACCTGATTGGTCTAATAAAGAGCTGAACGGCCAATAGCAAGGCAGAGAAAAGATAGGCAGAGTGGCCAGACAGAGAGAATAAATAGGAGAGATCTAAGCCCAAAAGAAAGGAAGAAGAACAAGAGAAGAAGGTGGAGAGCAAGTGTCACAGCCCGGGGCTAGAAACCAGGAGGCCTTCAACCATCCAGAGGCAGAGACCACAAGAAAGTAAGACAAGCTAAAAAGCCCCGAAGCAAAGGCAGATAAAGAGAACTGGTTAATTTCAGTTAAAAGAGCTAGAGAGAAACATGCCTAAGTTAGGCTGAGCATTCAAAATAATAAGTCTCTGTGTTATGATCTGGGAGCTGGTTGGTGGCCCGAAAGAAAAAGCCCGGTACATGTACCCTTATGTCTTACATAAAATGAGTTACAAGGGCTTCTCTTCTCTCTGGCAGAACGTGTTTAAGCTTGGCATTAACTCTCATATTGGTCACTTTCCTGCTGCTTGATAGAATGCCAGGGGCAAGGTGACTTGCACAAGAAAGGCTTTATTTCGGCCGTGGAGCCAGCATTTAAGATGGCAGAGTGAAGACTTGGTGATTGAAGCAGGAAACTGAGGGCTCCGGTCAACCTCAAGCAGAAAGCAAACAAGCACCCTGGGACTGGAGCAGGCTTTAAAACTTCAAATTCTGCCTCCAGTGGCAAACTTTCTCCAACAAGGCCACACTTCCTGAGTCTCCCCAAACATAGCCATCAGCTGGGGGCCTAGTTATGGGGACCGGGGACCGACACTACAGGGGATACCTTGCTCAAAGCACCACATTTTTCTTTGAATGTTCGATGACATTCTCTGGTGGAAATATCAGGCCTCAAGTTTCATTTTGCTTGACACATTTCGAATTGGATGCAACTTTTCCCACAGAGTGAGATTCTACGCAGCATAGGGAAGAAAGCCCCAAAGCCTTTGCCTTTCTAGCAAGAAGGGTGAACTAAGTTGAAGAAACTTAAAAAAAAAAAAAAAACCATGTGTATATGTATATGTGTGGATGAGTGTGTATGTGTGAGTGTGTGTGTGTGTGTGTGTGTGTGTGTATGGGAGGACCACAGCATGTACTTGGAGATCACAGGACAACCTGCAGAACTCGGTTTCCTCCTCCCACCGTGTGAGCTGAGTCCCGGGGACTGAACTCAGGTTCTTATTAGCAAGAGTCTCTGCCCACTGGGTCATCTCACACCCCTAGTGCCAGTTTGAGATGGAAGTTTTGGTTCAAGGTGTAAAATGGTAAGAGACTTAACACAGGGATCTTGGTGAGAACAGAGGCAGAACAGTAGCTCTTCGTACTTCCTTGACCAAATGGGACACTATCAGGAATGAAGATGACCTAAGGGACCTGGGGAAGCCCAGCCTCAGAGTCCTAGTCCTTCCCAGTTCACATATGTATCAGTCAGCAGCAGGTGGGTACCAACTGGCTCAAGGTGTGCATATAGCCGCTACCTAAGCCTCTGCGCGACTACAAACCTAGACAGCCAAACCGTGATGCCAAACAGTGAGCAACTTAGCCAAGAAGGCAGACAGAGCAGACACGATAAACTAGCAAAGATAGACAGTGGAAGACTGGTGGATTTCTCAGCAGGATAAAAGTGTTTGCCACCAATCCTGCCAGCCTGACCGTGGTGGGAAGAGAGAGCTGATTCCTAAAAGTTGTCTGACTTCCACATAAACTCTGTCTCTTCCTCTCTCCTTGTCTCTGTCTCCCTCCCTGCCCACCCCCAACACACACAATTAAAGACAAAACCCTGAAAACGCCAATAATGACATGCCGGGCGCTGAAACAGATTAAACAGTTTAAATCTAGATATGTTGTTGAAAAATAAGAAAAGAGAGTGATGACCAGCCTGGCATGGTGTTGCAAACTAGTAATCCTAACCCTTGGGAAACTGAGGCAAAAGGATTGTGATTTGGAGGTCAATGTGAGACTCTGTCAAAAAAACTGCTATGGGTGTAGCTCGTTTAGTGGTTTGTCTAGCACACTTGAAACCTTTGGTTGGGTCTCTAGTATTACACAAATTTGCTGTGATGGAGCATGTCCTAATCCCAGGACTCAGAGAGAATCAGAATCAGCCACCCCCTTTGAGTCTGAGGCCAACTTCGGCTTTCAGACCTCATCTCAAAACAAACAAGGATGGAAGTGAAGACTCACTCAGCAGGTAAGAGCACTCGCTGCTCTGACAGAGTTCCCAGCACACACATCAGGCAGTACCCAACTACCTCTAACCCCAGCTCTGGGGGTGCCCACACCCATATGATGCAGATACAGATGGGCAGGTGTACACACACACCCCAAAACAAAATTCTCAACCCAGAGTTCTTTATCTAGCAAAACTATTTTTGTAAAACAAAATAAAGGCATTAACAGATAAGCCAAAAATCCGGAAAGAATTTGTGGTTGGCTGACCTATTACCCTGCAAGCAGATCCATCATGGATTGTCAGGCAAGATAAGGCAGCAAGCAAGATCCTGTTATAGGCTGTCAACAAGAGAAATTGCTTAGATTAATGAGCACAGTCTATTAAAACTAAAAGTCGGGAAAGGATACACTGTATAAACAGTAATTTTACGAGAGATGGGACCTGGTGGTGGAGGTGGCAGCAGTAGTGGCGCACGCTTGGGGGAGGCAGAGGCAGGCGGAGCTCTGTGAATTCGAGGTCAGCCTGGTCTACGAAGCAAGTTCCAGGATAGCCAGGGCTGTCACAAAAAATAAACAAACAAAAAGTCAGAGAGAGAGAGAGAGAGAGAGAGAGAATGAGCTGTAGTTGCTATTTTGATATCAGTCAAGCTATTTTGGGTTCAAATGATTGAACTTGGAGCCCCTTACATGTTATGGAAATGTTATATCACTGGGTTCCGAGTAGATTTAGAACACAGGACTTGCTAGGAATAATAGAGACATTTCACAATAAAAGGTAATATATTAAAAAATTTTTAACAATGTAGGTTGAGATTTTGCTCAGTTGCTAACATGCTTACCTAGCAAGCATGAAGCCCTGGATTTGATTCCCAGTACTGAATAAAATTGGGCGTTGCGGCACAGGGCTGTAATTCCAGCCTTTGGGATGCAGAACCAAGATCAGAAATTCAAGGTTATTTTTGTTTACATTGTAAGTATGAGGCCAACCTGGAACATGTGGAATCCTGTCTCTGTGTGTGTGTGTGTATACCTATGTTTTATATATGTATGTATATGTATATATGTATGCACATACACAATTAGTACATATATGCTTCTAAAAGAGATAACCAGGGTGGCACATGTCTTGGGAGACTGAGAACAATGAATTTGAGGCATTCTAAAATATAGCAGCCCCTGCCTAAAAAAGAAAGCCTCAATATATATGAAGGAAAAATAATGGTGTATTTGAAAAAACATAAAGTATCTTTTTTTTTTTTTTTTTTGAAAGAAAATATTCCAGGCTCTAGTTGGCCTGGAAGTCACAGTGTAATTCAGGCTGGCCTTGAATTCATAGAGATTTTTCTGCCTTGCCTCCTGAGACAATTTTAGTTTGAGATTTAGTATTTCATTCACAGTGTATGGTAGCCTGCAGTGCCCGCTTGCCTACAGGAGCATACATAGCCAATTTGTCTGGTTTGCCAGGCGGTAGTGACGCACGCCTTTAATCCCAGCGCTCGGGAGGCAGAGGTAGGCGGATCTCTGTGAGTTCGAGGCCAGCCTGGTCTACGGAGCAAGTTTCAGGACTGTCTCCACAGCTACTGAGAAACCCTGTCTCAAAAAAACAAAGAAAAAGCCAAACAAATAAACAAACAAACAGACAAAAGAAGATGCCCAGCTCTTGGGCTCTGAGATTGGTTTTTGCATTTTCTCCCTGGCTGTGCTCCCAGTCAATGAAGGGAAAGAGCTAAGAGCTAGGATATTACGTGAGGTCCATTTCTAGGAGACAGTCGACTCTTCTGATTGTCAACAGCTTGGCACAACCTTTCTGAGTTTGCCCACGTAGTCTAGGCGATTCTACCCTGTCTGGCCTTCACTCAGGGCATAGCTTGTCTTGCCATCGGAAAGCTTTCCCAGGCTCCCTTGCTATTTCCTGTCCCACACCATTCCCTTAATGAAATTGTTCAAGTGTGTAATTTCATCTTGACACCCGCTTTTTGGAGGGAGCAGACCAATACAGGATACTAGAAATGGACCAAGAAAATAGGCCAGGAGCTAGTGAGATGGTTCAGAGGGTTAACGCACTAGCCAACAAGTCTGACAACCCAAGTTCAATCTTTAGGCCCCACATAGTGGAAGGAGAGAATTGATTCCTGACGGTTATCCTCCGACATGTGTTCATTTGAATACGCCAGTGCCCTGCCCCTCTCCACTAAATTGAAATATGATCTCCTTTCCAGGAGGATCTCTCCCTTCCCCCCTTTTTTCTTTTAAAGGAAAACCAGGGCCAAAGAGATGGTTCAGTGGTTAAGAATACTGGCTGCTCTTCCAGAGATCCTGGCTTTAATTCCCAGCACCCATATAGGCGAGCTTACAATGGTCTGTAACTCCATTCTAGGGAATCTGGCTCACTCGCATAGACATACCTACAGGCAAAGCACCAATACCCATAAAATAATAATTAACAAATTATAAAAATTAATTAAAAAACCTTGATCTCCTTATTTAGCCCTTGGCATGCCAGGAGCTTGCTGTGCAGACATGGTTGGCCCTGTGATGTGGGAGTGATTTCTTATTAATAAAGAAACTGCCTAGGCCCCTTGATAGGCCAACCCTTAGGTGGGTGGAGTAAACAGAAGAGAATGCTGGGAGAAAGAAGCTTAGTCGAAGAGTCGTCATGATTCTCCCACTCCAGACAGACGCAGGTTAAGATCTTCTCTGGTAAGCCACCTTGTGGGCTACACAGATTATTAGAAATGGGTTAGATTAACATGTAAGAGTTAGCCAATAAGAGGCTACAGATAACGGGCCAGGCAGTGTTTAAAAGAATACAGTTTCCGTGTAATTATTTCGGGCATAAGCTAGCCATGCGGGCGGCCGGGTGCCGGGGACGCAGCCCCGCCCCTCATATCACTACAGCCCTGAACTCACAGAGATCTGTCAGCCTGTCTCCCTGTGTATGCCACCACACCCAGCATGATCTCTCTCTCTCTCTCTCTCTCTCTCTCTCTCTCTCTCTCTCTCTCTCTCTCTTTGGTTATGATCTCTCTTTTTAAAAAAAGGAAAGAAAGAAAGAAAGAAAGAAAGAAAGAAAGAAAGAAAGAAAGAAAGAAAGAAAAGGTTAGTATGATGAGGATTTCAGGCTAGCCCACAGGTGCTTGACAGATGGAGAAGGCTATCCTTCCTGCGAAGTGGGTGTGGAGTGAGAGCATAGATACCGTTAATCCTGGCACTCAGGAGGATCAGGAATTCAAGATCATCCTTAGCTACACAGCAAATCTGAGGTCAGCAAGTGGCTACAAGAAAACCTTTATTTTATGTGAATTGATGTGAAGATACCCTGGAACTGGGGTTATAGACATTTGTAAACTACCATGTGCTGGGAATTGAACCCAGATCCTCTGGAGGAACAGGCAGTGTTCTTAACCTCGGAGCCATCTCCCCAGCCCCTCCATCTTATTTTTTTTAATTTATTTATTATGTATATAGTGTTCTGGGCACCAGATCTCATTATAGATGGGTGTAAGCTATCATGTGACTGCTGGGAATTGAACTCAGGACCTCCGGAACAGCAGTCAGTTCTCTTAACCTCTGAGCCATCTCTCCAGCCCCCACCTTATTTTTTGAGACAAGATTGGTTGCTGAACCTGGAGCTCACTGATTTCTCCAAACCGGTTGGCCAGCAATCCCTGGGCACCCTCCCCAGCACTAAGTGGATAGGCTTGCTGATTCTGCACTTTGTGTGGGTTTCGGGGATTGAACTCAGGGCGTCATGCTTGTGTGGCAGGATGTTTCCTGACCGGAACATCTCTGTAGCTCCTCCGTGTTTTTCAGTATGTTCAAGGTTGTGAAACCATCACAACATCAAGAATTCTAGACCCATTCATAGTTACTAACCCATTCTTCCCCAAGCCTTCGAGATAAATTCTGACTTTATAAATGTTCTTATTCTGATCATTACCTTTTAAAAAATACATTTACAAAAATATCAGTTTAAACATTTGACTCTTCCACACTCTCATTTTACTTGGAGATTTTTTTAAAAATTATATTTGTGTGTATGTCTGTGTACCAAGTGTGTATTTATTTTCTTTATGGGAGGACAGTATGTCTTGGTTTTTACTAGAAAGAGCCTCTGAAGATCAGGAATACCAATCCCTGAATGGTACACGCTGCATAATCCAGGCAGCAGGGAGAAAGAGCAGGGATAGGAGTTGACACTTAGCAATGAGCGTATGGTAGTTTGTGATGATTTTCACAACCATCCTGCCAGAGTGTTATCACTTAACAGTGCTAATGTTTACAGACTTGAAGTAACTTGCCAAAAAAAAAAAAAAAGAAAAAAGAAAAGATTGCAAAGCTAGACAGAGGGCTACGGATGTGGCTGCCTTGATGGAGTGCTATTGTGAAGTATTTTAACTGGGCAAAGATGTGTTATACTTGTTTAGGCTGCGGAATATTACTTTACCTGTGAAAAGGTCTGCTGCTTTTGTTCATGCTGCATCTGTTTAGTGGTGTAAGGATGTGTGTTTAATGATGTAAAGCTGTGTTTTTGTATTTGTTTCACTTTGCCTGCTAAGGCACCTGCTTAGTCTGATAAAGAGCTGTACAGCCAATAGCTAGGCAGAGAAAGGATAGGTGGGGGTGGTGGGCAGAGAAAATAAACAGGCTAAATCTAGGTTGGAAAAGGGAGAAGGAGAGAAGGAGGAGAGAAAGAGGGACATGCCTGGGGCAAGAAGTTAGGCTGACTCCAGGCAGACAGACGTAAAGAAGCCGTGAAATTAAAATATACAGAAGAAAGAAAAAAGCTAAAAGCCCCAAGGCAAAAGGTAGATAAAGAGAAACAGCTTAAGTTAAAAGAGCTAGCCAGAAATGTGGCTAAGCTAGGTGGAGCACTCAAAGCTAATAATAATTCTCTGTGTCATGATTTGGGAGCTGGTTGGCGGCCCACAAATAAAAAGCCTGGTACGGAGTGCTATTCACCTAGCATGAGCAAAGCCCTGGGTTTCATCCCCAGCAAAACATGAACAGTGCTCTGTGATTTAAGTTTGAGTCAGATTGGGCTGGGGTAGGTGAGACCCTGTCTCAAAGTCAGAAACAAAGCCAGGACATAAACTTCAGTTTTCTAGCTAGCCCTTCATCCTCAAGCCGGGTTAGTGGCTCGCTAACTTTAGTGGGCAAAAGACTCCTGGGGGAGCTTGTGAAAGACTGACTGCTCTTGACTGCTCAGGGCGGTCCGCTGAATTCCTGATTCACAACTTCTGGGGCGGAGCCCAACATTAGCATCTCCAGCCGCACTGCCAGGAGATGGCTGCAGCAGCTGCTGTTGCTGGTGCTACTGCAGGGCTGACACTGCACTCTTCTCTCTCTCTCTCTCTCTCTCTCTCTCTCTCTCTCTCTCTCTCTCTCTCTCTCTCTCCTCCCCCTCCCTCCTTCCCTTTGCCCCAGGCACTGTGCTTTTATGCCTGATAGCATCAGCAGCAGCTTGAAAGATGAAGGTCGCAGGGTGGAGGTTGAAATAGCCTTCCTATCAGAAGGTCATCTCTTTAGAGTAGTTGTGTACTGCTTTGTCATAGCAACTGCTGACCGAGGAAAGGTGGAAATGGCAACGGAGAGGACAAAAAGAAAACGCTAAGTGTTTTGACCTCTGTGCGGGAGGTCAGGATGGTGCTGAAATGTGGTGGCATATTCTTCTGGTGGGAGATGAATAGGCAATAGGAGAATGGGTCATTGTTCCTGAAGCACCTGCAGGGAGAAAGATTCAGTTGGCTTTTCAGAAGGAGCGGGTGCTGGTGCTTCAGGAGCTGGGGCAGGCAGGCAAAGGACTGTCAAACAGGGATGTCTCATTGCTCTCTAGCTACCGCTGTAGCTGCCTGCTCCTGCTGACTTCATTTCCAACCCTTCACCAGGCCAGGACTTGAGCAGGCTGAGTCTCTATAAAAGGAAAAAGAACCATCATAGATAGCAAGAAAACACATTTTCTTGAGTCTGTGGGAGCTCTTAATACACGTGTACATATATACTATACACATGTTTTTTTTTTTTTTTTTTTTTTTTTTTTTAAGTTTCTTCAACTTAGTTCACCATTCTTGCTAGAAAGGCAAAGGCTTCCCTAATAGGAGGTGCAGAGGATCAGATTGAAATCACTTAATTCGCATCTGCAGTGTAATTGCAGAGGAGGCTCGAATACGATGTGAGCATCCCTGGCTAAGGGATTTGTGACTGGCTCTCAAGAGAGGATGACACAGCACAGGGAGCAACAGAGGCGGCTTGCTTTGCTCTGTAGAGAGCAAGACACTTAAGTCCTTGGTGAGGTCACCATACTGAGAGTAAACAGAGGGCAACTTCTTTTGTGTAGGCAAGCCAGCCCTAAAGATGGGAAGGGGAAACAGAGTGGGCGCATGCAGCTGGCCTCCTCTGCTACCCAGGCCTTATCTTTTTATAGAAAGCTTTCACCATTTCCAGAGCATTTTTGTGGATATTAACTCCTGTACAGAAGTCAAATACTATTATTAGTGTTGAGCAAGGTACAAACAGATGTATTGCGTTAACTTGGCTACTAGGTAAGCTCAGCTGGGTAACAGGCACACTGGGACTAGTGTAGAAAGTTACTGTGTACATTTAAAGAAGGCTTTGGGAAACAAGAATGCCTCCACACATGGCTCCAGCATTCTGGTGGGGGACTGGTTTTACTCTTTCTCACAGCGTGGAAGATGACAAAGCAAGGTCAGGGTGTGGGCAGTGTCTTGCAGATGCCATGCCACAGAGGAGACATTTGTGAGAGAGGGAGCATTGGAGAGACCAGGACTGATAGGTAGACCACCCAGGGAGAACGCCATGTCATTCATCCCATTGTGAGGTTGGAGTTCATGTGACCTGTACCTATCTCCCTTAAAAGGTCCCAAGAACTTTTTTTTTTTTTTTACTGTTATATAGGAAAGCGATTATCAGTTTGAAATTTTGGTGGGGACAAAGTACATCGAAAATGTAATGCCAGGAAAAAAAATTAAAAAATAAAATTAGTGGCACACTCCTCTAATCCTAGCACTAGGGAGACAGAGTCAGGCAGGTCTCTGTGAGTTCAATGCCATCCTGGTCTACAGGGCAAGTTCCAGGACAGCCAGGGCCCCTCTGTTGAAGGAAGAGCAGTGGGCTGTGTTCCTGCCCATCTCTGCAGGGCTAGCTTTACCCAAATTAATTACACGGAAACTGTATTCTTTTAAACACTGCTTGGTCCATTAGTTTCAGCCTCTTCTCGGCTAACTCGCACATCTTGATTAACCCATTTCTATTAATGAGTGTAGCACCACGAGGTGGTGTCTTACCAGGAAGATTCTTAACCTGCATCCATCTCGGAGAGGAGAGCTATGGCTTCTGCTTAACTCAGCTTTCTTTCTCCCAGAATTCTGTTTTGTTTACTCCGCCTATCTAAGTTGCTGTCCTATCAAAGGCCAAGCAGTTTCTTTAATAATTAACCAATGAAAGCAACAGATAGACAAATGACCCTCCTCCATCCCCCCTCCTTCCTGTCTCTCTCAATTACAATCACAGGGATGTTTCCATTTCAAAATGATAAAACATGTGTATTTGTTGGTATCTTTTTTATGATTTAACTTTATGTGCATTGGTGTGAAGATGTCAGATCCCCTGGAACTGGATTTACAGTTGTGAGCTGCCATATGGGTGCTAGGAATTGAACCCAGGTCCTCAGGAAGAGCAGTCAGTGCTCTTAATCACTGAGCCATCTCTTTAGCCCTTGTTGGTACCTTTTAACCTTATCTTTATTCATTCATTTGTTCATTAAACAACCACACATCTGACGCATCCTACTTGCTTGTCATTCTCCTGGGGGCGGGGGGGGGGGGGGGGGTTGGGGATGCAGCAGAAATGAGATGTGGCCTCCCTCATCCGTTCAAGGAGCATTCGCTGAAGCCGCATTCTGTGCCAACCGCTGTTCTAGTGCTGGGATGTAATAATTAGAAGTGAAAAAGGGCAAGAAATGTCAGTTTAAGTCCTCAAAAGTATCTTTAACGGTAGAGATGGGCCCAGGACTAGTCACATGATATAGCAGGATTAGTATATCAATGGTGGGTTTTGTTGTTGTACTTTTTTGGTGGTTTTATTTTTGTTTTTGTTTTGTTTTGTTTTTTGACAGAGGCATCTCTATGTAGCCTTGGCTGTCTTGGAGCTCACAGATCTGATTGCCTCTGCCTCCCAAATGCTGGGATTAAAGGTGTTTGCCCTTATACCCAGCCTAGGTAGGTTGCTTAAGATATTTAAATTTAATCTGAGCAGTGGTGGTGCACGCCTTTAATCCCAGCTCTCGGGAGGTAGAGGCAGGTGGATTGCTGTGAGTTCGAGGCCAGCCTGGTCTACAAGAGCTAGTTCCAGGACAGCCGCCAAAGCTACAGAGAAACCTTCTCTCGGAAAAAAAAAAAAGATATTTAAATTTAAGATGTTTCAAATACGACTGAAAATTTTTGTGCTAAGATATTTTCCATATTTAACTATCTAAAGCTATTTTGGAAAAGCTCATGCTCTGGCCTTTTCTCTTCCTTTTGGCTTAGCTGCCAGCTACAGTCATGTTAATCTGTGGATTCATTAAACTCCACAGGCCTCACACTAGGCTATAAATAGAGATCTGCAAACCCTTGATACTCCCCTTGAAGAGGAGAGACTTTTGGGAGAAGTTGACCCACCTACAGTCAGAGGGGCCGTTTGATGGGGTGAGGTCCAGCCAGCCTCTCCCAGTGCCTCCTATGGACACCAGGTAGCCACTCTTATCTTGGTTTCCGAATGGAGTTTGGTGTTGTTGGTGACAATATTTCAGAAGAGAAAAGGACATTAGTAAGGTGAACTTGGTGGTGTATGCCTGGAATCCCACCATGTGGGAGGGGGAGACTGGAGGAAAAGGAGGGTCATCTTCAGTTAAGTAGGGAGCAAAGGATCAGCCTGGGTTACAGAAGATTCTATTCTCAAACTGGGCCATGGTGGCACACGCCTTTAATGCCAGCACTCAGGAGGCAGAGGCAGGCAGATCTTTGAATTTGAAGCAGCCTAGTCTACAGAGCTAGTTCCAGGACAGCCAGAGCTACACAGAGAAACTCTGTGTCAGGAAAAAAAAATGAAGTTTCCTTTTTATTTTTGAAGTCAGCATGAACAAAGAAAGGTAGGAGCCACCAACACCTGACCGATTGTGCTTGACACCTTCAAAACTAATATTTACATTGACATTATTCAAAACTAATATTTACAAGGGAATGTGATAGACATGAGCTCTTTTACATTTTTACTTTTTAAAACTTAAAATTGTTTTATGTATATAGGTGTTTTGCCTGCATGTATGTCTGTGTACCATGTGTGCCTGGTGCACACGGGACAGAAGTGGGCATCAGATCCTCTGAAACAGGAGTTACAGATTGTTGTGAGCTGCCATGTGAGTGCTGGGAATAGTATCCGAGTCCCTCTGGATGATCAACCTCTGCTCTTAATGGCTGGGTCATCTCTCCAACCTCTTAAGCCCCCTTTAGGGCCCCATCAGTTCAGTGTTAAGGTTTAGAATCCAGAGAATCTTTCACACGTGCCAAGCACAGCTGCTCTTTCTGGTTCAGTTGGTTCAGTCCTTTAGAAGTCTTTTCAAGCCCCAATACAAGCTCAACAGTGATATTCAAGCATTGTTCGAAAAACTTTACCTATGATAATTCATTGACAGCCAACAAAAATCCTAGCATGTGAGCACCATTATTATTTCCATTTTATAGATGGGAACACCGAGGCATGGCACACTTGAAGAAATTTGGCTCTGGAGATGAAGACGACTCCTCTGTCTCTATTTGGTATTGTCTTCCTAACTAAGTGACACATGGCCGGCTAATAAACTGCGACAGTTAAAAGTCATCAATGAATCGAAATGACTTTATGTTTCTCTTTTCATCAACCCCAGCTTCACAGGAATTGTCAGTAACGGGGATCCAGGATGCTGCGGTGTGGAAGGGCACTGATTATCCAGGAGGGGGAACTGTCCTCCAGTCACCCTTCATTTGGGGAGTCACATGAGGACAGACCTGCTAAAGAAAATGGCACTTGGGGGTTTCCAAGACAGGAAATCTCTAAAGTCAAGCGGCTGACAAACTATTTTGGCATACAGGGCGTGGGAAGGGAGTCCGACTAAAAACACAAGTTTTAGTGTGGATAAAGGGTCCAGGCATTAATTGTGCTCCAGCTCCATCTTCCCAGCCTTTCCCAGCTTTGCGTCTCAAACCTGAGGCACTTCCTCCATTCTCGGCAGCTTCTTCTGGCTTTTGATCTCTTTTGAAATAGGAGGCAGACAGGCGCATTAAAACGCTGACCCAGCCAGTTTCTTCTCCCGGGCTCTGGCTCCGTTCGGGAAAGGGTTAATCCGGCGGGTGGGGAGGGGAGTGGCGCTCACACCTTTCCCAGAGACCTCGGGCGGCGGCTGCGGTGGCGGGGCCCGGGCGGGGCGGAGGCTGGGGCCAGACTCCTGGCGAATAGCAGCTCGCAGCCGGCCCGGATTGGAGCAGCCTCATCACGCTGACCTCTGCCTGGGATGTAAACCCCACGGGCCGCCACGGGCACAGGAGAGCTCTCAGCACCTCCGGGAAAGCCGTCTCGGCCTCCCCTTCCCTCCCCCTCCCCCGCTTCAGCCGCGGCCGGCCGGCCCAGCCTCGACCTCGGCGGCGGCGGCAGCGGCGACGACCGGCGGCGGCGGCGACGAAGACGCTGAGCGAGCCGGGTCGGTCGCGGGCGGGGAGCGTGCGTCGCTTCGCACAGGCTGCGAGAGGAGGGGCGGCGCGAGTCATGGCCGGGGACAGCGAGCAGACCCTGCAGAACCACCAGCAGCCCAACGGCGGCGAGCCCTTCCTGATCGGCGTGAGCGGGGGCACGGCCAGCGGCAAGGTAAGGGGTCCGCGCGCCCTACCCGCTCGGCGGGCGGCACATGTGGCCGGCGCCCGCGGGCCGTGGCAGTTGCAGCCTGCCACCGCGTGGCCCGCGCGCTCCTCGCTCCCGGACGCCGCGCTCAGGCGCCGCCAGCCTCGCGCAGGCTCCGGGCGCGGCGTTGGGGATCGGCGGGGTACTGGGACGATTGAGGGTCCCGGGTGTGGGTCCCCACTACCCTCCCCGCAGGGTTGGTGCGCTCTCTCGCCCGTTCCCCGTGGCGTTTGGGACTCGTGGTCAGGGTCCTGTGGGGGAGGGGCGAAAAGCGGATGCTTATTGTTTTGCAAGTCAGGGATGAGGATGGGGCTTTTGGGGAGCCCCCGTGCGCTCCTCCGCCTCGGTCTGGCCCTGGCCGGCCGCCCAAACCCACGGGCTGCGAGGGTGGCGGGGATGCGCGAGCTGGCGCGCCGGCTACCGGGAGCCCACCTAGGGGGTGCAGAGCTTTCCGGGAGGGAGCCAAGCTCGGTGGGCGCTGTCGCGGATGGGATGACAGCGGGGGTTGCTGTCTTTTACAGTTGGAAGAGAAAACAGGATCAGTCTTAGTGAGAAAGTTGTACTGGTTCCGTGCTCTCCGGCGTCCAGGTTGCTCTCTTTCTTTCCTTGGACCCCAGGGAAGGGGCTACCGAGTCTGACTTTCCGAGGGAGCCTCCCCCCATTCTTTTTTCCCCCAGCAGTGACAAGCATCTTGGCTTCACCTCGGGTCTTTTCTGCAGGTGGAGAAGGGTGGAGCCCTCCCAGATGGTTCTTTCTTTACCCCCCCCCCCCCTTGCTGCCTTTTCAGACGTGGCTGCTGGCTCGCCTTCCGTTTAACAGCCTCCAAGTTCAGTGGGCGCTCGGGCTCCACGAGGGGCGCCGGGGAGTGGGGGAGCTGGATGCCGCGTGCTGGGGGAGCTGGTGAGGCGGGATGGTGAGTCCTCAGGCTGGAGAGCGCGGAGCAGGAAGGCTGGGTGGCGCCATGAGACGCGCGCCACGCGCCACGAGGTTTTTTGCTTCCAGCCCTTTTCTCCTTGGCCCCTCCTCCATTTTGATTTTTTTGTATTTTCCCTTCAGGTCTGGAGTACTTTAGGCCAGTAGCCCAGACTCACTCAGCGTTGTATC
The DNA here is from genome assembly GCF_014885135.2 of Alexandromys fortis. NCBI lineage: Eukaryota > Metazoa > Chordata > Mammalia > Rodentia > Cricetidae > Alexandromys > Alexandromys fortis. The sequence continues at coordinate 5,396,247 of NW_026067981.1, read as the reverse complement.
CTGTAGAACTCTGGTATCTATTAAGTTCAAGTCGTCTTTAGCTTCCATGGCTAGCACGCTGCAATTCTGTTTGGGTCTCTGAATTAGGTTATTTTCTCTTTGCCTTATAACATATTAAGTTTAAAAATATGTTCTTCACTAGTGCGTCTAGGAATGCTAGGCAAAACCCGGATGCCAGTCCTATCAGGACTCTTTATTGGCTCGTTTTGGAATTAGCTCTGCCACCCTGTTATCTTCCCAGTGTTCCTGCCTTTTCTAATTCCTGGCTGTGTTTCCAGAGCGATGCCTAAGGTGAAGTTGGAGGTTGCACGGTAGCCGCAAGTCCAGTTCTCTTATTGGGGAAGAGACTTTAAACTTCCAGATGAACGGACCATTTAGAAACAATGACCTTGGTCATCCCCTAAATAATTCAGTCATCACAGAGGCCGAAATGTGACACACTGAAAAGGCGAAAACATCCTTATTCAGTGTTACTATTAGACGGCCTTCACAGTTGATATTAAGGATGGGTTTGAAGGGTCACCTAGACCGCTGGAATGGGAGGGGCAGTTAGCCACTGTGGGAGTAGCCAGTTTTGTGCTGACCTGCTTCTCATCAAGGAAGCGGAGGGAACTCCCAACCAAAGAAGGGTCTCTTGGTGCAGTTTTCAAAATGAACATCTTGGGCATGTGATGGCTTGTTGTGGTTAAAGAATTGTGTGTGTGTGTGTGTGTATTTTAAGACAGTGTCTCCTGGTTGCCTTGGAACTCTTTATGTAGATAGACTAGTCTGGTCTCCCTCTGGGAGATCCACCTGCCTCTGCCTCTTTAGTACTGGGATTAAAGGTGCAGGCCACTACACCAGACAGTGTATATTAATTTTTTTAAAAAAAAAATCCACTTGCCTGTGGTACCAGATGGAGTATGACGCCAGCCTGGACAACTTAACACTGTCTCAGAACGTTAAAAGAGCATCGGACTTCTAAAAAAATTTCATGTGTGGTCAGTTTGTTGTAATTATCTCATAATTATTCCAGTCCTTAAGCGTTTTTCCACTAAAGATTTTGAAAGTTTCCTTCTTTCCAACTTCCTTTTTGTTTTCGAAGTCAACATGAACAAACTGGATCTCTTTTGGGAGTCTCAAACCTGGTGCAGTTGGGGCTAGAAACAAGGCAGGTGGAGACCCATGTTCTGGTGAAAGGAAACTGGAAAAAGACAAAGGCTTTGAGATAAGCAATTTACAAGGAACTTCAGAGCCTCCAGAGGTCAACACTCTAACTACCTGTTTTAAAATTTGTGTTTTGGGGTGGTGGTGTTGTAACCCAGGAGCTTGCTCGTGCGGAGAGGAGAGGAATGAGGCCGAGCTACTCATGTATGCTGGTCACAGAGTTAGTGGCAGAGCTGGGACTAGAGTGTCGGTGCTGAGACACGGAGCCATAGCACAGCTTCAACGCTGTCAAATCCAACAGAGAAGGGCAAATCTCTCAGTACCTCTCAGCCCTATCCTGTATGGATCCTGATCTCCCTTTCCGGTCTCTTCCTGAAGAGAAGACCACTCTGCTCTTTGGAGGCCTTTTCCTATGGGGACCCCCGCTCCCTCCCCCCATGTTGAGGCTCTCCAGAGTGCAAATATTTTATCTCAGTCTAAATTATTTTGGTCGTAGAAGGCGAAAATAGTGATCGCAGTTCCATGTATTTAACTTTATTTATATATTTGAGAAAGGGTCTTTGTTTGTAGTTCAGCAGGCATTGAATGCTCTCTGGTCCAGGCTGGACATCTTCCCGCCTCTACCTTCCAAGCGCTAGGTTTACATAATGTCCTGACACTCTGCCCTGTGACACTTTGTGAGATTTGTTTTATAGATGAAGAGGAATGAGAAATTTAAACTTCTCTGGGCAGACATTGTCAGGTCATTTTAAAATTTCCCATTGGTGGTGGTGGGGGGGCTACAGAGATGGCTCAGCAGGTGCATGCTGGCTGCTCTTGCAGATGAACTGGGGTTTGACTTCTAGCGCCCAGTACTAGGAGAGCTGATACCAACTTCTGGCTTCTGCACGCACAGGGCATGCATGTGGCACACACACAGACAGGCAAAAGCATTCATCCAGTTAACTTAATCTGGGTGTGGTGGTACGTACCCTTTGACCTGGCATTGGGGAGGCAGAGGCTGGTGGGTCTGTGCGTTCCAGGGCTGTGAGGGCCTACCTCAAAAAAGCAAAATTAAGAAAAAAATTAAAATGCCTTGTGACTCCATGTTAGAACTCTTGCCTACGATGCGTAAGGTCCTGAGCTTGATCCCCTAAACCTCAAAAGAATGAAGCCAGTCTGTGTAGTGGCTGAGAACATTTTTTTCTGACCATTATCAAAAGCCAGACCCTTATTTCCTCCTAAGCTATGGGTTCAGGTGGAGCAAGAAATACCATTGGAAGGAGAGGCGGAAACAAAACCGACAAGCCCCGCCAGCCCTCCTGTCCAGGCCTGTACACATTTATCACTAGGTACAGTTCCCTCCCTCCCTTGAATTTTTGTCCTTGACCAATAAAGACAGCCTGAGCCCTGTCACACCATCTCAGGTGGTCTTCCTTGTGTTACCTCTTGCTGTCACTCTCCTTTCCACACACCTTGATGTCTCCCACGGTTCAGACAGAGTACAGGTCAGAAACTCAATAGAGGCCCTCGGATGTGGTCCTGGCCCATGTATTTTGCACGTCTCAGTACACGGCTTTTACTGATGCTGTTGCTCATGTCTTCTCTATAGGTGCTTTAGACAGGTGCCTTTCTAGAAGAGACAGAAGTCTTGACTTGGGGACACAGGTGGGGCTGGGATCCAGTTCTTCGGTGCTTTTTTGCAAGCTGTGACCACCCCTCGAAGGTATTTTTAGGGAGGCTGGGCTGTGAGTAATACCGGACAAGCGGTCTCCATTGAGGTGTGGGCCGATTGCTCAGCTCAGCTTGCCTGTGAGTCAGCATCTGCTTTTGGACTGCTTTAGAAGGCTGAGGGGCCGTGTCATCGCTGCTTCTGCTGCCCCATTCCTGGAACCTCAGCTGCTCCGCTTCTACTCTTTCTGGGTGCAGGCTTTGTCCCCCCCGGGCTGTTTCTTTGAGCAGGCACTGTGTGTGTTTTCTGTGGCCCCAAATTGCTGCTTTGGTCTTGGTAAGGCTCTGGTGCTGCCTGCCAGCCTCATGCTCTGACAGTCACTGCCACTAGGAATGCCATACCTTTTCCTCCAGGGAGGTCCTCACTGCTGCTCCTCTTCACATTCTTCCATTTAGTTCAGTGCACGCATCCAGCGTGTGCAATGAAGAAGCCTGCCCCAGCATCTCTTCCTGGCTGCCTTCCTCCCCTCAGGAAGCCCTTCCTTTATTTGTCCGAGTGTCTTTGAAATGTCCTTTCTGTGGCTCACCCCGTGCTCATCTAACTCCATCTTTGTGTATAGGGTGTGCTTAGGTCTTGGGTAGAATCTTTTTTTAAATTTTAAAAGTGATTCCTTTATTGTGTGCTGGTAGCTAGCCTGCCCGTTTGTACAGACATGGTGGGTGGAGGGAACCGACTCCTGTGAGTTAGTTCTCAGAGTTAGCTTTATCAGCTGCCGTGATGCAGACAGCTTGCCTTTGGGAAGTCCAGTGAAAGTGTGAGATGTGACCTCTGGCTGGTGGGGTCTGTGATGGGTGAAACTGTTCAAGATCTTTTAGGGTGTCTCAATTTTTAAAATCAATAACAATATCTGAAGGTGTACTTATAGTTAGTGTATTATACTTTTCTTGCCCTTTAAGTCATTTTTATCAGCTTTATCATTAGTTCATCAAATTTAATTATATATGTGTAAATTAAGTGTGCCCCATGTTTTTATGAACTGACAGAATAGGAATTATGAAATGATGGAATTGGTGTGAAGACATTCAGAAATGTTTCTTTAGTGTGGAGAGCCTTTGGTTCTTTTCTTTTTTTCCTATAGACAGCTTCTTCATGTAGCTCTGGCGTCAGGGAACTCATTCTTTAGACCAGGCTGACCCTGAATTCACAGAGATTCGCCTGCCTCTGCCTCCTGAGTGCTGGGATTAAAGGCCTGAGCCAGCATCACCTGGCACTTTTGGTTCTTATTAAAATATTTGTAATTGAAACCGGGCGATAGTGGCGCACACCTTTAATCCCAGCGCTTGGGAGGCAGAGGCAGGTGGATTTCTGTGAGTTCGAGGCCAACCTGGTCTACAAGAGCTAGTTCTAGGACAGGAACCAAATATACAGAGAAACCCTGTCTTGAAAAAAAAAAAAAGGTGAATAATGTGTGTCTCTGGTACTGTGAGATGCCTCAGTGGGTAATGTTTGACAGACTGAGTGTGGGTTCTGGAACCCACATGGTAGAAGAGAACTGACTCCCAAAAGGTGTCTTCTGACCTTCACATGTATACAGTAACACATACACACACACACACACACTTTTTTGAGACAAGGCTGGGATTAAAGGTGTGCGCCATCATTGCATGGCACATGCGTGTATTTTTTAAAAGTTATTTTATTCTAGTTTGAGCGAGTACAGGTATGCTAATGTCATGCACGACCTGTATGTAGAGGTAGAAGATGACACTCTTGGGAATCAGTTTTCACCTTCTACCAGCTGTGATCTGGGGATGGAGCTTATAAGAGGCCTCAAGCCTTCTACCTGCTGAGCCGTCTTCTTGGTCTCCTGTCTGTCTTTCTGTCTGCCTGTCTATCATCTGTTTGAGTTAGAGGCTCATGTATTCCAGGCTGCCTTAGCTAGGACTAGCTGTGTGGCTGAGGATGTTGCTAAATTTAGGAGCCTCCCTCCAGTTCTTGGGTGCTGGCCTTACAGGCTGTGCCACCATACTTTCATGTTTTATGTGGTGCTGGGATAGATAGAACCCAGGGCTTGGTGCATACTGTGCAAGCGCTCTATATCCCTAGGCCAAATCATGTTTAATATTCAGTGGTTCTTAGGTAGGTGACTTGGTGACATTAATTTAGAAGTTGAGTATTTGGATCTTTTCAGTGTTTTGAATATTGACTTAATGACTGTCATTAACTCTACAGACATCCTTTTAACAATGGGAGGCATGCCGGGAGTCAGAGGACAGCTTTTCCCTATTCCATTGTGGGTCCTGGGCATTGAATTCAGGCCTTTGCAGCAAGTGTTTTGACCAAATGAATTTTGATGGCCCTCTTTTTTTCCCCTCTCCGGGACAGGGTTTCACTGTGTGATTGTGCTGTCCTGTAACTCGTTCTGTAGACCGACCAGGCTGGCCTTGAACCCAGAGAGCCTCTTGCCTCTAAGTGAGTGAGATTAAAAGCTTGCACGCACGCATTCCTACACACAGCCACAATCTGTTTGTTTGTTTGTTTTTAAAGATTTATTTACTGTGTGTTTTACCTGCAGGTATGCCTGCTTGCCAGGAGAGGGTATCAAGATCTTATTACAGATGGTTGTGAGCTACTGTGTGGTTGCTGGGAATTGAACTCAGGACCTCTGGAAGAGCAGCCAGTGTTCTGAGCCATCTCTCCCCCTCCCCCTCCACCCTTCCCCCCCCACAGTTTTTTGTTTGTTTGTTTTTGTTTAAAGGAAAAGTCCACAAGGGGCTGTAAATGGCTCTGTTGTGTGGGACGGTTTCCCCAGGATGTATTTTCCCTAGCCGGTGGTGATAACTCAGTTATCTGGTTCTAATTGCCCTAACAGTTGACTGATTGTGTAACCTTAGTGTTTGCTCCTGACCTGCCTGCGTGGAAGTGTGCACGCCTGAAGAATGCGCAGCTTTGCCCAGTTACTTCTTCTAACAGTTTGGGTGTTGCTGTGGTTGAACACGGATCTCCTAAGCCGAGCATGCACTCCCGCTGAACTATCCTCCAGCCCCTGTTTCAGCATCTTGACCCTGTTTGCCCTGGCTGTGGCTGGAAGATGTGGGCAGTGCTGTTCATGCTCCGTGTGTTCTCCTGGGGAGGGGTCCCTTGTCTGGAAGGGGCTGCTGGCATATCCAAGTCATGTGGCTTAGAGTGGATGCACTTGCTCGACGTCTTAGAAAACGGATACAATAAGCTGGAGAGTGACTTGGAGGTTCCCCCAAGTCGTCCATATTGTTTAGGTGAAGGGTTACTGATACGAACTGGATCTTCAGCCCAAGAGATTCTGACTAGAGAAGCCCAAACAATTATCTTCTAGGAAAAGGTAGGCCTGCCTTGCTTGGAGAAAACCCACCTGCTGTAGTCAGTTTGGGGGCCTCAGCAGGTGCCGATTGGAACTGGGCCCAGCTGAGCAGTTACACTGTGGGAGAACGGGTGGGGTTGTTTATTTTTTTTTTGTTTTTGTTTTTTTCCTTTTTCTCCTACACAAATACACACCATCTCCCCTCCTCACCCTCTACCCCAAAGACAGGGTTTCTCTGTGTAGCCTTGGTTGTCAGGAACTCTCTGTAGACAGGCTGGCCTCGAATTCACAGAGGTGCGCCTGCTTCTGGGATATATGCAGATCATATTCAGGGGTGCAAAGATGTTTGCAGAGGGTGTCACATTTTCTGGAGCTGTGTAGGGGCTGGGGATGAAACCCTGCGTCCCTCTCTGCAGTAAGCAATTGCTGAGCCCTCCAGCTCCACCATCACAAATCTATTAGAAGAGAAAACACTACGTGTTCACAGTTTACACTGGCTTTGTGCTCCTTTCAACAAAAAAGGACATTTTAAATAGCAGTGTCTAGGATCTTCACAGAAGTTTATGATATATATAATTATATATCATCTGTCCTGAAGGAATGGTGATCATCCAAGGGAGACAATACAAAATGACATACGGCTTTATGCGGTGTGTTTTTACAGTCTCTCTGGTCCAGTGAAGGCATGCCTGGTTCTCCAGAAACACCCCAAACTTAGCAGATAAAAGGCTATCAGTTTCAGCCTGGCATAGTGGTGCACACCTATATTTATTTATTGGTTATTCAAGACAGGGTTTCCCAGTAGCTTTGGAACCAGTCCTGGAACTTGCTCTGTAGATCAGGCTGGCCTTGTACTCGGAGATCTACCTGCCTCTGCCTCCCCAGTGCTGGGGTCTGTCTGACCCATTTATTTATTTGTTAGTTTATTGGCAAGTGCCACCATTGCCTGGTTTATATATTTATTGTGGTGCACACCTTTAATCCCATCACTAGGGAGGCAGAAGCAGGTGGATTTCTATGAGTTCGAGGCCAGCTTGGTCTACCTAGTGAGTTTCATGACAGCCAGAACTGTATAATAGATAGACCCTGTCTCAGCAACCCTCCTCCCGCAATGAATGAATGAATGAATGAATGAGTAAAAGGCTTGTGATGGTGTTGGTAATGAGTACTTCTCTCTAGAACTCAGAACTCGGGGTTGGAACTTGGGCTGCAGGTAGCTTACAGCATCTGTGTGGCTCACATGTCCACCCCTGCTAACAGTGTGTGGGGAGCTAGATATGACGGCTCTCGCAGAAGACATCTTGTGCTTCTCTTGTAGATTGTCTGCGGGGACTTTGGTATTTCTCCAGATGTCCCATTTCGGGAAAAAGACTGGTTCTGGAGCCTTGCTGTATCTGGTGGCTTATTGATTGTTCTCAGGTCAACGTGCCTGAGAACACATTTGATTAGCTCATGGCTGCAGTTTGCCCACACCTCCCTTGTGGGGAAAGCAAACATTTGAGAGCCGAACAGTATGGAACAATATACCCTATTTGAATGGGGGAGGCTTTTGAACACTGCTCTGGAGGAAGTGCCAGCCATAGGACCTTCCCTGTCTGACGCCCCAAGACACACTGGAGCTGGGATGATCTTTGCCTCCTGAGTGAATGCAGGGGAGACTTGTATTTCACACACATTGTTTCCCGGGGATTGCTTGTTGGTGCAGCAGGGCAGTGTGAGATTTGAGGTCTTTCATTGAAGGAGAGAAGGTTTATGGTGTCTCTGAATCAGATAGTGTGGAGACCCCCCAGGCTCTTTGCACTAAGGTTTTCAGGTGAGGTTGGTGCTCCTGACTTGGTGGAGCAGGGAGCATAGCTTTAGTCAGGCTTGCTTTCTTTCCTGGCCTGCCTGACCCATTTTAATCTGTTTCTTCTGAACCCATCCCTACATCTGTGAAGAGGAGATAAGGTCTGAGTTGTTCAGAATAAGTGAGAAAACGATGTCTGAACTGGGGTCAGCTCCCCTCCCCCCCATTCACATTCTAGAGGATGTGCACTGTTGGAATAGCCTCTTTGATCAGTGTGCTTTGTTGAAAGCATTCCCAGTGTTTGTTTAATTGGGGAATACTTTTAATGATGTGTTTGTTGACCTATGTTCACATTGTTGAATGACCAAGCCCAGTAACCAACAGATCCGTCACCTTGCTGTTTTGATGTGAAAACACTTAAAATCTAAACTAAGGGGCACGGCCTGGGGTGCCTGGAGTGGGGTGCAGAGTGCAAGGAGGTTCTTCTAGTTAAAGCCTTGTAACTCACCATTGTGATGTTCGCGATGTTCATAACTTAGGGCGCTTGCCCATCTCTATTGGTCAGGCGCAGAGAGAGCTAGCCATCGAGCGTCTTCTAGAGTTGACTTCTCTCCCCCCCCCCCCGGCTCCTTCCTTCAGTCTCTCTCCCTTCCTCCTTCCTTTTTCTCTTCACTCCTTCACGTCTCATGTATCCCAAGCTGACTTTGAACTTGCTGTGCAGCCCAGGATGACCTGGGCTCCTGATCCTCTTGCCTCCCCTCCCCTCATTGACACCATCGCAGTGACTTTTCTATTGTGATAAAACCCCATGGCCAAGGCAGTTTATGGAAGAGGTTTGTCTGGGCTTACAGTCCCAGAGGGTGAGTGGCCGTAAGGGATGGCAGAGACAGCATGACAAGGCACGCAGCAGACATGGCTGCTGGAGCTGGCAGCTGAGAACTGAGCTCCTCTCTCAGGCCAAAAGCAGAAGTAGAGAGCTAACTGGGAATGGCGCCTGACATCGCAACCTCAGAGCCGGGCCCTAGCAGCTGTACTTCCTCAGCAGGGCCGCCCATACTTCTTGAATGCTCAAACAGCGCCACCAAGTATTCAGATGTCAGACTGGAGGTGGGGGGTGACAACGACATTTTAGTCCAGGCCACCACAGCCATCTTGGCTGGTTTGTACAGTGCTGGGGATACAGCCCAGGGCCTCGTGGATTCTTTGCTATGCCTTAAGTGGACCTTTTAAAATTTGATTTAGTTACTTTTATTATTTTGGTGCAAAGTCTTACTATGTAGCCCAGGTCAACTCCGCCTCCCAGGTGCTGGGATTGCAGGCATGCGTCATCATGCCCCAGATGCATCTTTCAAACACATTTCTAACAACTTCAGATTGGAAACTGTGAACATTTTATTGCCTGTGAGTGTGAGTGCTTGCGTAGAGAGGGCAAAGAACGACATTGTGGAATTGCTTCTGCTCCTTCACTTTCATGTGGGGTCCGAGCATCATGTTGAATTAGGCTTTTGTGGCAAACGCTTTTACCCCCTGAGCTGTTGTCCCTAGCAACTTGAATTAAATGAGTAGTTAGGGGAAGACAAAGTTTAACATTCTCTTTAAAAGTTATTTTTTTTCTTTTAATTAATTAATTAATTAATTAAAGATTTCTGCCTCCTCCCCACCATCGCCTCCCATTTCCCTCCTCCTCCCCCAGTCAAGTCCCCCCTCCCTCGTAAGCCCAAAGAGCAATCAGGGTTCCCTGCCCTGTGGGAAGTCCAAGGACCACCCACCTCCATCCAGGTCTAGTAATGTGAGCATCCAAACTGCCTAGGCTCCCACAAATCCATTATGTGCATTAGGATCAAAAACCCATTTTCATTGTTCTTGTGTTCTCAGTAGTCCTCATTGTCCTCTTTGTTCAGCTAGACCGGTTTTAACCCAGGCTTTTTCAGACCCAGGCCAGCTGGCCTTGGTGAGTTCTCGATAGAACATCCCCATTGTCTCAGTGTGTGGGTGCACCCCTCGCAGTCCTGAGTTCCTTGCTCGTGCTCTCTCTCCTTGTGCTCCTGATTTGGACCTTGAGATTTCAGTTAAGTTATTTTAATTAGAAACAGAACAACACAGTATACCCGCTTACAGGTTTGATAAACGCAAATTACCACAAACTGTGAACCCACCCGTGTTAAGTACCAGCCGGCCATCAACAGCCCCTCAGCATCCCCCCCCCCCCCACGCCCTAGTCACTACCACTTCTGTGAATGATTTCTTGAATCCCCCTCTCCCCAGGAGCAGTGTTTAACTGCTGCAGTCTACAGAGGTTTGTGTAACTCAGACACTAAAGTGTTCCTACATACAGGAAAGACACAGATGCCAAGTCAGGTTAATAGCACGTGGTGCGCGTTCAAGCAGGCAAGACACTTAAATGTCAAATGCACATAAAAATAAAAGTGAAAATTAAAATGTTTTTGAGACAGGGTCTCACTGTGACCTGGAACTCTGTAGGCCAGGCTGGCTTCAGACTCAGAGATTCGCCTGCCTCTGCTGCCTGAGTGCTGGGATTAAAGGCGTGTGCCGCCATGCCCAGCTTGATATTTGTCTCTTTTTTTTTTTAAATATTTATTTATTTATTATGTATACAATATTCTGTCTGTGTATATGCGTGCAGACCAGAAGAGGGCACCAGACCTCATTACAGATGGTTGTGAGCCACCATGTGGTTGCTGGGAATTGAACTCAGAACCTTTGGAAGAGCAGGCAATACTCTTAACCACTGAGCCATCTCTCCAGCCCGATATTTGTCTCTTTATGGGAAGAAAGTTTCCATGCGTGAACGTGGTATGAGCATGTTGTGAGCCAGGTGTGGTGGTGCACATCACCTGTAGTCCTTGTACTGTGTATGTGGAGACATGGCTGTGAGGGCTAAGCCTTGGCATATATGGCAAGACCCTGCTGCAAACAATAAAACCACAATGGCTCCGTGAAGTTTTCGCTCCTTCATACTCCTAAAGGGAGAGGGCGCTTTCTTCCTCAGCCTGGTGCTCTTCATTTGGCAAATATGATTTGAATGTTGATCGTGTGCTGGGGTTCTCTAGGGTGTTAGGGCATCGCAGTGCCCGAGAGAACGGCTCTGGCCCCAGGGATCCTGGCTCCAAGTCATCCCTGTTGAATCCAGCACATGGTTTAGTTCCTGGTCATTGGGTAGGTGCTTCATGAGCATCTGTTAAGCAGGACTAGGTGGAACCCCTTAAGTCGTTTGTATCTATAGAACTTGTACCTGTGATATTGAGTTTTCAGGATTTTGGGTGCGGGTTCATGCCTTGCATCCTTGACCTCTTACATGGAGCTGGCTTCACTGTTTGAGGGAGTGATGAGTGCTGGGCAAGAGGAGCCAGAGAGTTCATGGCTGTGGGGAAGCTTTTCTAGCTGGATTCGAATATAATCACCCAGTCTCTGGGTCCTAACCGCGCCTTTCTGTATGATATGACTGTGCTATTGACCCTGGGAAGTGTGTCTGGGCTCTAACTCCCGGCTGCAGGCTGCATGCCAGCTTCCTGCCTCTCACTGTTCTCTCTGTTGTCTCACGTATTCATTCTTCCTGGGTATGGGTCCTGCCTCAGACGCTCATTGGCTCACCACTTTTCTCCCTGTCTAGAGTCTGTATTCTCATTTGTCAGTGATGGACTGGTCAGTTATTTCTTGTCCCAAGCCTTTTCTCATGTATTCAACTGTTGCCCTGCGTTGCTGCTCTATGCGTGAGAAGTGGGATCCTGCTAATCCTTGCCGGGCTTCCTTACCACAGACTCACTGTCCCATCTGCACATTCTCTCCAGACGAACGGGAGGACACTTGGCCGTCTCCTCCATCAGTCTGCAAATCCATGTCCTTCCACAGCCATCCAGCCCGCCCATTCCATCAGTTCCACTTGGACTCGTACCCTGCTCCCATCGTTTCCGGACAGCATGACTCCCCAGTGGCTCACTTCCCAGCCGGCAGCCTGGACTACCTCCAGAACATTCCCCACATTGCTGCTGGAGTGATCTTTACACAAATGCAGCTCTGACCCTGCCCGTCACTCCCGGGGCATTCTTTGTGGTTCTCCGTCTCCCCTCTCGCCCTCAGCATTTCCTCCCCACTAAGCCGTAATTGGAGTCTCTTTACTGTCTGTCCTTTTGCACACACCACACCTGTCTTTTCCCACCCTGATTGCCAGCTCACCTCCACACCTGTGTGTTCTACATTCCGCCTCCTCTCTCTCCCAGCTGGGTACTTGTATTGGGGGAGTGATGAGTCCACGTCAGCTGTTCTTCCCTTGCTTGAGTCTGCCACTCCACTCAAGTCTGAAAGGGGATTCCTGTCTTAGGGGTTTCTTCCTCTGGCCTCCTAATTTTCTCAGCAGAAAGTTGGAGTGCGCCCTCTCATGTCTGTATGGGGTAGCCGGTGCTTGGGCACCTGAGAGTGTATTCAGGTGTCCCTTCTTGTTTTATGTGGAGTTTGTCTGCCCCTGCCCCCATTCTGACTCTCAAATTGGAGATCTGAGAAGTTAGTCTCACATGCCAGTTCTCGGAAAAGCCAGCTTTAAACGGACCCTCTGTCGGCAGCAGAAACCATAGCTCTTCTGTTGAGGACTTGGGCAGATGGTTGGGTTTCAGGAAGTTGTTGGCTCTTGTTTTTTTTTTTGAGGTGTGGCACAACCTTTGACTTTATTACAAAGAATAACCTTTTCCTGGTGTATTCCTGTCTCTCCCCCTCCTCCCCCCAACACACACAGGGTTTCAGCTCTAGCTGCTGGAACTCCTTTGTAGACCAGGCTGGTCTTGAACTCGGAGAGATCCGTCTGCCTCCGCCTTCAGAGTGCTGGGTTTAAAGACATGTGACACCATACCTGGCTTGTTTTCACTTCTAAAATACACTTTATTTGTATTTAAAACACACACACACACACACCATGGTATCTCATGCTTTTAAGCAGCGCTTGGGAAACAGGGAGGCAGATCCATCTCCATCCGTGTGAGTTCAATGCCAGTTTGCTCTACACAGGAAGCTTCAGACCAGCCAAGGCTATATATATAGTGAGATCCCGTCTCAACAAAACTATAAAGTAATAGAGCAAATCTCCAAACAACAACAGTGAAACTTAAACACCACAATTTCTTCCTCTTTTCTTAAAAACATAAAGTTCGTGGCTTTTTAAAATTATGTGGTGCGTTTTTTGTTTGTTTGTTTATTTGTTTTTTAAGACGGTTTTTATGTAACCCTGACTGCCCTGGAACTCATTCTGTAGAGCAGGCTGACTTTGAACGCAGAGATCCGCCCGCCTGCCTCTGCTACCCTACTGCTGGATTACCACCACGCTGCTTAGGATTATGTTTTGTATCTGTGGGTGAGTGCGTGCACACGCGTGTTTGCTCACATACCACCATGAAGATGGCGTTCAGAGGATAACTTGGAGGAGTAGGTTCTCTCCTACCATGTGTGTCCTGGAGATCAAACTCAAGCTAGGCTTAGCAGCGCGGGCCTTCTCCTACTGCACCATCTTCCGGCCTATCTGGTTTCTTTTTAATCTCAGGTGCCCCGTGCTCTTGTAAAGCCCTGACGTAGAGAAAAGCTGTGAAGTCCCTTACCACTCTGTCTTAATTTTCCTTCTCTCACTGACACTACCTAAAGTTCCTAATATTTGTTTATTGTCCCTTTCCTTTTCCTAAGTATGCCCTGATTATAATAGTATTTATTTCCTGAGCCCTTACTGTGCTGTCTTAGGTGTAACATCTGTTAACTCCACAACCTCCCTAAGCCCCGGGAGGCGAGTTGCTGTACCGATCCCCAGTTTTCAGAGTTCAGTAACCACCACCAAGTCCCATAGTGAATGGTGGTGCCTGATCCAAAGCCGGTCTGGCCTAGCCCTAGAATCTAGAAAGCCAACTGATTTCCGGAGCTCCAGCACAAGCTTGCTAGGGGCAGTGTAGTTCTGAGCTCCCTTATAGCTGACACCAGATTCAGAATGAACAGGAAAATACCACAAGCGGAAAGCAAAACTAGGAACCTTCAGCACTGTGAATTGGCCATGTAAGAAGGAATGTGTGTTTGATCTCTGTTCAGCTCAGAACTCCCAAGTCTCTAATGTGTGGAAATATCAGGAGAATCTTTTTTTTTTTCTTATAGTTTTTGGTCTTTGGCTACACCCTGCTGTCCCTGTACCTGTCACAGAGTCCGTGTTCATAATTATCACATCGCTGTGACCAAAAAAGAAAAAAAAGAGTACACAAAATGAACTCAAAGGAGACTTATTTTGGCATGCATCCTCAGACCATGGCCTCTGGAGTCTGTTGCAGGCAGGGCCTGTGGCAAGGCAAGAGCATCAAGGGAGAGATTGCATACTGGTGTGAAGAGCTGCTTCCTTCTTAATAACCAGGAAGTGGAGGGGATGGTCGGCATCAAGATGGAGTCACAGTGACACCCCCTGACCTACGTATTCTTTATCTACCTCCTAGGTTTTTAAAGGTTTCCCGCCCCCAGGCTGGTCTAGATCCTATGATCCTCCTGCATCCACTGGCCAGCTTATGTGGCGGGTTAGTGGGGTTTGAGATAGTTTCACATATCTTAGTCTGGCCTTGAACTCACTACACAGCAGAAGGATGACCTCGGTTTTCTTGTCGAGTGCTGGGTGTGCACCACTATACTCAATTGTAGGTTTGTACCTCTCCATATCACAGTTTATAGGCTGCTCAGAATGGAACTGGGCTTGGCGTACAATATATTCTGCCCACTGACTGAGCTATATCCCCAGCCCATACCTTCTACATTTTTCTGTGGTCCCAATAGATTATCAAAATTGAAGAATTAATCTGGGCTAGGCGTGATGGCACAGGCCTTTCATCTCAGAAGAAGTGGGTGGATCCCTGTGAGTACTGAGGCCAGCAGGTCTACATAGAGTCCCAGGTTAACCAGGGCTACACAGTGAGACCCAGTCCTAAAGAAACAAAAGCAAGCGGGGCATGGTGGCACATGCCTTTATTCTCAGCACTCAGGAGGCAGAGGCAGGTGGATCTCTGTGAGTCTGAGGCCAACCTGGTCTACAGAGTGAGTTCCAGGACAACCAAAGATAGAGAGAAACCCTGTCTCGAAAACAAAACAAAAAAACCAAAACAAAGCAAGCAAAAACCCAAACCAAAACAGCAATAACACAAGAATTGATCTTTTGATATGGTCAGCTTCTTCAGGATCTTCCCATCTTGAGATCTCCAGGGAGGGGAAAGGAGGTAAACGTTGAGTTGGTCACCATGATTGGGGCTGTAATCAGTCATGCCTGTAAAAACTTCCATAAAACCCAGCAGGACAAGGTTCAGACTGGCTGCTGGATAACTGAACGAGCAGAGATGTTGGAGGGAGGCACTCAAGCAGTGTTCGAATGCACCCTGTGCATGTCTTCTCTGTCTGGCTTTTCAGATGGTCTATAGTGGTGAACACAGGAGTGTCCCCAGCAAGTTACCTTACCCAAGTAAGGGAGTAAGGAAGCCCCATTGTATAGCCCCTGGGTCAGAAGCACATGCAAGTTGGGGCTTGACTTGAGCATCCGAGGTGGAGGAAGTCTCGTGGGCCCAAGTCCTTAAACTGCAGATCTGATTCTGTCTCCGGGTTGGTTTCATGAAGGCAGAGTTCATTGCAGTGCACCCAGCTGGTCCAGTGGAGAGTTGAGCAAAGAGGAAATACTCTATAGGGAGTCCGGGGGGGGGGCATTAAGGTGTAGACCTCAGAGGCTTTCCTCATTGGGTCCTTTCATTTCAGCCGGCTCCCACCATATATTTGGATCTTCCTTCACCCCGAGTGCTAGGATTATAGGTGTGTACCACACCCCTGTGTACTGCTAGGGTCAAACCCAGGGCTTCTTGTGTGCTAGGCAAGCACTCTTAGCAACTGAGCTGCATTCTTAGTCTTTGTTTTGTTTTTTAAGTCTTACTACATTGCCCAGTCTGGTCTTGAACTCCTACTTCAGCCTTCTGAGTACCAGCCTGCCAAGGTAGATATAGTACATCTATAGGGGAAGAATTATCATCCTGGAAAACATTTTCTCTTCTTCTTCCTCCTTCTCCCTCCTTCTTTCTTCTTCTTCCCTGGGGAATCCTGGCCCTTGAGATAGGACATTGTCTTGACTATGCAGCTATCAGCTGGATCCTGGCTTGTTTTACATAAACTATATGTCAGTTTCCTTGAAATTTGGAAAGCGTTTTGGCCTCACCAGAAAAATCCTGTCGGGCGCACTGCTGCAGGTGTCCACAGTCACCCGTGTTCTGTTGGTCTGACAGGAATGTGTTTACCCTGAGAGGAGAGTTAATGTCTAGAATAGCTGGGGTATCCCTTCTGGAAATTTGAACATCCATGTTACTGACTTTTGGTCCATTTCCTATTGTCATAAGCAAATGCCCGAGACCAGGCAATGTGTAAAGAGAAGGGCTTATTTCCCTTGCTGCTTTGAGGCTGGAAGTTCCAGGCTGAGTGACCCCCATCAGTTTGGTCACTGATGAGGGCCTCATGGCTGATGGTGCCACGGTGGAAGCTTGTGTGAGAGACAGGAAATGAAGAGGATAGAAGGTACTAGGCTTTCTCTTTTTCACACATTCTCACAGGCATTAACCGAGTCCTGTGAGAACTACCGCAATCACTTGTGAGAACAAATGTCACTGCCAACTGTAGATCCCACCTCTTGTAGGCCCCACCCCCTCCCAGGGCTGTGCTCCTCAGGGCCCAGCCTTTACCACCTGCACAAGACAAACCGTCCCTAAACCAGAGCGCTGCTGACAGCACCTGGGAGGGGACTGGCCCTGCACTTGTTTTCACTCCTGAAGGGAGACAGTTCCTCTTTAGGGCAGATTAGTTAGATTATCGGGGGAGGGTTCCACAGGTGAGCTTCAGGAAGGGCCACTTGTCTCCTGAAGCTGCATGTTGAATTTGTTGAACACACATTTCCCGGGACAGGCCTTGGACCCCAGCTCCCCAGTGCTGGCTTCAGCTAGGAACTGTATTTTGATTTGGGTTAACAGGGTATTGCCTCTTTGGGGAAAAGAACCTCAGATGCCGTTTGGTGATGGAGTTTGTGTGTGTGTCCAGATGTGCATGCTCGCTGCTGTGTTTTTAAAGTAAGGTGAAGAGTGGAGAGGGCAGTTGGGTAGCAGCTGTTGACATTGCAGGTCAGCGTGGCACTGTGACTGATGTCAGAGGAGAAACTGTCAACCTGGCATTGGGTCGGTTATTTTTATTTTCTACTGCTGCTGCAGCCGTGTATGCATGCACATCATTAGTAATTCAGTGACAATGGAGAGGGGTGAGATGCTTGGGCAAACATTCTTGCTACTGGGCCCGACAACCTGAGTTTGATTCCTGGGCCCCCATGGTGGAAGGGAAATTGACTCTTGAAAGATGTTCTGACCTCCAAGCGCATCCTGTGGCACCTATATATACCTCTCATATAAATAAATAACTGATTATTTATTAAAACAAAAAGGATTACTTTTGTAATTACAAAAAAGGAATGTGTGTGTGTACCACTCATCCCAAATTATAAGGAGGCTTGAAGGCAGCCTGCCCAGTCTAAAACCCATCTCAAGGGATCTGAGCTGATGCTCTGTTGCTGGTGGAGACACCATGACCACGGCAACTCTTATGAAGGAAGATTTAATTGGGCACGATTTACTGTTTCAGAGGTTTGTTCCATTATTGTCATGTCTGGAGGCATGGCGGCAGGCAGGCAGACTTGGTGCTGGGGAGGTGGCTGAGAGTTTGATGTCTGGATCCACAGGCAGCAGGGAGAGAGACACACACACACACACACACACACACACACACACACTAAGTCTGTCTTGAACACTTGAAACCCCAAAGCCCCAGTGACACTTCCTCCACCAAGACCACACCTGCCAAGCAGGCCACTTCTCCTATTCTCTGTCCAGTAGCGCCACTCCCTAATGGTCAAGCACTCAAATCTGAGCCTGTGGGGACCTTTCCTGTTGAAACCAAATCACAAGGTAAAATCTAAAGGGGCTGTGGATAAAGCTCAGTGATATAATGCTTCATCTCGCCTGCACAAACTGGGTTCAGGGGCCCAGTAACACACAAAATGTATGGATGTCTCTCACCTTTAATCCCAGCACTATGGTGGCAAAGGCAGGTGGATCTCTGAATTGTAGGTCAATTTGGTCTACATGGAAAGTTCATACCTTCTAGAGCTGCACAGTGAGACCATGTCTAATCTCTTGAAAAACATAAAAACAGACAACATGCACACTTAAACGCACACGTGTGTACTCACACCCACGCACACACACATGCGCACACTGTCTTAGTCTGCCAAGCCGTAGGGTAATGATCTTGGTCAATGGTACTTGCTGCGTCTCACTTTCCTCTTCTATAAAATGGGTTCCAAGTCAGAGCTTGCCCCTGTCGTGAGGACTGTGAAGATTACTTAGCATAACACGGGGAAGGCGATTATGAGCGGTTGCTTGGTGCAACAGCGGCAGCATCATTAGGCATCATTATGATGATGATGGTGGTGGTGACAGATGGGTGATGTGGTCCTGGTGATGCCGGGCGTGATGCTGACAGCTACCCCTCTTGAGAGCCCTGTAACCCCAGATCAGCAGTCCTGTTTCCTAGAGAACTACGTTCACCCCCCTTCTGGTTATTTCTCCTTTTATTTATCCTTGCATTTCAAAACAAACAGCTAAAATGTCATTTCTCCATCCTACACCTGTATTAGGCAGTTTTATTGACTTCTTTACAGAAAATCGGATTAACTGATCCTTCACTGACTTCTGTCCTTTTTCCATGTCTCCTTCTGATGTAATTTTGTAGGGGTTTGGTTAAATTGACAATATTTACATGCTCATGAATATTTTAACTGTTAAGCTGAATTGAAAAAACAAACCACAGGGCTAGAAATACCAGTCACTTGGTGTTTAGGAGCACAAGGCTGTTCTTGCAGAGGCCTGGGATTCCATTCCCATCACCCACATGGCGGCTCACAGCACCAGTTCTAGGTGTATAGTGCCCTCTCCTGGCTCCTACAGGCACTGCATACATAGAGTGTAATACAGGAAGGCACACACTCATGCATACAAAGCAACAGCAGACCGGTATTGTAGGGTCTTGTGGACAGATGGGAGTGAAAGGACAGACTGCCGTGGGCTATGGCCGCTGAGGTCTACCTGGTGACTTTTTCTCTTAGGTGCTTAGGCTTCTTTGTATCTCCTTGCTTTAGCTGGACTTTGAAGACTTGAGAGGTTTAGCGTCTTTTGTAAACGTGGGTCTCTACATAGCCCTCCTGTCTCAGTCTTCTGAGTGCTTGGACTACAGTCACTTGCCACTATGCCTAGGGAGGTTAAACTTCTTGAAGAGATACTGATGTTTATGGACGTGTTTGCAGTAGAAAGTGCAGCAAGTCTGCACTTTTTTGATACCAGCCGCCTTTCTGAACCTTATCCTTAAGCTGAGGTTGTCTGCTGTTCCTGAGCTGTCACGTCTTTTAGAAAAGGTGATGAGGTCACAGGGAAGTAAGCTCAGGATTGCCCAGTTGGCTGTGGTCCAAGATGAGCCTATATGTGGGAAAAAGGCAGGTGGGTATGACTGGGGAAAGTAAATACAGATGCCAGGAGGGAACAGAAGAGGTTTTTTAAAAGCTTGCTTAAGAGTTTGTCCTAGTGAGAAAACCAATATTGACCTACTCAGTACTTTACCCATACAGTGAGGGAAGGGCAAGGGTTAGGAGCAGCCAGCGCTCGTGGGTTTCTTGAGCACAGCTCTTTGCCAGCAAACCAGACGGAAGCGGTCAGGTGGCAGAGAGCCTGGGTCTGGGAATCTGAAGTAGAGACAAACCCTGTCATTGCATCATGTGGAATTTTGGGTTCCTGGCCTAGGAACTGTGAGTGGGGAACCCATAAGGAAAGCAGGCTTTGTGTAATTCAATCCTGAAGGGATCTGCCACCCTCCTCCCAAGGGTTAGATGAGGTGGGGCGGGGCAGGGCAGTGGAGCTGGGGAGAAGAGAGCCAAGCTGGATTTCCCTGAAGAAGCCATGCCAGACACTAATAATAGTTTGACCCTAAATGACCAGATCCATCGGGGGTCAAGGAGCAAGGATGCATATCTGCTGGGACAATTCTTCTTCTTTTTCTTTTTTCTTTTTTTTTCTGCCGTTGCCCCTAAATGCTGGTGTCAGGGAACAGGGAAACCAGAAAAACTGGAAAAGTTGCTTTCATTAAATTTTTAAAATTGTATTTATTATATGTGTGAGAGGGTGAGCAGACACTTGCTCACCCTTTGGGGTCAGTTCTCTGAACCATGTGGGATTCAAGGATCCAGTTAAGACTGTGTAGCTTGGTGCCAGCCAGGCAACTTGGTCCATGGAGCAATCTCATCAGCCCAAAGAGTTCACTTTAGACAGGAAGATCTGGCTCCCGGGTGGATAGCAGGGGTGTGGCTCGGCCTAGCCTTTCTTGCCTCTGTTCTTTTTGGTGTCTTTCATCCAACCACAACCAAGTTTTGCTGAGTAGCTCCTGGCAAGGCCTTGCCTCTAGAACTTGGTCATCTTCCAGGTAAAGTAGGCGTAGTTAATCACACCTGTTCCTCATGCTGTCTGCGTTCACAGGTAAGATGGTTGATTTCGTGACTCCAAATGGCTTTGAATAATGAGGAGAACCTGAGAACTGTGTGTGTGTGTCCTTCCTTAGAGCTGCACTGAGCAGCTTTGAGAGTCCCTTTCAGGCCATGGAGCCTGCCGCCTGTCTCATCTGAGAGCCAGAGCACCTGGGTCATGCACCAGTGCAGGGCAATAGGATGGTTCCTAAAGACATCACATGGGTTTAAATCCCCCCCCCCTGACTTTTCCCAGTGTACAGCCCTGTATCTTTTGTCTCACCTTCCCTTTTGGTGTCTGAGTCTTTTCAAATCTGGGCGTGGTTCTTAGTGGTGACATTATAGCCCAAGCCTAGATGTTCAGTGCCTTGTGGTTTCCTTTGAACATTCTGGAAGGTCCTTTTAATAAGAGTGGCAAGGATCAAAGCCAGGGTAGTAAAGTTGCTGCTGATGCTTTTGTATAGCTGCGCCACCTCCCCTGTCTCCTCGCTAGAGTCTCAGCGTCTCATCTGCCCCCCTAAATCGTCTTCTGCACCCTGGGTGAGGGAGGCTGGGTCTCAGGCCCCGAGCTCATCTGTGCTAGACAGGTACTCCACTACTGTACTCCACTGCCAGCCTACTCTTTGTTTCTGTTCTCAGGACAAGGCTTTACCGCACATCCCTGACTGGCATGATGGAGTTTGCTGTGTAAAGCAGGCTGGCCTCAAATTTACAGAGATAGTGCTGGGAATAAAGGTGTGGCCACCATACCCAACAATCATTTCCTGTTTCAAGCTGTCTTACTCTAGAGGGAAAACAACAACAACAACAACAGAACACCCCAAAACATTGATTTTCCCTGGGATGACAGATGGTGGTCAGACAGGGTCCGTCTGGCTCTGTTTAGAAGTTCTTAGCAGCAGGACTTCGTGGCGGGCATTTGCAAGGTTTCTGAATACAGTTCACAAAACCCCACTCCTAGTCCCTGCCTGGATCTCTTGTTATTTTACAAGAAAGATGGACCCAAAATAAGACATTTATATATAGCAGCAGGTCCCGCTTCCTCACGTCTTGCTGCAGAGTGGCACCCACAGCCAAACACGTCTCAACAGTAACAGACTCTAGCATGGCAGGAAATAAAACTGTCTTACATATATATTCAGTCACTTTTTTTTTTCCTTGCGGGCTCCTTCTGTCCTGCCTAGCCCACATATCGTCTGTGAGCTGAGTTGCACATTCCAGGGTTTCTGTGGGTGTCTGAACAAATGCAGGGCCAGAGAGTGTGCAGTGGGAACAGCTCTTCCTTCCATTGCCGGAGTGGGGCACTGGGACGAGGTTCAGAGAAGCGAAGCCAGTCTGCTCAGCTTCTGCATGCCTGGTGCAAGACTGGTTCCTCTGGGGTGTGTGTGCATACATGTGTGTGGTGGTTGTGTGCCTCTGTGGGAAGGGCTGGGGGGTGATTTCTGGGGCTTAAACCTAGGACCCTGAGCATGCTAGACAGTGCCACTACCAAGCTGTACCCCCAGTCAAAATCTCTGGTTTCTGATCATCTTTGAAATGGAAGAGTATCCTGCCCATGGTCTCCTGGTGGTATGAGAATAAAACGTGAAAATTTAGAATCATGAAAAATTCTCCATAATAAAGTGATTATATATATTCTAGTGTAGCATATTGTGTGTGTGTGTGTGTGTGTGTGTGTGTGTATAAACAAACCTAACTCCAAGGGTGCTATAGTCCCTTAAATAAAGTGGTATAGTATTTGTAAATAATCTATGTATATTCTACCATGTACTTGTTATCTTTTAAAAATATTACATTTTGTTTGTTTGTTTTGTGTGTCTGTGTGGAGGTCAGAGGACAGCTCGTAGGAGTCAGTTTTCCGCTTCTCTCATGTGGGTCCTGGGAACTGAACTCAGGTCATCAGGCTTAGTGTGGCAAGTGCCTTGGTCCACCGAACCATCTTACAGGCCCCACCATATACCTACCATGTACTTTAAAAAATTATCTCTTGATTACATATAACTTTTAAATATAATAGAAATACTGTGTAAATAGTTAACTTTTTGTTCGTTTTTTGCTTTTTTGAGACAGGGTTTCTCTATGTAGCTCTGGCAGTCCTAGAACTTTGTCTATAGACTAGGCTGCCTCTCTGTCTCCTGAGTGAGTGCTGGGATTAAAGATGTGTGCCACCGTGCCTAGCTTGTTTTCGCTTTTGTATTTTTGAGTCAGGGTATCACTGGTAGACAGGTAGACCTGGCTGGTCTGGAACTGACAG
Organism: Alexandromys fortis; assembly: GCF_014885135.2. Classification (NCBI taxonomy): domain Eukaryota; kingdom Metazoa; phylum Chordata; class Mammalia; order Rodentia; family Cricetidae; genus Alexandromys; species Alexandromys fortis. The sequence continues at coordinate 5,373,475 of NW_026067981.1, read as the reverse complement.
TGTAGACCAGGCCTCTGACCCACCTGCCTATGCCCCCGAGTGCTGGGATTAGAGGTGTGCACCACCATGCCCAGCTTTTTCTAAGCAACTTGTAATAGACTTTTAAATTTTAAATAATTACTTATCGGGACATGGTATTTTCCTAGTTACTTTTCTACTGCTGTGATAAAGCGTCCTGACCAAGGCCACTGTCAAAGAAATTCGGAGCTCACAGTGCCAGCAGGTCCAAGAGTTTCTGACCATCATGGTGGGAAGCATGGCCGCTAGGCAGGCATGGTGCTGCACAGTGGCTGAGACTTATATGTATCTAGAGACGACCACAAGGGAGCTAAGGGGTGGGAGGCATGTGATTGGGACTGGTGCTTCTAAGTGACACGTCTCTCCAGTAAGGCCACGCCTACTCTTCCCCAGCATTCAAATTTAGGTGCCTATGGAGGATATTGTTATTTAAACCACCACACATTGTTTATAACATTTTTTTTTTTTTTTTTTTTGAGACGAGGTTTCTCTGTGCCTGGAACTAGCTTTTGTAGACCAGGCTGAACTCAAACTCACAGAGATCTGCCTGCTTCTGCCTCCTGAGTGAGTGCAGGGATTAAAGGCATGCGCCGCCACCACCCGGCTAACTATGTAGTCTTATTTGAGATCTTTCTGCCTCGGCCGCCCTATAGCTGAGCACCCCACCCCATTGGCTCTTAGTCTGTCATGGTGTTATAGGTATCAGGTGTTCTGCCCCAGAGCTTCCGCCTCCAGCCAGTCATGGAGTCCCAGTGGGTGCTCCCGTGTATCTTATGCTGTAATTGTCAGGGAGTGTCGTGTAAAGAAGAGAGACTTCGGATGATTTCAGTCAATATTTTGGGGCTGTGACACACGATCATGACAAATCGCATCTGCTCGCTTTGCCGGGACTGAGTTCACTGTTAACCTTCTCAGTTCTCGGGCTTCGGGCTTACTCAGTGGAAGCTGGAAAGCTTTACTCGATAATTAACTTGGAACGCACTCCCAGAGTGGATGTCATTCCGCTGGCAGCTGCACATGTTAACTGGGACAAGTGTCCAGTGTCAGAAAATTAAGGGTACGTGTTAACGAGGGGCCATTGACGGGCCCCGGGGTTTCTTTTCAGGTTTTGCTAACACATTGACACTGGAGATTACCGGGAGGCGCTATCACGTGCTTCGGCCTCACCGCCTGCGGAGATGATTTAAAGATCTCTGGGAAGCATTCAGACTCAGGGCACCCATGGCTCACAGTTACTCTGCTTCTTACACCTGCCCTCCTGACGGAGCCTGAGTCAACTAGAGTCTTAGTGAGGAAATGGTCATATTCATCCCTCCCTTTGATAAGAGCTGGGGTGTAGCTCAGTTTGGAGTTAGGTGATTCTGCTCATATCTTTAGTTTTGCTCCTCTGAGTAACTTGTGTTAAACGTCAAAGAGTGAGCTTTAACATTTTAAAGTATTTATTTAGTGGGTGAGGGTTTATACAGCATGGGCTGATCTTAAACTCGAGGCTCACCTTGCCTAGCATGCAGGAAGTCATGGTTGGGTCTCTAGCACCACATAAAACTGTGTGTGGTGGTTCCCACCTATAACCCTAGCAGGATCAGAGATTTAAGGTCATCTTTGGCTACACAATAAGGTAGAGGCTAATTTCACCTACATGAGACCCTATCTCCAAACAACACACACACCAAACAAACACAGAAAAATCTCCTAAATTTATCATAAAACTAAGGCTGAAAAGATGTGTCTTTCTAAGGTGCCTGGAACATGACCTGTGGTCTTTGACTCCTGTTTCTTTATTCAGCTCATCAGAGTTCATCAAGGCATTCATTGGGCAGTGACTTAGTCAGGATTCTCCAGAGGAACAAAACTATATCAGGTTATCAGAGTGGCTTACAGGACAGGCTGTGGTGCAAGTACTCCATCAAGGGCTGTCTCCTGATGGAAAGGCCGAGGGCCCGCTAGTTGTCCAGTTCACCAGACTGCATGTCGCACCACTCAGCCTGGGGCCGGAGTCCCAGGGGAGGCCTAGAGGGCAGCCAGTTTTCAGCACGTGATGGTCACAAAGGAAACAGAACACTAGTGGAGAAATGCTCAGGAACAGGATGGGTCCATTTGCCGGTGACAGCGCAAGCAGGCAAAAAGCAACCACATCCTTGGCCAGCATATCACGAGAATAGTCTCTAGCCCAGTTGTCAATGTCATTCCACTCTGAAAACCCTGAGCTGGGCCCCCATAGTTCACAAGGCTCTCGGCGCTACTGCCCTCCAAGTTCCTTTCTCGGGTGGGCCTCTCCACATTCTTCCACAAGACATCATGGGCAGGCATCAACCTGTCTTAGTCACTGCTCTATTGCTGTGAAGAGACGCCACAGAAGAAAGCATTTAATGGGGGTGGCTACAGTTTCAGAGGATGGGGATCATGGTGGTAGGGAGGCAGACATGGTGCTGGAGCGGTACACAGAGGTGAGAGACGAGACAGAGAGAAAGAGAGCACAAACATGCTCCAGCCTGATAGTGACTGTCCTGTGGTTCACTCGTATGCAAGTCCTCAGTGGAATGCATCTACAGGTTAAGGAGAAAAAGAACACCAGGGAATTTAATGTTGGAGCCTTGGTTTGTGTTGAAAGCGATGAGGAGAAATGGGATTAAAGGGAGTGGTGCTGTCAGGATGAGGCCCCACCCGGCTAATCATGCAGTTTAGGAAAAGAAAAGGATTAAGACAGACATCCTAAGGTGTAAGGTTTCCTGACTTACTGCCTGGCAAGCAAGGATGAGTGCAGAGCCACAGGGAAGTACCACGCTGGGAGCAGATGTGCTGGGTGAGGAGATGGGAAGGCAGGTGGCCAGAAAGAAGGTGATGACAGAGCAGGAATTAGCCAAGATGCAGAGGGTGGGGCCAGGCATGGGCAGGGTGGCGCTGGAGACAGAGCTGGCCCGAGGGCTTGGAAGGCGATGTGTGTTCACACTCAGTGTGTTGCAGGAATTGGAGACAGGCGCAGCAGCTGGGGGTCAGTTAAACAGATGTGGGCTAATAGCACAGCGCCTGAATGATGTGCTGTTACCATTGTCAAGTGTTCAGGACCAAGTGTCTAGAATCGGCTCTCTGAGAAAGTTGGGGATGAGCATGGGAGTAAACCCGAGAAAAGTTTGATCCTTTCAGACCCCTCCAAAAACTAGATACCCTGTTAGGCTTGTGTTCTAGCCAGGACATGCGGCACACCACAGACAGCCTGTGTGCTCTATCCTGAGGTGTGAGGGGCTCGTAGTTTTCTGCTACATTGGAGAAAGCGAATGGAAGCGTGTGGCAGCTCTGAGAAGCTGACCGGGTCCCCCAGGGTTGCCTGGCCATAAAGGATGGAAACAAGGATTTGTGTGCCGTCTGCCCAGCTCTTCCTCCAAGCCCCGTGCTTCTGCGAAGGTGGGTGTGTTAGCAGTGCCCTGAGTGTCCTGCAGCGCGGCTGGGAGTCCCCGTTTGCCCCATGGCAGCTTTGCTTACATTGGCTCAGTTTGCTGACAGGTGAACAAGCAGGCAGCTGCTCAACGTGGTCCCGGCAGAGAGTGGCCAAGTCCGAGGGGATGTTTGCAGCGACTGCTCAGGGACCATTCTTACAGACCTATGAAGCAAGGAAGACTAGGAGAGGCTGGGCCTTCTGGTTCAGTGCAGAGCAGTGGTAACTCCCAAGGGAGTTGGGAGTATTTTATACCTTCATCATTCCAAGGCCTTCAGGGACTGTTGAGTTAAAGCCGTGAGAATATTGGCTGAATAAATCATAAATTAAATCTTTAGACACAGCTTCTCTTAGAAAAAGTTAAATTAACTCTGTGTGTGTGTGTGTGTGTGTGTCACACATACTTGGTGGTCAGGGGATGACTTGTGGGAGTTAGCTCTCTACCATGTGGAGCCTGTGGGTTGAATTTAGGTCATCCATCAGGCTTGGCAGCAGGTACCTCTATCCACTGAACCATCTAGCTGACAGTTCTGGGGACTGTGTGTCACCTGATGTGGGGCTGTGTAACTCAGTGTAGGGGCTGCAAAAATCGCGACAATAGGAAAAGGTTTCTGAAAGCACTGCGACTAAAAGTTAATTCAGAAATCAAATAGTTAGGAATCATGGGCGCTTTCGGCAGTTCCTTTGGTGCAGCCTCAGTTCCAAACGCAGGCACAGCATGAGCCCTGCGCGCTGCATTCTGCTGCTGAGACACTGGTGCCAGGCGGAGACGGCTGTGTCTCACTGAGTGGACAGAGTTCTCTGCTTGTGTAGGAACTTAGTAGTTATGGACTTAGTATGAGCACCAAGGACAGTATTCTCCTGCTGTCGTCCCTCAGCATGTGAGTGTTAGATTAGTGTATCTTGGATTGTGTCGCCTCGAAATGCTTAATTTTAAAAGTTGCTATTTGGCTTGCCTATTGGAATTTCTTAATCATCTCATGACTTTTGCTTAGAATTCGGGGACAGTTGACAAATTTCGGATATGGTATTAAACAGTTATCTGTCATTTTGTAATTACGGGATGGGGTGTTTTCAGCAGTGTCCGTTATAGAGTAAAAATATCTATTCTGGATGGGCGGTGGTGGCGCACTCCTTTAATCCCAGCCCGGGAGAAGCAGAGGCAGGCAGATCTTTGTGAGTTCGAGGCCAGCCTGATTACAGAGCAAATTCCAAGACAGGCTCCAAAACTACACAGAGAAGCCCTGTCTCAAAAACCAAAAACAAACAAGCAAAAATCTATTCTGAAAATTGTTGAGGATGATCTGTCCTCCATTATCAAATCTTGAACCAAGATTTATTTTTTAAAAAAATTAAAGATTTATTTTATATGTGTGTTTTGCCTACATGTGTGTCTGTATATCACTTGCATGTCTGGTACTCCCAAGTGTCAAAAGAGGGCTTTGGATTCCCTGGAACTAGAATTACTGATATTTGTGAGTCTTCGAGTGTGCTGGGAACTGGACCCAGATCCTTTGCGAGAGCTACAAGTGCTTTTAATCTAGGAGTCAACGCTAAAGCCCCAGTATGTTCTTATTTATTTGTTTGTTTGTTCGTTCATCCACCCCCCACCCCCAAGACAGAGTTTCACTGTGTAGTCTTTGCTACCCTGGAACTTATTATGAAGACCAGGCTAGCCTCAAACACACAGAAATCCTCCTGTCTCTGCCTCCCACATGCTGGTATTAAAGGCATACATGTGAGCCTGGTGGTGGTGATACACTCCTTTAATCTCAGCACTCAGGAGGCAGAGGCAGGCGGATCTCTCTCTCTGTGAGTTTGAGGTCAGCCTGGTCTTCAAAGAGCTAGTTCCAGGATGGCTAGGGCTGTTACGCAGGGAGATCCTGTCTTGAAAAAAAAAGGGGGGGGGGAGAGGGACAAATGTGACTGAGATTTATGTTTTTACAAAAAGAATTTAAAACTACCTATTGACACTCTTCACCACTGTTTACAAATCGGTAAATAGCATCTAGGTTGATAACATTCTGATAGTACAAGTTTATTTTCCTGGGTTTTTCTGTAGAAAGTTAAGAATTCTTATTGCGAAAACAAGCAAATCTATCCACTTCATTAGCATGCTTTTATCTTATCTTTAATGAGTGACTAAATTATATATTAGCAAGAGACTTGTTTTAAAATAAATCTCAATATTGAGTAGTAAATATTTGATTTGTATCTGGGGGTTGTATAAAAAACTCTTATGTAAAAGGGGTGAATAAGTTGAAGAGATCCTGCAGGACACCTGCCGCTTGCATTCTCCAGGGTCGCTCCTTATTCTACAATATATTTAGTAGCTGTGCATTTTGAAGAACAAGGAGGTTAACCGAGTTGCATCATCTCTAACAGGGAAAGAGGACTGTAGTGAAACCCACCTAAGAGGACACTTTTCTATGTTTACTTTCAGCTTTTGGGGTAGTTGTTCCAAGGACAATTTATCCCTGCCATTCTCTCGTTCTTCCCTGTGGAGGAGACTGCCTGGGAATAGTGGTGACACAGTGGCTAGCCTAAATTTACTGGATGTCTGGAGAAGGGACCTCTTTGTTCACCCTCATCTCCTTCCTCTGTCAGAAGCTTACTTTCTGTCCTTAGGTGTTGTCAGACTTGGTTAGCTCTCACTGAACCTCTCTGGTCTCTAGCATATCCTTCTCTGTCCCAGCTCCCAGAGAAGCGACATTCTGTCCCTCTCGCTCTGTATCGTGCCTGGAGCCAGGGCCTTCCATGGTCATTGTTTTTACCTTGACGCAGGTCCAGACCCCCAGACTTTGATCACCGTAGCTCTGCTGTGAATCCTTGCACACCCGTGATGCTGCAGTGCCCATGTCTGTCTCAGGCCGAGTCCCTCACTCTTGGAGTTGCTGTTCTTTTCTGTGCATATCCCCCTCCCCCACCACTGCCTTGTCTTAAAGTCATGCGCACTCTCCTAATGCCTCCCTTCTCTCTTGATGCCCGTGCTTGATTTCCACTGGAAGAAGTGGAGCCAGTACTGCAAGGACTCCAGTGCTCCTCCTGACAGATGTGTAGGGTCTGTGTATGTAGAGTAAGTTCTTAATGTTAACTGAGACCTGCTCGCCGTTTTCTCACTCCCTGGTGTCTGTCAGTACAGTTAGACCTGTGACAATTGATAATGAGAGTACAGACTTTATTTAAAGTGCTTAATATTTTGCCAGGTACTTAAAACTGCTCTTGTTGAAGAAAAAGAAAGTAAAGCCACTGTCTTTCTCCACTTGGTTCGTTAATAGCAGAGTACCTTAGATTGGGTCATTCATACACAGACGTAGATGCTCGAGTTGCAGGACTGGCAGAGTCAGTGTCTGGCGAGGGCTTCTGTGTACTCTCACACCGTGGAAAGGCTGAGGGCTCCCCTCACTCTTGTCTAAGGGCACCGATGGAATCCATGGGAACAGAGACCTCGTTACCTAGTTACTTCCCAAAGCCCTTCATGTTATTAACATTGCATTAAGGATTAGGTCTCAACAAGTGAATTTGGGGCTGGGGCTGGGGTCACAAACACCAGAGCCGGCAATAACTTGTCAGACAAGCAAATCAGTTGGCTCTGGCTTATAGTGTATGCCTGTACAAGACAGATGTCCCCCGCCTGGTCATCTCACAGATGTAGAGTTGGTTGGAAGGAGGTGAGCCACCGTGTCTAAACTCAGCAGACACATCCCGAGTGAGACGTGGGTTTGCGTAAGTCAGGTTTGGTTCTGCCGTTCTTATTGTTGTTTTCTCACTTTCCGCTTCCAGCAAATCCATACTGTCTCTTTTTGTAACTCCAGCTATTATCTGTTCACTTTCTGCTTAGCTGGATGGTAATTATTGGATGCCCCTGGTATCAAAGGGCTCATCTGATGGAGGCCTTCAATGTTTTTATTCTTTTATGATTCCCACTTGAATCACCAGCTTATTGAAAAGCAAGTCCCACATGTGGAAACCCTTGCCAAGTGCTTGACTGGAAAAAGCTGGTCACCTGGCTCGGTTGTGTCTGTCTCTTTGTTCTCGCGTCTTTTCTCACTTGTTTGTTCTTTCGAGTTGGGGTCTTGCCTGTCTTATAGTCCAGCCAGGCCTTCCAGGTGCTGGGATCTCAGGTGTCTGCTGCACTCAGCTGCACAGCCCTTTAACCTCTGCTTTCTCTTCCTTTTTGATTATTTAATCTTCAAGTGATAGAACTCTGGGTTTTATCCTCTTCTGGCCCGGAGCTGTCTTCCTGTAGCCTGACAAGCAGTCTTGCTCTTTCCCAGGCATCTGGGGCCAGACATTGCTGTGTGAAGAGAGACAGCAGCCTTGGTGACCACAGGCGGGGCACAGAGCACGTGACCCCCATCTGGAACCTGGAGGTCAGCAGGACTTTCAGATGATGTATGTGTGCACCCACACACATATGCACGCACACGTCACCCTGCGAAGACCAAATGGCAAACTTGGGTGTCTACCTTGTCTTTTGAGACAGGATCTTTAGTTGGTCTGGGGCTTGCTGATCTGCCTATGCTAGCTGATCCCAGAACCCCAGGGATTTTCCTTGTTTCTGCCTCCCCAGAGTGGGCTAACAGCCATCATGCTTGGCGTTTTAGCAGGGTTCTTCATAATTATCCAACAAGCTCTTTACCTTCAGACAATCTCCCCAGGCCTCAGCTGGTCCTCCTTGAGGGCCAGCACCCAGGAAGACTTGGCCTTCAAAGAAATGCCCTTGTTTTCTGAAGGATAGAGACTAGAATGCAGCAGCCCCTGAGGCCAGCATCCACAGACTTCCTTAACTGTGCCAACACCTGTCAGTTGGCAACTGGTGGTTCTAGTGTCAGTTAGCTGGTCTTTGTTATTGCCGATAGGACACTTACACCCTCACTGTTCCTTCTGGATGCTGATGAGCATTGCATGACCTTTGCGGCCTTTGAAATCTGGAACAGAAGCCTGTTAGATTCGTGTGTGGAAATAGAGAACAAAGGATGCAGTTTTCCTGTCAGGAAAGTCAGTTAGGCATTGGTTTGATAGACGGCATTTATACTGCCTGGCTCTCAGCTGCCCCCATCCTGAAGCGGGGAGGGTAGGAAATGTGGGCCCGCTGGTGCAAGGGCGTTGCTGAATAGCGCCTATGATGTCCTTGTGGTGCTCTAGCCTCCTTAGAGCTGGGAAAGCAAATCATTATTTCAGTACTAGAGGAACATCTCTCAAAGTACATAGAACAAAGCAGCGGAAGGGTTGGGGTTAGGGGAGGCTGTAGAGGGTGACAGGCTATGTTGTGTGCTGGGAAACAAGTCGTGCTGGCCCTTTGCTATGAGTGTATACAGACAAGAATAAACAAGAAACTGAGGAACACAGGTTGCTCTGGCTGCAAGCAGCATCAGTTAGGGCTCATTTGTGTCTTTGCTTCTGTTAGGTGGGCCTCAGGGTTCCCTCAGCTGTGTGGGTTCCATCGGCATTTGAGGAGATGCTAGGGCTGGTAGGGCTGGGGTGGGACCACTGTGGAGTGATGGAGGAAGGTCATTGGTTAATTAATAAAGAAACTGCTTGGCTTCATTGGTTAAAACATAGGTGGGTGGAGTAAACAGAACAGAATGCTGGGAGGAAGAGGAAGTGAGGTCAGAAGACGTGAGAACATGTCTGGGAATATTTAGTGTGGGTCCTGTCTGTCATTGTGTGACAGGCTCTCTTTTTCTAGTGCAGACTGAAATTGAACTCAGGATCCCGAGTACTGGGGCAGTTGTCTGTCACCATTCCCAACTAGATCCTATTAGAAAAAAATTTGTTCTTAGTTGAATATGTTGATATAATACTCATGATAAAGAAGACCAACTGCAGAGTTTTATAATGTATTCTGAATGTTTTCCATGCTGCAGCAATTCTTTGCAAATGGCTTTTGGTAGCTCTGTATGTTGGGTTTGTTGGGCACCAAGATTTAATGGCCTCTGCTGGTGACCAGAGGTGGTGATACTAGCTTTCAGGCAATGGTGGGCATTTTCATAAGACAGACAAACACAAACAAAACACACATACACACACAAAACACACCCACAGTTTTATGTATATGAGTATTGTCTGTGTGTATATATGTGTGCCATGTATGTGCCTTGTGCCATTGAAGGTCTAAAGAGGGTGTCAGGATTCCCAGGAACTGGGTTTAAAGATGGTTGCGAGATACCACGCGGGTGCTGGGAACCACACCCAATCCTCTGCAATTACAGCAAGTGATTTTAGTCACTGTACCATCTCTCCAGCCCTGCCGAGTTTTGTTTTTATTTCCTTAGAACAAACATGTCGAATTGGAATTTATTGCCTAAAAAGATGACTGCTGTAGCCTAACCGCTGGACAGACTTTTTGGTGCTGGCTGCTGATAGCCGCTGAGGAAGTTTCCCAGGTGCCCTGTTGCTGGGGCTCCTGTGCTCTAAGCAAGCATAGTGCACAAGGGCGACAAACTGGAAGGACAGCCTTTCCCAGCATCGTCGTTCCCTCTTTTCCCAGGAGGATGGGCACACATCTGGTTTTATTCCTGTGCGTTCTTGTCCCTTCCCTTCCCACCCCATGTAAAGGAGGGATAGAGTTAAACCTGTTTCTCACATGACTCCATTCCTCCTTTCCATCCTGTTCTGTGTGGGCAAGTCTTTTATATATGTCTGACGGGGGCTGAAGAAGGAAGGAGAAATGAACTGTATGCCTGAATGAAGTGGGGAGGGAGGAAAGGAGGCAGAGAGAGCAGAGGTCTTTTATGCCTTTCTCTTAAAGGGAACTCACTGGTACATTGGAGCCAGCCTGTGCTGGGCTTTTAGTTTGTACCAAGGAGCTAACACCTTAAGAGTCCCTCTTTAAGATGGGAATTGGTCATACTGTGGTTGTCTCTTTTTAAAAATGAGACATTTGTTAAAGAATAAATCAGTTTAAAAATTAGGAAAAGGTTACAGGATGAGAGCTCCCCAGCCAACTGTAGTTTCAGGGCCTTAACCCCTGGCATTGTTACAGTTATACAAAGGGTAACCAGATAGGGTTCCTGCCTAAGATTTATTTAGATAGGTAAGAAGCAGAGGGAGAAATGTGTGTGTGTGTGTGTGTGAATGTGTGTAAAAGTTGTGATTAAAAGTTTGTCATTTTAAGACGCATGGAGCATGCTGTGGGGTTGTTTGCAGCTGTCATAGCCATCTATCTCTAGAACTTGCTTTGCGTCTTCTCCAATTTAAGTGTTGAACCTGCTAATTCCTCCCAGTTCTCCCTCTCCCAGGTCTTGGCAATAATAATTCTACTCTGTTTCTATGAATTTGGCTACTGCAGAGTCTTACAGTATCTATCATTCTCTAGTAAACAGAAGAGGAGATGTATTAGGCAAATACTCCTGCAGGATTCCAGCAGTTGTGGGTCCACAGCTGTAATGGGTCCATAGCTAGATCCACATCTTTTCCCAGGACAAAGCATGCTGTGATCACTAACTCAAGATCTGGATTCTGCACCATAGTGAGGGTGGTCCTGCTTGTATCCAACATAAGGGACTAGAATGTGGGTTCATTTCTGCTTGCTTTTGATTTTTTTTTTTTTTTTTTTTTTTTTTTTTTTTTTTTTTTTTTTTTTTTTTTTTTTTTTTTTTTTTGTGCCAGCCTCAAACTTGTCAAGCTCATGGCTGGCAGAGAGTCATGGCCTCTACCAGGCCTCTCTGAAAGACCTCACCAGTTGGAAGAATACCATGCATCTGAATGAGCAAATTAAATTTGATCTCTGAAGGATGGGTCTTAGTGTAACCACAAAATTCCACTTCTGGTTTTTTCATGGTCACATACCACAGAGAATTTCCTAGAATATGGTCCTCTTCACACACTACAAATGTTGCACAACGCCTGTCTTTTGCAGCTGCCTGGCTGGTTTCCAGGGCTTTCTTCCTCTTGCCTTCAGTCATTGATTTTGTCAATCCTGGTATTTTTCTCCCCAGATCCTGGCCCTCTTCCACCTAGGGAGGCTTGGAGGATCTTGGGTGATGCTGATAAAAAGGATGGAAATGTTGACTGATTGGTGGCATACACATTTAATCCCAGGAGGCAGAGGCAGGCCAGTCTCTGTGAGTTCGAGGCGAGCCTGGTCTACAAAGCTAGTTTGAGGACAACCAGGGGGCTACATAAAGAAATCTTTTGTCTTGGAAACAACAACAACAACAACAACAACAAAATAATAATAATACAGAAGAGATGGAAATATGAGGACTAGTTAGGATCTGTCTTTTTTGATTGCCTTATTTTACTTAGCACAAGTTATCATTGAAGGCCACGTTCTATTTATGTACAGCCCACTTTTGTTTACCTGTTTATCTATGGTCAGATGCATTACATCTTGGCTATTGTGTGGAGTGCTGCTGTGAACAGGAGTATATGCGTATGCGTTTCAACCTCTGCCTTAGTCTTTTTGGGGTACATATCTGTTAAGTTTTTTCCTTCTGCCCAGTAAGCCTTTCTGCAGGCGCAGTAATTCAAATAAAGCTAAATCAGACCGAATTAGAAAATGCCAGCACTCTTGGGTGGCCCCCCAAGAAAACGAGGGGGGGGGGAGGAGAACCGGAATGACCACTTGTTTGTTCTCTGGGGGATTATCCCATGGGAGTGATCTTGACCCTCCCTGGGGAGGGGTTACCATTTGGTGGGCTTTCTGGGAGGTGGAGCTTGGACTGAGGCAACTCCCAGGGGAGGAGGCTTTGACGTGGAGATTTCCACCCAACATTTCAAAATGGATGCCAGGGGGCTGGGGTGAAGATCCCAGCCAAACATTCCAGACTCTTTGTATAAAGGGGCTCCGCCTCAAGTCTGGCTACTTCCTGCGGGAAGGGGAGAGTTGGGAGAGGTGTGGCGGGAGAGGCATCCAGTTTATTGCCATCCTGGAGACCTCAGGCAGCTAGCTGTTCCTTGAGGGAGATGAGAAGTCAGGTGGCTAGGAGAAAAAAGTATTGTTATTATTGGCCCTATGAATGGGACTAGCCATGAGTCATTAACTGCCAGAGAGAACGGGACAGAGAAGTGCCCTGTGGAACAGGAGAGGCATTGGTGAATAAGTGAGACACGAGAGCAGATACACCCTTTTAAAACCAGATTTTAGTTGGTAGGTGTCCTTTTGAGCCAGGAGAGTTGGTACCGATGGTGAAGTCCCAGGAGCTGGTGCAGGTGTTGGTGTTGTCTGGAGGGCCCTTTATAATATGCTTGAAAATGGGTGGGGTTATTTATTTATTTTTATTTATTTTTAAACCAGACCTGATTTGATAAAACAGCAGAACTTTTTTAGGAGCCCACAGTTTGTAAGACAACTGGAACAGGAACATTTTAGAAGACAATTAAAGGGAATTGGGAACTCTGTATCTTTGAAGAGACACCTGAAACCTGTTAATCCTGGACTATGAAACCTGTGGAAGAGGCACACCTGTCTGTATTTTTAGAAGGAAACTTAAAAAATAAAGTAATGAGCTCCTAGTACCTTAAGTCATCAAATGCCATTGACAGATCTAAGATGGATACATGAGCAGAAATGAGACAGCTTTTTTTTTTTAGCTACACAGGCAATCCCAAGTCTTTAGAGAACACCAGTCTAAGAAGCAGTACTTGCCATTAGCTTCAGTCCAGGAGGCCTGAAGATTTTCTTGTGGGGAGAAGATTTAGTCTACCTGTACTGGCAGGATGAGATGATCAATCCCTTGGTGTAGCGTCCAGAAAGCTGATGAGGTGGAAGGCTGCTCTTTGCTGTGTGGGTGGCTTTGCCATACCCAAAGGCAATCCTCCAGGCAGAAGGTCTTTTGCAATCATGTATCTTCTTGGAGGAGCTATAGGATGCTGCAGGAGCTGGCATGTCTCTGTGTTAGAAGTTCTTTTGTTAAATGCCACATTCTCAGATCTGTAAAGACACTTGAGAATTGGGTACCATTACCTGTTAGTTATATTAGTTAAATTTAGACATGTATTTTACATGTTAGTTACAGCTTACCAATGCTAGTAAAGTAAGATTAAAAGGAATATTTTAGTAAGTTAAAGAATTTTGGAGGCCTTGGTAGGCCCAGCACACATGGGTACTCTTACCAAAGATGGAGGTGAGGTCAAAATGGTGGCTACCCATGTGTTTGTATCTTTTTAGAGCTGTTGTAACTTGGAGTTTCAACTTTTACAGATCTTAAATAACACACACGCATACACACAGAGAAATAAGACAAGCATACTATGGAAATAAATACATGTGCACATGTAGACATAAAAGCATAGTGTGGTCACATTATTTTAACAGACAAATAAAACTTTTTTTTTGAAACCTTGTCAGTTGACCAATTTATAATCGGGGTGTAGGGAGGAGGCAGAAGCCAGGGAAGCACACAGGTGGTCCCATTAAGGATCAGATTAGTAGACGCTGCAAGAGAACAGAAACAAATGACGGAACACCTATGCAGTTTTAGAGTGGAAGGACAGGGGGAAACTGGCCCCTTGTAGAGAACAAAGAGGGAGTGAAGAGGGGATGGGGAGGGGCAGCGGGAGCGCAGCATCCAGAAACAACCGTGGGCATATGGGGCCTTGTTTGTTTTACGTTAGGCATTAGATAGCCTCAATTTAAAAGGATTTTTGTTAAAAGGCAGTCTAAGGGTGTTTGATCTGGCTTTGAATTGCAAGAGCCCATTTTTACATGTCTGTGCCACGTCTCAGGACTCAATGCGTCCACCATGATAAGACTCTTGAGTCAAAAACAGAAGGGTGTGAGAAGTGTGTGGGCACACATCTCCGTCCCAAGCAGTCCCACCTCAGCGAGGACCGCCTCGCCACTTGTGAGGATGGAAGCCTGGCGCGCCCGTGACTTCAACAGACAAACTACAAATGTAGATTTATGGGTCCTGGCACAAATGTATGGGGCTGGCACAAAGGACAAGAAAGATCAAAAGGCAAGCAGAAACGAACCCACATTCTAGTCCCCTCTGTCGGATACAGACAGGACCACCCTCACAATGGTGCGTGGATTGAGAAAGGGGAACTCACCCAGACGAAGGGCATTTTCCAACACATAGCCCTGGGCCAGTGGGAAAAACAGCTCTCTAGCCGGGCGGTGGTGGCACACGCCTTTAATCCCAGCATTTGGGAGGCAGAGGCAGGCGGATCTCTGTGAGTTTGAGACCAGCCTGGTCTACAAGAGCTAGTTCCAGGACAGGCTCCAAAACCACAGAGAAACCCTGTCTCGAAAAACCAAAAAAAAAAAAAAAAAACAGCTCTCGTTGGGACCTCCAAATTTTTTTTTTTTCCTGGCCTGGTAAACCTCTCCGCCAACACAATAATCCACAATCAGACCCAATTAAAGAGTCCAGGTTTAATGGATGCTAGTGCTCCTGGTGCCCCTCCCCAAAAAACAGGAAAAAGGGGAGACCACGTGTTCATTCTCTGGGGGGCAGTTTAAATAGCCTATGGGAGTGGTCTTGACACTCCCTGGGAAGGGGTGGCTGTCAGTGTTTGGCTTTTTCAGAGGTGGAGTTTGGACTGAGGCAACTCTCAGGGGAAGGGGCTTTGACGCCCCAGCCAAACATTCCAGACTCCTTGTATATATATATATATGGATGCCAAGGGGCTGGGGTGACGCTTCCAACCAAATCCAGATGTGGAATTACTACATCATGTGATGATTTTATAGTGTTTTTAGGTTTTCCCATACCATTACCCACAGTGGCTGCACCATTCTATACCAGTTGTGTCTACAAAACTTCCAATTTCCGGTCTCTCTAACACTCTTTCCTTGAAAGTATTCTAATGTGTGTGAAAGGCTATTTCCTTGTGGTTTTGATTTGCATTTACAGCGGGTATCAGTGTTGAGCAGCTTCCTTTGTGTTTTTGTCTATTTGCATATCTCAGGGTCATAAACAGCCCATTTTATAATCTTGCTGTAGTAGAAGGTGATCTCTGTGTATTTAAGGCATCATTCCTCAGCCAATATGTGGCTGCAAACACTTTCTCCCTTCCCACAGGTTCCTTTTTAGTCTGGATAGTAAGTACTCGTTGGTTTTCATGAAGCCCATCCAGCCTTCCTGAGTTTTGGTTCTCTGCTTTGGGCATCATCACAAAGCATCCCAAACCCTTTGTTAGATGTTTTAGCCTCCTATGTTTCCCAAGTATTGTGTAGTTTAGCTCTTCTGGGCTCGTTTTGTTTGGTATAATGTAAGCAAGGTTTTAGCTGTGTTTGGGGAGGGCCGGCTAGGTTTTTTCAGCACAGCTAGTACAGGGTAATTTTCTTATTGGAAAGGAGATAGCTGCTGTGTAGCTGATACTGAGCATGCAGTGTCTGCCAAGAGGGTCTTGGCCTAAATGATGTAGGAGGGAGATTTTATTTAAACTTCTCATTATACTGTGGCCCCACAGCACACATGGGGGAGTTTCGCTGAGAGGACTCCACAGGAACCATTGCCTTTGAGACACAGGGAGGAGAGCTCGAGGGAGGAGGAGGTTGTCCAGGATAGATTAGAAGCACACACTGTCATTTCTTAATTTTGCATCACTAGTTATATATGTGGCATTATTTCATCAAAGCCTTTGGGGGAGGGGCAGGAACTCCTCACTGATCTTACTAAGGCATGCAGTTTTGGGTGTGTTTCAGGAGTTGTGTATGCCTGAGGGGTTGAATGTGTGTCTGCATACACTTACCGTGCACATGCTTGTGTGTGCATTAGCAATTTCCTGTGGCTGGGGGAAACAAGATCTCACCCAGCAGAACACTTGATATGAAATGGAAAATAGTTCATGTATTTAAAGAAGACAAGAACTGCACAGAAGACCTTCGTCCCTGTTTCAGATCTGCTGTGGGTTCCTGCTCGTTAGTGCGGCCCAAAGCCAGGCCTTTCTTGGGTGCAGCTGTGAGCCAGCAGGCTGGAAGCAGAGCCTGGTTCTCTGCCCTAACGGATTCCATGGGGCACAGGCAGGTCTGTCTGGCTCCTTACCACCCACTCAGGTCTCACCTGCCCTCTGCACTCCCTGTGGGTCTGGCCTGTTTTCGGGGTCAGGAGCTGCTGGATTGGTGCCCTCTTGCGGTCTTCCTGTTTGGCATTTTGGGGAGGCAAACAGGATGAAGGATCATCGAGTAATAAAGACATGAAATGGAGAAAAGATTAAGAAATTAAAAGAAAATCTCTGGGTGAGGAAGTTTTTCTTTTTAAATGTTAAGAAATTTAACCACATTAATAACAACTTCTTTACTTTTATTTTGAAAACTATGTGTGCTTTTGTATATGTGTGCACGTGTGTGGGGAGGCCCTGGGTTGATGCTGTCTTTCCTTGTTTCTGCTCCACCCCTGTTTTTCAATGAACTTCAGCCTGCCTCTCACACTCTGTTGCCCTGTGAATACACTGTCTCATTCAAGGATTAGTTATTCCGTCTGTCTCCTTTGCAGAGCTTAAGAGGAGCCCACCTTCCTAGGGGCGAGCCAAAGTGATTGAAAGAGCCCAACCACAATGAGGTTTCCACCCACGCCACAGACTCTATTCTCTTGACCAAGAGTTTTTCTTCTGTTGTAACAATAAAGCTTCTATGGACATTTGTATGCATACTTCTCTCGAGTACAATTGCAGGAACATATAGTAATTACGTGATTAGTTTCTTTTGCTAAAGTAGACTTTTAAAAAGAACAATTTTAGTTTCACCGAACAATTGAGCAGTAAGTATAGGAATTTCCCTTATATTCTCCAGTAGGCCTGGCCTCCACTCTAGCGGTGCGTTCATCGCTTTGTCAACAGGCAGTGTACAGCACTCACCAAAGCCCGCCGTTCACACTGGGGTTCACCAAAGCCTGCCGTTCACACTGGGGTTCACTCCCGGTTCTGTGTCTTCTGTGGCTGGAGATGCGCACTATTTCAGTAGCAGGGGAGCTCGCCTGTCTTGATAGCCACGAGGTAAACACGGGGACTAACTCTTAGCAGTTTCCAGTATTTAGACTGTTTCCATGTTTTGTAAGTACGAGTTAGTTTTTATGTATAGTGTGAGGTTCCAGAGGAGTTTGGGGATCCTGGAGGAGGTGGTGAACAACGAAGCCAACAAAATTGGTAAGGAAGCATCCTAGCGATCAACCTGCCAGTAAAGGATTTGAATTCTCTCAGAGTTACAAAGACTCAATAATAAGTTGAGTTCTCAAAGATAGTAAAGAAGGAAGAAGGGGGGGAGGGGCAGAGGTGCTTGGCACATCCTGTTTCCTCCCGCCATCCTGCATTCGGGCACCAGACACCATGCTGGAAGAGAACGGAAGAGGAAATTGAAAATGAGTGTGACATGGGTGGGTCTCTGGGTGTCCAGCCCCTGTATGGGTGTGGAGTGGAAGAGCGGCCTGGAAAGGCTTCGTTCAGCTGAGCACCGTTGTGATGTCTACAGGAATTGTTTGTCCTGTCCCTGTGGTCCGTCACTCAGAGATTCTGCAGCAGGTCCGCGGACACACTGTTCTGCCTCTTCCGTTCCTCTTCCCTTTTTCCTAAGTGTATATTGATTGCACAAAATGCCGGCTTTGCTGAGGATTTCCGTAGGTGTCTGTTATGTACTTTGGTCATAGTTGCCCCTTTACCCTCCCTTGCCCCTGCACATCGTGCGTTGTTGCATAAACAGGAGAGGCATTTCCTCAGCACAGCAGCTCCTTTAACAGGTGTCTTTCCCGCGTGTAAGAAGCCGGGTTATAGAAGTGGGTGGGTTTTGTATCCTTCTGTGGCAAGGGGCCTTGTGTTTTGAGCTTCACCACCCTGTTTTTGTTTATTAACCCCAGGCAAGGTGAAGGAACTGGACCAGCCCACTATTGACCCTCCAGTGCAAACCCCCCTCCCCCCATCTCAGAAAGAACCTCATCCAGTAGATTGACCAAGGTTAGCAGCAAGCTCAGGTCCCTTCAGTATGTGTGCAAGGCCACATTCCGTATTCAGGTCTAAGGTGAGGAAGAGGAGGCCACAGTAATACATTCTTTTGTGCAGAATGGTTGTTTGCGAGGGTAACGTGACCACCCGAATCACACACATGTTGCTGCCTGAGATTTTGCCTTTGCACAGCTGGTAACCAGACTGGGTGACCCTAGACCTGGTTTTATGCGCGCAGTGTCTTCCCGCTCCTACCTTTCTGCTTATATTGATGATGTAGAACCCCACAACCTTGATTGCTAAGTTTGCCGCTTGTGTTTCCCTTCTCCGTGTCCACCATCTCTCTCGTGGCAGCAGTCGTACATCGTATTTGCACCTCTCTTACACACATACTCATGGCTGTTAGCTTGTTGCTTGGTCAGAGAGTGGGAACACTGCCATCCTTAGTCGTGCCCTCCTTTTGAATGGGCTCTGAGTTCACAGCACGATGCCAGCTCAAGTAGCAGTTGGCGTGTGATGAGCTTTGCCACACCACTCGTTTCACTCTAGAACACACCAGGGACTCCCCTGCTTTCTAGAAAGGCGGTTTGTGCCCCCTAAGCATGTACTCAGATACCCCTTTAACCAAAAAGAACTAATCATATCAGAACAGCGAACTTCCCAAGGGGCCCAGCAAGTGTGTGAGAACCTGCAGGACAGGTTACAGAGTCTTACTAACAATGCTTTCCTTCTATGTTCCATTTAAACACATTGATATTACGCTGTGTTTGAAGAGTCCTGGGGCTCCTGGGATGAGAGAGCTTTCCATTCGCTGTGAAGTAGGGTAGGCTCCGCAGTGCATGCAATGATTATAAGCGCCAGACCTCTTTGTAGCCTGTCTGAGCTTGCCCCAAGACAGGCTCAGCTGCTTTTAATCTTCCTCTCTGTGACGTTGTTTCCTGTTGTGTAAGAGAGGATGGCAGCCATGTCATAGGTGGCTGTAGTCACAGGTCCTGTGTCTTCTGGTTTCTGTTGCTGTGAAGCACCATGCTTTTTTGGCTTACACTTCCATGTCGCTGTTCATCAAAGAAAGTCAGGACAGGAACTCAAGCAGGCCAGGGACCTGGAGGCAGGAGCTGATGCAGAGGCCATGGGAGGGATAGTGCTTACTGGCTTGCTCCTCATAGCTTACTCAGCCTGCTTATAGAACCAGCCACATTAGGAAAATGACATACAGTTTTGCCTACAGTCTTGAGTTTTATGGAGGCATTTTCTTAATTGAGGTTCCCGCTTGTCAGGATAACTTTAGCTTGTGTCAAGTTGACATAAAACTAGGCAGCACATTCTGTGTCTATATGGGACATCCAAACTTAGATTGGGGGGGGGAGAGAGAATTTTAAATAACATCCAAACCTCAGCATGATAACTGCTTGTGTAACTTCTATATTGTTTTAGGTGTAATAAGCGATCTAGAGAGGTAAATTTTTAATTGCTTTTTATTGAGCTCTACATTTTTCTCTGCTCCCCCTTCCTCTTCCCTCTTCTTGAGTCTTCTCCCATGGTCCCCATGCTCCCAATTTACTCAGGAGATCTTGTCTTTTTCTATTTCCCATGTGGATTAGTTCTATGTATGTCTTAGCAATGTAATTTTTAAAGTCCACAGGAAGCTATATGCAGATACTATGTCATTTTACATAGGGGATTTGAACATCTGCAGGGGTTGGGTGTCTAGAGGAGTTCCTGGAACTGATCCCATTGGGCTATGAAGGAGTCACTGTGTGTGAAATCTTCAGCATCCTTCCTGGTGCTCAGTATGTTCTGTGGGAGTGTTGAAGTGTTGATGATGTGATGTTATCCCTCAGATCGATCAATCAATCTATCTATCTATCTATCTATCTATCTATCATCTATCTATCTATCTTTCTAGCTATGTATGTATAATAATCTATCATCTATTTATCTAATCTGTCATGTATCTCTGTGTCTATCTATCCAATCTATCATCTTTCTGAGGGTATTTTATCACAGCAATAGAAAATGAAAGTAGACTGTTTCCCAGAGTTCTCGTCTTCTGATGTCACTTTCACAGGCACAGGTCAGCCTGGACTTATTCTCATGTAGCATGCACCATTACTCTTAGCCGATTTGTGGTTGTTTTGCTCTCAGACTTAATTTAGCTGTGTCCATCTTTAGTTGCTGCAGGTTGATATCTGCTTAAGCTCCAGATATCCAGTCTTCACTATTCAACAGGAAGGAGGAACTTTTAAAAAGAAGGGGTGCTTAATTATTTAAAGCAGATTCCAGGAACTTTTCGATTAAGACCTGCATATTTAAGTGACTAGCATTTAGCATAATGACAGACTGCAAGGAAGGGCGGGAATGTCAGTGCCCAGATAATGCTCAGGCCTTGAGATTTAGAACACACAGCCAGCCACCTCTGCGAAGTGTTTTCAGTGTTTTGCATTTGTTCGGCTAGAATCTAGGAGGAGAATAATCTAAATCAAGGCTGACATAAAAAAGGAGCGGTGTATGCTAGGTTTAAGGGAAGGAGGACTTCCGTTGTGTCAGAGCCCTTCCAGTTCCTGGGGATTTAAAAACCAAGTCGCAGCTGATCCTTGGGCTCTGGACTTCTTGGGTTGTTGGAATGATCTGTGGCCTCTTCGGGGTATTTGAGACCCTTTTACTTTGAGATCATGTGTGTGCATTAGGGCACAGTTGGTATGCTAAGTAGGTTGCCTGCTTAGCAGGCCATGATTTTGGATCACCTGCTCCAAGATGAGATGGCGTTCAGCTGCTCCAGGGAAGCATTTGACATCTTTCTGCTGTTGCCACAGGTTGGTTTGCTCCTTTTAGAATCAATAGATTTGAACTCTGTTCTCAGTTGTGGCCAAGGCAAATTATAGGCATTTTGATGTTCTCACACCTGTAAATTAGAGCCTCTGGGTTGTGTGGGGAACACCCCTGGCCCCCAAAGAGTGATGTAATGTCTGGGGTGTTTTCTTCTTGAGATGGACACCATAGACCTTAGTGAAGACAGAAGAGTGATTGGTGTGACTTATTTACATTACCAGAGCAAAGGGACCAGATGGATGTTTGTGCCTGGCCTTTCTACCACCAGCTGATGAGGTCATTTGAGTTCAGGGCAAGGAAGTGAGGAGTCTGCCTGCCTGCTGATTGGCTCCTTTCTCCCACTGTGATTCTGAAGTAGCCTCCCCAGAACATGACAGGCAGCTTGATGGTATTGCTGCACGCTGGGCAGAATGGCCCTTAGCCAGGATGTCTCTGTGAGGCTGCTGGTGAGAACTACCACTCCATTGCTCAAGGAATACAACCAGCCTTCTATCCCTGCAAGGGTGGGGCCACTGGAGCTCTCTGGCCCTGGCCTTGACCAGAACCAATGGACATCCTGGGGGTTGGAGGGCAAATGGCAAAGAGGCAGAACAGTCCTCAGTGAACTGCTCCCTCAGCAGTATTGGAACTGGCCAGGAGTACCCTAAGGATTAGCTCCCAGAAGACACACTGCTCAAAATAGAATAACCAGATGGTGTCTGGGCTGTGTGAACCATCCCTTGTATGAGGATGGATGCTTTTAGAGAAAAAGCCTTTCTTTAGGCCAGAAACCGTGCAGCAGGCTCAGCAGCTGGAGGGTCCTGGTGGCTAGCTGACACTTTGGGGCTTCCCAAGGGGCAGTGAGAGTGTCCCTGAGAAAGGGCTCCATTGTTGAGCACATCTGGTGCACTCAACCTGTAGTTACTGGTTCCCAACAACTGGATTCTTCTGAACATAACATTTCTAGAAGTTTTGTGTGTGCATTTTCCGCTTCCTTTTCATAGACATTTATCACTTGCCTGCCTTTAGTTACATGACATTCTGTGACATTTAACACAAACAGTGAGCTAAGGATGTGGTGGGGCTGGACACTGTCTGCTCAGTGTTCTGGGTCCACTGTCCCTGCCAATGTCTGCTGGAATTGGAAGAAATTTGTGGAGAATATTGGAGCTGCTACCAAACCCACTTCAGTTCTGGAGTGATAAAGAGGATTGTGTGTTTGAGCCCCGAGACTGAACACGTCATGTTTTTGCTTGTATTTAGACAGTAACTCACAGTTGCTGTAGGCCTGTCCTACCTTTTAAAAATACAAATTTCAAAACATTTTTAAGATTTATTTATTTTACTCTATGTGTATGAATGATTTACCTGTGTGTATGTCTAATGACCAGGGAAGTCTGTCTGAAGGTGTCAGATACCTGGACCTAGAATCACAGATGATTGTTTGAACCAAGATGTGGGTTCTGGGACTTGAACCCTGGTCCTCTGCAAGAGCAGCAAGTATCCTCCTCCCCACAACAGGGTTTCTTTGTGTAGCTCTGGCTGTCCTGGAACTCACTTTGTAGACCAGGGTGGCCTAAGACCACTGCCTGGCTTAAGAGCATCAGTACGTTTACTTGGTCCCCTCCTGTCCCACTGTCAGTGTGTGGGAAGTAGCAAGAGGATAAATGTTCTGGTGCCCCTGCGATAAGGGTGGAGATATACGAGGTGTGGTGCACCCCTTAATCCCAGCACTAGGGAGGCAGAGGCAGGCGGATCTGTTTCAGGCCACTCTGGTCTATAGAGAGAAGAGAGTTCCAGGACAGCTAGGGATACACAGAGAAACCTGTCAAAAACAAAACCAACCAAACAAAAAGGATGGAGCTCTGTAGAGCTAGGCTGCACCCAAGCTCCCCCAGGCCGTGTTAATACCTGTGAGCTGTTTCAGGGTGTCAGAGGTGGGCCTTGGCTTTGGGTGGCTGGGCTTTGGAATCCTGTCACCTTAGTACTGACTATCAATTGACCTTCAGACTAGTGGTTTCTATTCCGTAAGGTTATAATAACCAAAATAATAATCTTAAAAGGGCGGAGCCCAGTTTGTCACCAAAATAATAGTTATTTTGGCTCTTTTGAAGTAGGGTCCTACTGAGTATTCATGATAGCCTTGGTTTTTTTTTGCCAGCCTTCCAATTGCTACTGTACCCAGCTAGTGATTATTTTTAATTTGATACTGATGTTATAGGATTTATTATCATATACATACCTTTTATTTATTTATACGTGCAGTGCTCAGGATTGGGCTAAGACCTTAACATGCTAGGAAAGCATTCTACCACTATTTTATACTTCAGCCCCCATCATAACTTTTTTTTTTAAAAAAGATATGCTGGCTAGTTTTATGTCAACTCGACACAAGCTAGAGTCATTTTGAAAGAGAGAACAGCAACTGAAAAATGCCCCCACTAGAGTGGCCTGCGGGCACATTGTTTCTTGTCAGGCCGGCTAGCTTTGTACAGTTGGCAGTGGTGGTATGGTATTACTGTGGATCAAAACTATTTAATAGGCTAAATTTTTCTAGAACCGAATAGTTAATACGCACACACACACACACACACACACACACACACACGCATGCACGCACGCACGCAGCTTCATGAAATATGGAAGAGTTCTGTGGCTCAGAAAAGCATATAGGCGAAGCCCATTCTCACCACCTTCAAGTGTCGGGGTCAGATCCAGTTCGGAGAAGGCAATCCCAGCCTGCAGATGCTGGGTGGTGTGCTCATTTCTCTAGCGTTTCTAGTCTTGAATTAGAGAATTGCAAGCCCCGCATTCCTTTGTTTGGTAGCTCTTTTTTGAGGGTGGGGGAGCATCTCGGGGAAAATCTCCATCCTCAGGTCCAAAGTTGTTTTAAACCCTTATCTGTGTAAAAGTATCACAAAAAAAGGAAAAACCACTTTTGAATAATAACTGCACCAAACTATTGTTCCTCCTTCAAGGTTTCTTCCTACTGGGCTGTATGAGGCGCATGCCCCATAGTGCAGTGCAGAACAGCCTGATATGTCAGATTAGGGCAACAGGAACGGCTGTTCTCACAATCAGATACATCAAGCAACTTTATAATAATTGTGGCTTTACGTTTTGGTGTGTGCTTGTTGTTAAAATCAGATGGCAAAGTTTATAAAATAACAAAACCTAGCCCAGGAGCTCTCGGGACGTGCTGTTTCTTCTTGTCTAATGTAACAGATTAATCAGCTCCACAAGGAATGTTGAGTTATTCCTTTTAGAGCCTTTTTTCTTCCTAGACACGGCTGTCCTGGAATGCACCCTGTAGACCGAGCTGGCCTTGAATTCAAGGAGTGCTGGGATTAAAGGCATGCACCACCACCACTGCTTTGGCACTTCTGGGAGCTTCTTATTTTGTTATTAATATGTTTCTTTAGTGCACGTGTGTCCAGGTACACGGGTGTCAGGACACCGTGTGGGAGTCCATTCTTTCCTTCCACCACGTGGCTTTTATGCGGGTCTCCCACAGATCATCAGGCTTGGTGACCGGCATGTTTCCTCACAGAGCCATCTTGCCCAGCTGCTTTTGGTGTGTTTTGTGTTTGAAGATTATTTTTTTATTTATATGCACTTGGGTGCATCTGCATTCGTGTGAAAGCCAGAGAGGTTGTTGATGTCCCAGGAGTTGGAGTTACAGGTGATTGTGAGCTACTGCACCTGGGTGCTGGGGATTAAACCTGGGTCCCCTGGAAGAGCAGCAAGCACTAACCGCTGCGCCATCTCCCCAGCCTTTGCTGTGGCTCTTCCTTGCACCAGTGGAGGTGTGTAGGGGCTCAGTGTTCTGTGCTTATGCAATAATTTTTATTCCGTTGGCCTGTCCGCAGAGGATTAGCTCCACTTTCTAGTGTTTGGTGTGTTTTTACACAAGGGGATAAGAAGGCGGATTAATACTTCTGTTGTCACTCACTGGCTTTCAGGAGGAGGGAGGCCGTTGCCTCCACACCTGCTAGCACTGAGTGCCCTGGGGAGTAGCATGTTGAGGACTTTGGGATCCTTAGACCTCCTTTTAGCAGGCTGGTCCTCCCTTAGCCTTTTAATTAGCCAGATATTACTTGAGCTGCTGGCTTCTTCCCTCAGCTCCTCTATAGCAAGGATAGCAGCCTAGGGGTCGGCACTTCCTTTGTCCCAGCACACTCCCACACACCTCTTATTCCCGCTGTCTTCTCTCCTTACAGTCTTCCGTTTGTGCCAAGATCGTGCAGCTCCTGGGGCAGAATGAGGTGGATTACCGCCAGAAGCAGGTGGTCATCCTGAGCCAGGATAGCTTCTACCGAGTCCTCACTTCAGAGCAGAAGGCCAAAGCCCTAAAGGGCCAGTTCAACTTTGACCACCCAGGTGAGTTGGGAGTTGAGGGGTGTGTGTGTGGAAGGTGGAGCAGGTGGTGGTTGTGTTCATGAGGAAGGACTTAGCTTCTCCCAAGTCTGTTGCTGTCGACAACATAGGGGCCCAGTGATCATCTTGCTTGGCTATCCTGGGCTCACAGGAAAGAATGGATTTTGGGAGACTTTGCAGAGAGCTGATTGAAATTGTGTTGAATGAAGGTGAACCATGCAAGCCTGGGCAAAGATCCCCAGAAACAAACACAGCTGCTCCTTTGCCTTCTGATGTGTAGCAGCAGCCTGTACCACCACCACCCCGGCACCAGCCTATGGGCTCCGCTTGGAGACCAGCAGGAAGGGAAGTGGAGTGTCTTCAGGTGACCTCCTGAATGAGTTTTGCTGATAGCCCCGATCAGTGTGTTGCCCCTTCAGATTGTTTAGGTTTCTCGTGTTGTTGGGAATCAGCTCTTCTTGGCATGGGACCCATGCTTAGCATATGCCACTCCCAGGACGCCAGCTGACCTTTGGGAGGAGGGGATATATTGACACCAGGTTTAGAATGTCAGCAGAAAGCAAACAAAATTAGTTTGCCAGAACTCACCCACACACTCTGTTTTAGGATCCAGGGAGTGTTTGTATTTCACCGTGGGTAGACATTGGCTTTGGAAGGGCAACGTGTATTGGGTGTGAAGTTTGTTGTGATTTTTACAACAGGTTAGTTTAAAACCAAGAGCTGTTTTAATAGTTTGATTTTCTTCAGATGCCTTTGACAACGAACTCATCTTCAAAACACTCAAAGAAATCACCGAAGGAAAAACAGTCCAGATACCCGTATATGACTTCGTCTCCCACTCACGGTAAGCAGGCTGGGCTAGGCCAGAGGATGTTAGCTATTGTAGCTCAGAACATCCCAGGGGTGCACTCGGCTTCCTTCCTCCTGTCTAGTCTCATCTCTCCTCTCCCCACCCCCTTTTCGTAGTTTTTTTTTTTTTTTTTTTAAAGTAGGGCTTCTCTGTGTAGTCCTGGTTGTCAATGGATCTCGCTCTGTAGCCCAGACTGACCTTGATCTCAGATCCTCGTGCCTCTGCCTCCTGAGTGCTGGGATTAAAGGTGTGTGCCACCACTGCCTGGTACCTTCCCCATCTTTAGTGAGGACGTTTCTAGGAATGGCTGGATCATTTCCTCCTTCTCTCTGAAGGATGGGCTTGTTCTTTGGGCTGGTGTAAGGGGTGGGTGGTATCTCAGTTAGGGTTTCTATTGCTGCGACATAACACGATGACCAAAAAGCAGGTCAGGGAGGAAAGAACTTATCCGGCTCACACTTCTACATTGCTGCTCACCACTGAAGGGAGTCAGCACAGGAACTCACACAGGGCAGGATCCTGGAGGCAGGAGCTGATGCAGAGGCCATGAAGGGGCCCTGCTTACTGGCTTGCCTCACATGACCTGCTCAGCCTGCTTTCTTATAGCATTCAGGACCATCAGCCCAGAGATGGCACCACCCACCATGGGCTGGGCACTCCCCCATTGATCACTAATTGAGAAAACGCCTTAAAGCTGTGTCTCATGGAGGCGTTTCCACAACAGAGGAGGCTCCTCTCTCTGACTCTTAGCTTGTGCTAGCCAGGACAGGTGG
The DNA here is from genome assembly GCF_014885135.2 of Alexandromys fortis. Lineage (NCBI taxonomy): Eukaryota > Metazoa > Chordata > Mammalia > Rodentia > Cricetidae > Alexandromys > Alexandromys fortis. The sequence goes on along the minus strand of NW_026067981.1, from coordinate 5,346,387 downwards.
TGTGCTTGTTTGTTGTGATATACATCTTTGCTCCTTAAAGAAGATGTTCGGGGTAGGACCAAAATCAGGAGAGGGAAGAAACAAAGCAACGTTGTCTGCTCTCGTGCTGTGATTGCTTTTGGACAGCGTGTCGAGGTAGAAGGGTTCGAGACCATCAGATGTACGTCTCAAAATGAGTCCCCTTTCTCCAGACAGCATCTCAGTCAAGACAGACTAGCCTTCCTTCTCCTTTGCAGCCCCTCCCGAGGAATCCTAGAGCACAGTTAGATTCTGAGCTCTCCCTCTTGGCCCTCATGTGAGAATAAATTTGGGAGTGTTCATACTTGTCCAGACACAAGTCTTCAGACGCGTCTGGACACATCTTGGGACTCCAGGGCCACAAGGCGCACTTTTAGGTGGCTTGTTCCCAGGTGTGGCTCACTGTACTAGGCTTGTAGTGGTTCAGTAAATGTCCTGATCTGTGGGTAGTTACACATGTCCCTGGCTTCTCATTCTTCTGATTACTCTCTGCCATTCTCCCTTTCTGTTGAATTCTTTTAAAATAGGAAATTAGACATAATGTTTATCCCTTACTAGACGTTCCTGTCATTTTAAACCTAGCCACCCCTGCTCCATTATCCTGTTCTACATGTTTCTGCCCTTAGTGCCTTTCTCATAGCCCAGAACTTGAGGCTGCAGCAAGGGCTGGGGTAGAGGAGGAGAGGGAGAGCGTGCTTTGTAGGCTGTCTTATTCCCTCATTGGTGCCTCCTGTGGGGGGCAGATCCTGCTGTGTGGAGAATCAGAGCAAGTTAACACCAAGAATCATGCTGACGGTATCAGTTGTACGGAACCCGCAGGAATAGAGTCCACTGTAGGAACTGGAGTTACGCATGTTGGGGGCTGACTTGGAAGGGGGCAGCCAGACAGTAAGAGAAAACAAGCCTCAAACCTGACCACTGGAATAGACATCGAGGCTCATGGAAAAGTGCAAAAAAAGCGCCATATCTGGCTTCCAGCCTCTAGAGTCTGTCCCTCTGTTACTATCTTTTGTATTTTGTACATTGTGGGTTTTCCTCATCATCTTCTGATTCTTTGTCAGCAGTGCGACCTGGAACCACACAAGAAGGAGATGTGGGTGAACTAGAGTTTCCTGCTGTAGGCAGAAGTGGTGGTGTGTGGCCAGTGAGACACTCCAGTGCACGGCTTTTCCTCTAGGTTCAGGGAAACAACACTTAGAATACAGCGGGGGGAAGACAAGGGCCTGTGGAATAGTGTGAAGGAGGGAGGAAGGCTTAAAGGAGTAGAGTGGAGAGGAGGTTCATCCAGGTTGCCTGGAGGAGGTTGTAGTGTCCACTTGAGACTTCGATACAAACGCAGGTGGAAGATACTTACGGAGGGACAGCATCCTCTTCCGTGGGCTGTTCTGCTGACCTCTCGGTGTTTGCACAGAGATCTTTTGTTGCTTAAGGAACGTAAAGTAGTTTGCGAATGGTAGTTCACTTGGTAGTTAGGCAACCATAAACTCCACAGAGTTAGCAAGGAAAGAGGCAGTAGGGGCCTGTAAGGAGGTGTTGGACAGATAGATACCTTATCAAAGGCTAAGAATTGCCCTGAAGAACAGGGGTCAGGGAAGCCCCAAGCAGGCCTGTCTGTGAGAGACCCATCCCATGACCATTTCGTAATCTGTCACCCACCTGGCTTTTGAAAAGCCAGATATTTGTATTTACCTTAGGATCTGCCTTGGGCTGCCCAGCTCTGTAAATGAGTTATCAGTCTATAAGGATGCCTTTGGAAGATGGGCAGAGAACTCGAAATTTGAACTTCTGTCCAGTGCTTTCTCATTCATCTTACCATTCTTCAAAACTTCTCTTTTCCCCTCCTCATCTCTTTCCTTTACTTCTCTCCTCTTAAGTTGCCCCAAGTATAGAGGAATGGGTGGAATTGTACAGCAAGAACTGAATATCTGATTCTTAAGGTTCAGAATACCAAGTTGCAGAAGTGCCAGGCACGAAAGCATTCCTGGAGACACCTTCAGAGAAACTAGAAATCATATCTGCTTTTGTAGAGGCAAAATGGCCTTGTTTATTGTCCCCTGTCTATGCTGTCCACACGTACAGGCAGCTAGAGAGAATGATACCTTTACAGACACAGTGGCCTGATTGGAGAACAGCGTGTGGATGGGATACACGGGAGATAGTAACCTAGACATAGATGTTAGAGACAAAATGTCTGTATTGTATTCTTCAACCTGTTTATTTTATTTAAAGAATGATGGTTGCCAACTCTTTCTGATTTATGGCAAAAGTTGAGAAGAGCTTGCCCTAGCCTTCTTAACATCTTCTTGTCTGTGGTGGTGACCTGGGGCCTCTGGGCCTAGGAGCCAAGCTTCTCTACTGTTTAGGTATATAGAGGGATAGAACCCGGAACCCCAACCCAGCAGATGCTCTGATCCTCGCTGTTACCCCGGCTCCCTGGCCATTCAGCCTGTCACTGCTCTGTGCTTTGCAGGAAAGAGGAGACGGTCACTGTCTACCCCGCGGATGTGGTGCTCTTTGAAGGGATCCTGGCCTTCTACTCTCAGGAGGTCCGAGACCTGTTCCAGATGAAGCTTTTCGTAGACACAGATGCGGACACTCGTCTCTCTCGCAGAGGTGCGTTTTGTAAGCTTCAGATGGCACGATTGGGGGCCACCTTGGGAACAGATAGGTGGGAGCCCGTGAGAGGCATGTGCACTCCTGAGTTTGAGTCCTGGACTGTCCCTTATGCAGCTGTGTGCCACTGTGGCCAGGCCAGCTGTGTGTTAGCCCAACCTCATGACATCCTGCCACCTAGTGTTTAGTGACATTTAGGAAGGGATTAGTCACTCCACTGTTTAGATAAAGAAAGGCTTGTGAGGTCACTAAGATGAAATAAGTCTGGTTTCCTTGGGAATTGTCTAGTTAAATGTTCAGGTCTTTTTTTTTTTAATTTTCTCATGAGGCATTAAGGAAAGATGCCTTGGTCTTGGAAGTAACTGTAGGGCATCTGGGGACAGGGACCCCTATGCCCTCAGTGCCGGGCCCCTTCTTCCACCATCTGCTTCTGCATGCTCTCATTCTCTCTCCCCAGCCGTGGGACAGAGTCCCCGGCAGGCTTTCCTGAGTGTGTACCCGTGTGTCTGTCCAGCCCATGTATTCTCAGAAGTCGCAGAACTGGTTGGGGAGCTGAGCTCTGCCAGATGCCGAGCCATGTGCTTCCACTGGGAGCCTTTGGGAGAAGGAGGGTCAGACCACAGGGCTGAGGAGGAACTGTGGTGCAGGCAACTAGAGAAAATGCTCATTCTTTGTACAGACACCGAGGCCTGCTCTGAGGGCGGCATGAGAATGGAACGTATAGGAGATGTAAACAAGACATTAGGAAGTACCCTGGCTAGGGAAATAGTTCAGCTCAGTGGGTCGAGGGCTTGCCCAGCATCTACGGAGCTCTAAATTCAATCCCAGCATCACACAAACAGGTATCTTAGACACCTGTGTTACACCCAGGGAGGTAGAAGTAGGAGGGTCAGAGATTCAAGGTCATCCTTAGCTATGTTGCAAGGCAAGTTTAGACCCTGTCTCAAAAAGATCCTAGTAGGTAAATCTGTGTTTTTGGACATTCTAGTAAATAGATTGATAATATAATCTAATATTTGGCAAGAGCTGTTAATGGAACCAGTAGAGCTGAGAGAGACTAGTCTGGGTTTGCATGCTCATTTGGAGCCAACTTACCTCTGTGGGGAGGGGGCAACAAAGGTCTCACTGTGTGAAGCGGGGAGAAAGGGCAGGAGAGCCACGATACTAGTTTCGGCAGGCAGGTCCCCCATCTAGCTTTGTGACATTGATGGCCCTAGGGATACCCCAGGTTTGTGTTTCTTTATGGCGCCTCCCAACTTGCATGCATCTGTCCCAGTGTCTGGCTTATCACCTCACAGACAAGCCTAGCTCTTTCCTTGCTTTGTGGGTCATTGTCCCTGATGGTTGCCAACTTAAAGAGGCAGTGTGCTATATCAGAGAAAACGCCAAGACTGCAGCTCCACGGCTCATTGGATGTGTGGCCCTGGACAGGTTGTGTTTTCACCTCTAACCTCATTTTACTGTCCTCGAGGGATAGGTTAGAGGTGATGCAGGACAGTGCCTGCAGCACAGTGGTTGACAGTTGATGCTCTCGGGTCAGGATCTGGGAGAGGTAGGTGGCTAGTATCTTCCTCGGCAGTGTTGCCGGGCCTCTGGAGAGTCTGACCCCAGGAGCCTGTGCCCTACTGGCTGACTGACTAGTCTTGCAAGTGGGACTCAATCCTAGGGAGACCTCAAAGGAAGGAGAAAAGATAGCTTCTAGGGAATCAGAACCAGCTTTGGAGTAGCTTTAAAGTCTTTGGAAATACAGTGAGTCCTAACTCAAATCAGGTCATTAGTACTTTCTTCTTCCCTTTCTTGGCCTGAAGTGGGGAGAGGGTCTTTATATGAATATGGGAAATCCCTAAAGCCATGTGAAATAGGGTTTCTCTGTGTAGTGCTGGCTCCGTAGACCAGGCTGGCCTTGAACTCAGAGATCAGCCTGCCTCCCGAGCGTTGAGATGAAAAACGTGTACCTAGCTCTCCCTGGGGTTTTCTTTGGCCAGTGCCTGCCTGTCCCTTGTTGTCTAGGCAGGTTGCTGTCTCTTCACCTCAGATGTATTTTTACGGCCCCCCCTCTGCCAAGCTACGTTTTCTCATGCACCATTTGTTTCTACAAAACATGCTTGGCGTATGCTTGGTGGAGTGCAGGGGGCTGCAGGGCAGGGGCCAGTCCCTAACAGTAGTAGATACAAGGCTGGAGAACATTCTGAGAGAATTGAGTACCATGTTCCCCTCCCACCCTGTACCCCCCATCTTTCATAACCTCTAATATTCTAATAAGGGAGGAATTGGTCTTGGAATCTTAAAGTGCCTGGAAAGCTCAGGCCCTCTTTGGTTCCTTTCCTCTAGGTCACCCAGTTATGCTTCCCTCCCTGCTCTTTGCTCTTGCCTGCTCCTGAGCATCAGGACCGGGAAGAATGGGGCATGACCTTTAGAGCTGAAAGAGCATTGCTGGCTTTGGAAGGACTCAGTGGCCAGGCAGGGAACTGGCAAGCTCGTCACTTCCTGCCCATTCCTGCGTCCTTTGGGAATGATCCCATCCTGCCCGGCACATGTGTAGGGCTCAGGCTGGGATGGGATGGGGGTAGGGCTGGAAGCGTTGGTTCTTTTGGAGTTTCCCTTTTGTGCCAAGATCATGTTCTGACTCAGCCCTTGGCCTGATTCTGCTTCCTGGCAGTACCCAAGGAGCAGAGCGTTTCAAATGCAGTGAGCCGTTCTACTCTGTTTAAGGTGACGGCTTCCTTGAAGGCTTAGGGAGTTGGGTGACAGTGCTTTCTGTTATTGGATGTCTCCAGTGTCTTGGAGCCCATTTTTTTGATGTGAGTCTTCTTTCTTTCTCTCTGTCCCTTTTTAACATACCAATTGCATGTGTTTGTATCCTCACCTTTCCACTGTAGTTTTTGGTCCCCCCCCCCCCACCCCCCCCCCCCCCCCCCCCCCCCCCCCCCCCCCCCCCCCCCGCGTGCCCTCTTCCCCCCATGCACCTTGCCCTCCTCACATTGATTTTCCTGTCAGGAGCCTCTGCTCTCCTGGAGACCCCCCACCCTCATCCCCGATGGTGCTGGCACTGCAGTTGGCACAGGAGACTAGGCACATTGACCATACTGTGCACTAGCTGCCATGCTAGAGATTGTCTGTACCCCGTTATCTTGAATAATAGCTTCATCACTCAGTTTGTAGATTGCTTGCCTGGCATGAACACAACCGAGGGTTTGATACCCAGCACTACATAAAAACTGGGTACAATGGCAGATACCTGTGATTCCAGTTTTCGGGGGTTAGAGGCAGGAGCTTGAGTTTAAGGTCATCTTCAGCTGCGTGTCTGGACCAGCCCAGGCTGCATGAGATTCCTCCCTCCCTCAATTATAAATAGAATGTTCTTTGTCTACCTTTTGTTTAAGGAAATGAAGAGGATAATTTTAGGGTAAATTTAAGGAAATCAAAGAGGTCACAGGAGCAGGAGTTTCTGGGGACGCAACTCACATCTAGGTCACTTTCCTTCAGGTCCACACTCATTAGCTAACGAGAGCCAAGCAGTCGTGGGCTGTGTCACTTCCCCCTGGGGTTTACTGCATGGCCCACTAGCTTCTCTTATAACAGATGAAGTTACCAGGTTGGTCTGTGGGCAGCAGGGAGGTCTGTGTGGGATTTGCCATAGGGAGAAGGGCAAAACTCTCTAGGGTGCTAAAGCTGGTAGTTTCCTAAAAAGCATGCATTGTGAAACAAACCCAGCACCAAGCACTCCAAGGGCTGCACCTGATTCCAGGAGGAGCAAGCTGCTGAGCACACGCTCTAGTGCGTGCAGGAGAGACCATGCATGTGTGCGTGCGTGCGTGTGTGCGTGCGTGTGTGTGTGTGTGTGTGTGTGTGTATCCGCTTAGTGGCATGGCTCTCCAGAATCTCATTCACAAAAACTCTCCATGTTTGTTTGCAGAGATTTGAGTCTGTTACCTCCTGTGGTAGTCTCTGGGGATATGGGTGAAAATTTAGCAGGCTGACAAGAAGTTTGGAAGTGGCAGCTGTGCAGAGGGCTGTGTGGGTTAACAGGACCTCCTGGACTCCCTTCTAGCTTACTTCTCCAAGGGGAACTGAGGCTTAGGGAGGTCAGGGCACAGTGACAGAATCAGGATGCCCTGGCCCTTAAAACTAGTGTTTGCCGCAGGTCCCTTACTAAAAGGTTCTGAGGAAAGATGGTAGACGGTAGATGGTAAATCTTTATCCATCTTGGCTTCATCTGGCTTTGGCTCACTATTGCCCAGAGTGTGGTTTTCTCACTAAAGAGTTTTCTATTTGCAAACTTGTGTGCCCCAGGTGAGCAGAAAGAGCTTCCCCACCATTGGTCTTCCTGCCCAGGAGATGGAGGGAGGTGGGTGGTTAGCTGACCGACCCCACAGCAGTGAGTCTCTGGATTGGGAGCCCAGGTGAGCATTCTGCAGCTGGGTGCCACTGCTTGCTGTTGTTGCGACTCTCCGGGGATGCCCTGATCTTTTCTGGTTCATGTTGAAATTTTGTTTGTGTGAAACAAGCTGCTAGTCTCAGCCAGGCACCCTTTTATGATAGGGACCACACTGTAGTAGAATTCGATGGTTTGTTTTCTGAATCCGTTGCTGCTCTGTCCTAGGGCAAGTCTCTGAGGAGCCCTGACTTCTCCATCAGCAGGTTGACCTGCAGGAATCGGCTGTGTTACCTTGTACACTGTTTTCTTGATTTTTGTTGTTCCTTCTCTTACAGTGTTGAGGGACATCAGCGAAAGAGGGAGGGACCTTGAACAGATTTTATCTCAGTACATTACGTTCGTGAAGCCTGCCTTTGAGGAATTCTGCTTGCCAGTGAGTTATACTCTTTGTTTCTACTACATGTACATCTTGACATTTAATTATTTAATATTTTTTCAAAAGGTTTGTTTTTATTTTATGTGTCTAGGTGTTTTTGCCTGTGTATGTCTATATACCACATGCATGCAGTGCCCTCAGAGGCCTAAAGAGGGCGTGAGAACCTCTGGAGGCAGAGTTAGGGATGGTCCTTAGCTGCCATGTGCATGCTGGGTCCTTCCTGAGAGAATAAGAGCACGTAACTCTCACCATCTAGACAGATGCTGAGCCATCCTCTACTCCTTTATGATGGGTTTAAAAGCCTGTAGGTTGCTGGGGTCTCCCTGGCTTGACTCTTACTCCTCTCTTTTGAGTGAGCATCTTAAAGTTCCAAGAGGTGGCAGACTAGGTTCTGTCCTGTTGCCTTTCTTCTTCTTAAGGTCACCCGATTTCTGTGCATCTCCCGGCATGACCTGCATTGCTTGCCTGGGAGGGCTACAGTATCAGACTTTACCCGAAGCTAGCCTGGGATAGACTTCAACTGGCGGGAGGCTTTGGAAAGGCCAGAGTACTGGTGCAGGGCGGGCACTGCCGTGGGGGGAAGTGCTGGATTGTGGTGAAATCCTCTTCCTTACCTCCCTCCTGGCACAGCTGTGCCTCCTGGAGCATCTCGAGTTCTCTAGTGAGCCAGTTTTCTGAGAACCAAAGGGGAATGGCCCTCAGTGCACAGTCAGCCAGAGAAGCACATCTCCCTGGGAGAGACCCAATGGGACATGTGGAGGGGAGCTGGCAGAGACCCGGGGTGCGATTGGGATTGTGGGAAGACATTTGATTTAGGAGAATCTTGACTCACCATGTCCTTCCCGCTGGAGCAAGGCTCAGGACTGGCAAAATTGGCCTTGGTTATTTATAATTAAGAGAAGGAGAAGCTGGGACTCAGGCTGGATTTTGAGTGGAATCACTTGGGAAGAGTGATGCCCGGGAAGGTCTTCAGGATGATTGACTTGTTTGTGCCTTTGCTCCTTTCCTGGAAGAGATAATCCTCACCACGCCTGCTTCAGTCTGTTAGGAGGTCTTCACCTTACACCAGGCTTGACTTGGTTTTCAGTCAGGGACTGGTGAACTTCCGGTCAGCCTGAGCTCTCAGCCCACCTGTTGCTCTCTTGAAGGTCAGGTTTCTGGAACAGGGCTCTTAGGACCAAGGGTCTGTTTACCTGAACCCCCCGCCCTCTTTTGACTTTCAGAGAGCACAAAGGGATTTCATCATTGGGAGACAACTGTACTGACATTTTGTGCAGTTTAACTCAGCTGTGGGCCTGCTGCAGATTCTGGCTAAGTGTTTCCTGGGATGTTTGTGCTCAGGCCCACTGTCCAGCTGCTCTTGGCTCGGGGAAGGACAGTTAATTTTTCCATAGTGGGGACCTGAGAAAGGTCTGGAGTCTGACCCTGACATGACCCTGGGTCATATTAGGAGGAATAGGCAGGCAAGAGCATGAAAAACCCAGGGGCATAGTCCAGACATTTATTTCTAGTATGGCTCATGGAATCTCAGTAAAAGAAATAAAAACAAACGCAACACACAAGGAACATGGTTTCACTTTTTTAAGAAATTTACTTTTTATTGTAATGAGAAGTGAAGCTAGTCACCAGGAGGGGATTGTGATTGTCTTTTCTGACTTCCACTGAGGGCTGGGTATGAATAGTGTCACCCTCCAGGCTTCTTACAGACTCAAGGTGAACAGATCCCGTGACATGTACAGTTACTATTGCTTTGCTTTGTCGGTGCTGGAGGAAGAACCCAGGGTCTTTCTCATCCTAGGCAAGAGTTCGACCATTGAGCTCCTCTCTAGCCCTTTATGTTTGTTTTTTTTTCTAATTAATTGTTCCCGGTGTGGAGGCACTGAATGTGTCTGGTTTTTGCTGTAGGAAGTCTGACAGCCAGTGGTTCCCCGCCAACTGGGGCGTGGTCTCTTATATTATATATGCTGATGTGGGGCTCGTTCGTGTCCACCCTCTTTTCCAGCCGCTCTTTCTGGTTGCTGGATTTGGTTTCTGTTTTCCATTCAAGCAGAGAGAGGATTCTGATTTGTTAGTTTACCCCTAAATATAACCATCTATTCTCAATTCTGAGCTAGTGTGGGATTTCTTTTAAGCATCCTTCCACAGGTTTTAAGGTCATGTTCTCTGCAGGTCCTAGGTGGGAACAGATGTTAGGCATTAGTGTAGTTACCTGGGGGAAAGCCGGCTTTCTAATGTGGATATGAAGTAGACATTGGGGTAAGCATTCAGCTAAGCATTGGATTATGAGTTGATTTTTGAATCAATTGCTTCATGGGAACCACTCTCTCTTTGACAAATAAAAGCGTCACTCCTTTTCCTCATCCTCTTCCAATATTCATATTTTAGCCCTAAAGGTAGTAATTCCTTAGGCCTCTCCTTGTTTTTAGGTGCCTTTTGCAGTATTGCGTTCAAAGCCTCAAGCTGCTGCTAGGGACTGACTGGCCCTTCCCTTGTGCCATTCATTGGAGAGGGGCTCAGGTTTCTTCCCGAATGCGCCTGTTGACACGTTGTAAATATCTCTCTCCACAGACCAAGAAGTATGCCGACGTGATCATCCCCAGAGGTGCAGACAATCTCGGTGAGTACCCGTGCGGTGTCTTCCTGTGGTCTGTACTTCTATCCACATCGGTCATAATTTGGGCACAGCGTGACCATGCAGGGTCCTGAAGTCTGTGACAGTCAGACAGGTGCTTCTGTCTACAAGTCTAGTCGTGGGAACAGATCCTTGGCCATATGTATATCGATGTTGGGGGACAGACATAATCCAGTATGACGCTTGGACCTCTGGTACCCAAGAGCACCTTTCAGTGAAGGTAGACTTCCTGATCCCATGTAGGGTGATGCTGCCATCACACCGGGGCCACCCTTAGGAAAAGGAGTCATGTGGCTCCGTGACTGCGGAATTCATGTTTGGCACGTCTAGGAAGTAAGTGGCCGTCCACAGCCTTGACCTAGTGTAGCTGAGTTCATTGGTTACACAGGGCTGGACCTCATCTTTTCATTCTCTTTTATTTCACTTTTCTTTCGTTTAGAAAATGTGTGCCCCGAGTTGAGTGTTCATCACAGCAGTGAACATTACACTGTTTTAAGGAAGCGTGACATTAGCATTCGTAACCAAGTTCAGGGAACGGACTGTGGATCTACTCTCCTGGAATACACTCCGCAGTCTGTGTTAGTTTCTAACCACACTGACTCTGTTAGGGGTATAGGCCTGTTTGATGGCCCTCAGCTTACACAGTCTAGAGAAGTGTCACGTGACGTCTTCGTCAGTCACATCAGAAAGTGGTCCTTAGTTTGGGGCTAGAGGGTGGTTCAGTGGGTAAGAGCATTTGCCCAAACATGGAAGTCCAATCTTAAAGCCAGGCACGGTTGTACACGCGTCTAATCCTAGCACTCAGGAGGCAAAGGCAGGTGGATCTCTGAGTTCGAAGCTTGCCTGATCCACATAGTGAGACCCTTGTCGAAGAAAACTCCCAAAATCCTTGGCCATGGCTGTGTCTGTGTCTGTAACCTAATACTATGTGGATTGGAAACTCGGATCCCTGGTGCCTAAGACTCCCTTTCAGTGAAAAAGTGCCTAAGACTTCCTTCTTGATCCCATGCTAGGGCTTGTCTTCCAGCCTAGCTGTCTCCAGGTTTAGTGAGAGAGACTGTTTGAAGGGAATAAGGTGGCAATAGAAAAGGACGCACCTGCCCTCATCCTTTGACCTCCCTAGACTCTCACACATTACTCCTCCCCACACATGACACACGGCACGCATGGCGCACACTTCCTTGTTGTTATTGTTAGCCTTGGTCAGTGGACTGAGGTACCGAGTTTCTTTTTGATGCTAATGTAGCTCACTTTCTGTGGGAAGACGGGACTTTCTCTGGGTTGTTGCGCTGTTTGGGACATAAGTTGATACATGCTTAGGAAAAGGAACTTGGTGGTGGCCCACGCCTTTAATCCCAGCACTCGGGAGGCAGAGGCAGGTGGATCTCTGTGAGTTCGAGACCAGCCTGGTCTATCAAGAGCTAGTTCCAGGACAGGCCCCAAAACCACAGAGAAACCCTGTCTCGAAAAACCAAAAAAAAAAGGAACTTAGAGGTGATTGGTGGTAGTAAAGCCATCTTCAGTCACATCCCCACAATTTTTGGGTTGCTTACTTTATCTAGGGGGACTCTGATTAGCAGGATGTCATTCACTGGGTCTCATTTCCAGTCCTTTTAGAATACTTAGCAAAGGAGGTGTCCTATGAGCCCAGCTGGAGGGAGGGAGGCTCAGGTGACTCGCTCTGGAGGGTCAGGGCCACTTTCCTTGAAGTCTTGGCCTCTGGTTCCTGTGCCCTTCTGTGCACACAGACCGTGTTGCCCTCCTGCCCCTCCCTAACACTGTTGCTCTCTGCTCCACAGTGGCCATCAACCTCATTGTGCAGCATATCCAGGACATCCTCAACGGAGGGCTCTCCAAGCGGCAGACCAACGGCTATCTCAACGGCTACACCCCTTCACGCAAGAGGCAGGCATCAGAGTCCAGCAGCCGGCCACATTGACCCCTGTGCCCTGACTCCAATTCCCAGCCCCCAGCTCCAAGCCACAGGAGGGTCGAGAGGCTTTGGTCATCTGTACATACGCCTCCTTTGAAATTACTGTATTTAAGAAAACACCGCGAAGATGAATTGCCTTGATTTTCTTGTTTTCCTTTTTGTACTTTGGAACAGCAAATCAAACAGAACTTGACCCTGAGCTTAAGTGACAAACTGTGCCAACTATTACTGGTGATGCCTAATTATGACTCCAACGTGTAACCAGTTATAAATACACATACATACATATATAGAAAAGGATCTATTTTTGTGTAAATGTACAAATACTGTAAAGCTGTTTGCCATAAGTATTCTACAGGAACCTGTGCGTGGGTGTTGGGCCTGGAGCCCCACTCAGCAGGGCTCTATGCTCTGGCATCTGGGGAGCCACGGAGGTGGGTGGTCAATTGGTTGATGTCCCTTGCTCTCAGTACCCTGGGCCTCAGTAGGGATGGGACTCAACTCTCAAGGCCCCCCTGACAGATGTCCCCTCTTTGAAACTGGAGCTAAGAGGGATACTTTTGTTCTTTTTTTTTTTTTTTTTTTTTTTTTTGGAGGGGGTAGTTGAAATTAAACTTGATCTCGACTCAAAAACTCAATCTCAGGGAAGAGGCCCACTGAGGAAGACCAATCTGGCTGCCTTTCTCCTTGCCTCACTCTGGCCCTGTCAGCCTGGGTGGCTCCACGCCTCCATCCTTCTTCTGCTGTCTGTCTCCTAGGAAGCCAGAGCTGTCTTTTCTGCTCTGGGGGGGGTCAGGGAGAGGGATTTTTATAGGATCTCTTCCTGCAGGAAAAGAGAGATAGGTGTTGGGAAGGGTGGGATTGTGACCCTTGGCATGTTTAAGGAAGAACTGCCTCCTAGGGAAGTGAGTGGTCAGGTTGTCTGGACACATTATTGGCTATGGAGCGGCTCCTTGCAGTCTGGGCTTTGGTTAAGGACATCTGGTGTTGACCACTGACAGTGGCTTATAGGATGCCCCTGGGAGTTCCACCCATGGAGCTGGCAGTGACTTTTTGTCCCTTCTGAGCTGGAGCTGTTCAGTGAGACGAGGACAGTGTGTGTCTCCCACCCGAGAGTCCCACGAGAGCAGTGGTGTCAGGGTGATTGCCTGAATCCCACGGTCCCATGTTAATGTGGTGGCTGCCCAGCAGGAAGGGGCTAGGAGAAGGGAACTATTTCTTAGAAGATATTAAGGGAGGGTATTTAAATCATGGGTACCTAAGCTGGGGTTTTATATTGAAGATGCCCGAGGTAGGGGCTTTCAGCTTTCCTGCACACTTCCTCTCGGTGGGAACTCCTTCCTGGAGGAAGCTGACGTGCTGAGAAGAAAACTGGAGAAAATGGGACAGGTGTGTGAGATAGAGGCCTCAGAGCCAAGGACTGTCACGTTGGTGGTCGTCATCCTGCAGTTTGTAGGCCACATGCTTAGTTACTGGTACCCGGACACTGCGGAGCCTCCTCTGTAGGTGGTGCTCAGCCCTCTGAGCTTCTTACTCCGTTCCTCTCCAACCTGGCTGAGGTTTCCTTGCTGTTTCAGCACCGTCCAGTTCCCCAATCAGGATTCAAATTTGCCTCCAACTCCGATTTTCTATTTAAAAGACATGAACCTAGGCCTCCATAGAGCTTTGCCCTTTTCCTGAGGCACCGGGAGGCTGAGGCGCAGGCTCTGCAGCGAGTTCCCATGATGGCAGCTGCTGCTGGAGCAGGGAGCGTTTGGCTCAGGTACTTGTGAGGAAGGCACACACTCAGCAAGACAGATGTGTCCTAGAGTGTCTGGGGGACAGTCTTTATCACATCAGCTCCACGTTCGCGGTAATCCTGAGATAAAGGTAGGTTAGGGCCTGACCTGGGATCCCAAGGACAAGGGCCTTGCTGGGATGGCGTGTGCTCATGGGAAACCCATTCGTGTCTGCAAGAGCCTTGGCCTCTCAGTGGGTAGCATGCTCAACTTTACTTGAAGCTCCCAGGTGCCAAACCACTTAGTGCCTTGGCTGTCTATCCCACTGCCGTGGAAAATGGATTCTTCTCATCTCTGAGCCTTTACTCAGCCGCTTCCTCATCTGTCTAAGGTGTTGGGACCAAACCTCCAGGGCCTCAGAGCAGCCCGTTCCTAGCTTGGACACAGCTTTGGGACTACCCTGTCCCTACTTCCTGGGGAAACTAAGCAGTCTGGCTTGGCTCGAAGCAGTGTTTGCTGTGTGCAGGGAAGGGAAGGGGGCTCTGCTGCTCTGAGGCTGCCCAGCTTTTGGCCCATTGTGCATTTGAACTTGAACTTTGTATAGGAAACATTGTAGTCTGAGTCTTGAGGTTCTGAGTTTCCAATTCCGTTGGAGAGTTGAGAGGTAAACTTACTAAGAAACCATGGCATTTGTGGTTCTGAGGACTTAGCTGTTCAGAGAGGAAGGACAGCTGAGTGGCGCCACATAACATTAATCACAGGTGCACAAATCCCTCGGCTTCAGAGCCACCCAATGGTGCTCGCTTCTCCCTCCCGGCTCACATACTGTCTTTAGGAAACAAGCTTCTAAGCCTTGGGTTACAGGAAGGCCCAGCCTCACACTCCATCATGCTAAAGAAACTCAACTAACTGTGACTTCTCTTTGGGGAACCCGAGGCTGGTGTGGGGGGAAAAAGAAAAAAGACAGGAATCTGAGTTAGAGCAGGCCCTGGGGAAGGGCGTGGGGTCAGGCCTTAGGGGCAGGGCGGTGTCCAAGTCACCTGTCTCAGAACTAATTAATATTCATGATGGTGGCTACTCAAAACGTGGGGAAGTTGCCTCCCGCTTGCTCTAGCCAAGGTGGGTTGTCTGTCTTGGGAAGTAGCTGGGTCAGGTGTGCCCCTGAGTAGCCACGAGGAGGGACTGGTCCACGCTGACTGCAAGCCTCTTGCAGGGAAGTGTTTTTCGTTGGGCTGCCTGGGGAGTGGCTAAGGTCAGTCCGGGGTGCACACAGGCTGGTGCTTCTGGGAAGGACTGGCTGACCTCTGTCACCTTTGCCATTTATCCTTTTACTCTGGGCAGATGACAATGCTTGTGTTGGACAGAACAAGGCAGAGAGCAGGTTGGGAAAGGCACAGATGTTGGATGCATCTGGAGTGTGCAGGGCCCCATTTAGGACTCTGGCCCTGGGCCTGCTCTGCTCTCATGATGCCAGGCACAGTGACAAGGTGTTATGGCAGCTTCCTGTTCTCTCAGGCAGTGACTTCCCATCCAGGCCTGCCTCGGGAGCGAGGGTGAGTGGCTAGGTAGATACCTAGGCTGTTCTTTTCCTAGAAGATGCTGTCTCTTCCCTTCTTTGGTTTTACTGCCCTACCTTTGTTAGTGCTATGAAATGACCACATCCTATGTACTTTGCTGTAAATAAAGACGGACAAAAACTACCAACTCGATTCTTTTGTGATACTTGGTTAGAAGCAGCCTGTGGGAGCCTGCTAAGAACTCGGGGTGGAGGGAGGGCTGGACCTTGCATTTCTGGTGGAAGTGGTTGCCTAGCCTGCTGTTTAGGCCCCCTGGTCCTGGGATGTATGCAGCAGACTCCAGGCCCTAGCTCACAGGTTCCCCTGATGTTACTTGTCTTGCACATTGTATCGCATGAACCACTCACTGGGCCACGGTTTCTGGGAGACCGTGATTCTTGAGACCATGATTCTTGGAATACTGGCTTTTTCTCACTGATGACATTTTTTTAGCTTCTGCCTCTTTTGCCTTCCCAGGCTAGTTGCCTAACCCACTTCTCTATATTGAAAATGAAGTGGCGCACGCCTTTAATCCCAGCACTCGGGAGGCAGAGGCAGGTGGATCTCTGTGAGTTTGAGGCCAGCCTGGTCTACAGAGCTAGTTCCAGGACAGGCTCTAAAGCCACAGAGAAACCCTGTCTCGAAAAATCCAAAAAAAAGAAAAAAAAAAAAAAGAAAACCAAACCTAGATGAAATAAACTGAGGGGTGTGCAGTAAAAAATTTGTGTTAACTATACCTCACTCTGAAATGAATGAAGGCAGATGTATATCTATTTTTTTAAAAGATACATATGCATTAGTGCATGACAATGTCAGCTTCAAGAGACTGGGCTTAGGCGGATTTCTTTATGCGGTGCTGGGGATGTTTAGGTACTTCACAGCTGATTTTAAAGGTTAGTTGTGATAGCACATGTCTGTGACCCCAACATTAGAGAAGCTGAGGCAGGAGGATGGCAAGTTTGAAGTCATCCTCACCCATATACTAAGAACCTGTCTACTCCCTACCCTTCAAAAAAACAAACAAACAAACAAACAAACAAAAAAAACAAAAAACAACCCCAAAACCAAAACGTTTAATGACATTTTTCTGTGCTGGGGACGTAGCTTGGCACTAGAGCATCTGCTTAGCACAAGCAGAGGTCTCGGTTCAGTCCCCAACACTGCAACACCAACAGCGCTCTGCTAGCTCCTAGTCCTGTTTGTATGCTTACATACGCTTTCAGTAAACCACGAGCTAAAATGAAACTGTGAACCCATCTGACACAGGACTAAACCCTGGCATATACATCTCAGGACTAGACCGCAATCAGAGGCGGAACCTAAAACTGCTTTCTAGTGGGGTGGTGGGTGCACACCTTAAATCCCAGCACTCGGGAGGTAGAGTCAGGCAGATCTCCATGAGTTAGAGGCCTGCCTGGTCTACAGAGAAAAGTTCCAGAACAGGCTCCAAAAAACTACAGAGAAACCCTGTCTCGAAAAAACCGAAAAGAAAAAACAAAACAGACAAACCTGTTTTTTTTTTTTAAGTTTTTTTTTTTAAGATTTATTTATTTATTTATTATATGTACAGCATTCCTTCCATGTGTGCCTGCAGGCCAGAAGGGGGCACCGGGTCTCATTATAGATGGCTGTGAGCCACCATGTGGTTGCTGGGAATTGAACTCAGGACCTCTGGAAGAGCAGTCAGTGCTCTTAACCACTGAGCCATCTCTCCAGCCCCCCTGTCTGTTTATTTTAAGATAGGGTCTCACTATGTAGCCCTGGCTGACCCAAAAATCACTGTGTAGACCAGTTGGCCTCAAGCACAGAGATCTGCCTACTTCTACCTCCTGAGTACTGGGATTAAAGGCGTGCGCCACCACTGCCCAGCAGTCTTTCTGACTTATTTCTTGAGACGGGGTCTCCTACTAAGCCTTGACCTCACTGAATGAGTTAGTCTGGAAGTCCAGTGAGCCCCCACAGGTTTCCCTGTGGCCTTTCCCCAGGTACCACCTGCCTAGTTTTTTTTTTTTAACATGGGTCCTGGGGAATTGAACTCAAGTCTCCATGCTTGCAGGGCAAGTACTTTACCGACTGAGACATCTCCCCAACCCCAAGGTCC
>NW_026067981.1:5289508-5327253 GCF_014885135.2 Alexandromys fortis | reverse complement strand
ATATATAATTTTATTTTGTGTTTTGCCTATATACATGTGCACTGCATGCATGCCTGATGCCTATGGAGGCCATAACAGAGTGCTGGATCCTCCTAGAACCAGAGTTAAGGATATATATGAGCTGCCACATAGGCTCTGGGAACCGAACCCAGGTCTTCTGAAAGACAGCAAGTGCTCTTAGGCATTAAGCCATCTCTCCAGCCCTAAGAGTCAGTTTAAACAAGTGTCACTTTGATCACAAATTATATTTTGAAAACTTCAGTTAAGGTGAGATTTCTTTTGTAGGTCTTTTGTACTGTGTGTGTGTGTGTGTGTGTGTGTGTGTGTGTCCCTGTCTGTGTCCAGAGCTCCTGGATGGAATGGGAACCAATAGGAAGGTTACAGTAAAGGGCAGTTTCCCTGGAAGGTTTCTAACTGATGCTCTGGTGGCTGCTTTATTTTAGAGATTTATTTGTTCGTGCAAGGATCTCACAGTCAGCATTACTACTTTCCGGTTGAACACTCTCTAATGGACTCTTGGATGTGGCTTCTGCATACTCAGCCTTGGAGGTTTTCCTCCTGGTTGCACGTGGACAGACACTCGGTTCCTTCTGCTCTGTAGCAGCAAGGCGGAGGATCCAGTCAAGATGTGTGTCTGTTGGCCATGACACCTTTTCAGCTTTTTATTCACCAACGTGCTAGGCTTTAACATTCCACCAGGGGGCAGACTTGCAATTTCTCTCTTTTTATATAGCTAACTTATTGTATGCCTGTCACAGTACTATTTTGTTTTAAAGCCTCGTTTGAATTCAGTGAGGTATATTACATTACATCTCTTTCTAAAAGGGGGATTGTGGTTTAGGGGAGGCTAAGTAAATTGTGCCGAGTCAGCAATACATGGGGAAGCTGCAATTTGAACCTGTGTTTTTCTGATGGAAAAGCTTGAACCTTAAACCTCTTTTATGTCCGGCTATCCTGAAGATAGAATTCTGCCCTTCCCAATATGCCTACAGCACCAGCTCTTCAGCAGGTTATGCTCTGGAAATCACAGTTCATCCAACCAACATATGATTATCTTGGCTTCTAGTCTGAGCCTCGAGCACCCTTATACATACCCATTAAGGATTTTGCCATTTGTAGCTCATATTTTTCTTTTCTCCTCATCCTCCTCTTCTTTTAGACAGAATCTCACTGTGTAGCCATATCTTTCTTGGCTGGTCACTATATAAACCAGATTGGCCTTGAACTCACAGAGATTCCCCGCCACTGAGTCCTGAGTGCTGGGATAAAGGTGTGCACCCCCCATACCTTCATCTGGCCATTTGTGGTTTATCTTAAAGGTCCTTCTGCACCTTAAACACTGTTAGAATGCCCCCATCTGTGGGTTAGAGTTTGTCTCCTTGAGGTGGCTGCTTGCTTAGCTCATGCTAACTTTAGGAAGGGCACTGGTTCAGGGGTCCAGGGCGTTTCTTTCCCATAATTCTCTCATCATTATTTATGAGGTGAGAAGTGAAGAGCCATGGTAGGTGCTGCTCGAGAAACCAGAGCTAACCTTGTCCTGATCTCCAGACCAGTTCAGACTGGAGAGGTCCTGTCTACCCATAACCAGGCACACTGAAAATCCTGCTCTCAAAATTGGATGCTCAGCCCAAAATGAGACATCACTATACCTTCCTTAAAGCTCAGGGATCAGACAGTTGGGGTGAGGGTGGAAAGAAAGAATGTGGGCTGGATGGAGTCAGGGAACGGTGTGGGATGCTGATATCAGGGCACGGCATGGCTGCTGTGGTCTTGAACTCACAGCAGCTGTGGGAATCCATACAAGACTGAGCTGGCCAACATGCTATTGGTGGGATGAGGTGTTGTGTGACTCTTTTTTTGGCTTTCTTGGGGGGACCCACAAATAAATCACACACAGAGGCTTATTCTTTCTTATAATCACCTGGACTTGGCTTGTTTCTTGACAGCTTTTCTTAACTTAAATCAATCCATTTACCTCCCCACCCCCAGACATTTTTTTATTTATTAAAGATTTCTGTCTCTTCCCCGCCACCGCCTCCCATTTCCCTCCTCCTCCCCCAATTAAGTCCCCCTCCCTTGTCAGCCCAAAGAGCTATCAGGGTTCCCTGCCCTGTGGGAAGTCCAAGGACCACCCACCTCCATCCCCCTGGACTTTTTATCTTTTCTACTTCTGTATATCTTACTTTCCTTCTTACTCCATGGCTTGGGGGTGGGGTGACTGGCTGGCTGACCTCTGATGTCCTCCTCTCCTTGTTCTCTTGATGTGGGAGTGATTTCTTACTAATAAAGAAACTGCCTAGGCCCATTTGATAGGCCAACCCTTAGGTAGGCGGAGAAAACAGAACAGGATTCTGGGAGAAAGAAGCTGAGTCAGGAAGTCGCCATGATTCTCCCATTCCAGACAGACGCAGGTTAAGATCTTTCCTGGTAAGCCAGCTTGTGGGCTACACAGATTATTAGAAATGGGTTAGATTAATATGTAAGAGCTAGCTAATAAGAGGCTACAGATAATGGGCCAGGTAGTGTTTAAAAGAATACAGTTTCCCTGTAATTATTTCGGGCATAAGCTAGCCATGCGGGCGGCCGGGTGCCGGGGACGCAGCCCCGCCGCTCCTATCGCTACATTCTCTTGTTGCTCCAACTCTTCCTCGATTCTCCTTCTATTTATACTCTCTACCTGCCAGCCCCACCTATGCTTACTCCTGTGTAGTAAGGAGGCCACTTGTTCATTTCCCAGCTGCCCAGACTCCCAAAATAACCACACAGAAACCATATTAATTAAATTACTGCTTGGCCAATTACTTAAGCGTATTGGTAGCTAGTTCTTACATCTAGAATTAGCCCATCTCCCTTATTTTATATTTTACCATGAGGTTCATGGCCTACCACCAAGGTTTCACTATATCTGTCTCTAGCGCTCCATGACTTCTTCCTGACTCCACCTTCCTTCTCCCAGCACTCAGTTTAATTTTCCCCACCTAGCTCTGTTATGTCCTGCTCTGCTTTAGGCTCAGAGCAGTTTCTTTATTCACCAATGGTATTCACAGCATACAGAGGGGATATCCCACATCACTCCTGCCTCATAATTGGCCATTCAACTCTTTATTAGACCTTCAGGTGTTTTAGACAGGCAAAACATCACAGCTTCACAGAGTTAAACAAATGCAGCATAAACTAAAGCCACGTACCTTAAAATAATATTCCTCACCAGTGAGGCGTTCCTAAGGCTCCACCCTTCCCAGAGGACCTATGCACAGTTCACGGTTTCTAAGGAAGGGGAGGTATTTTCTTCAGTGGTGTAGCCCTAGTAAGGTGCTCACACAACTGCAAATAACCCCTCACCCACGCTGCTGTGGGCAACCCCACAGGAATTCACCGGGCCACGAATATGAAAGTGTAAGAGTTTGAAAGAGTGGGACCAGGGAGAGGAACAGGAATAAGAGAGGGCAATGTCGGTAAATACGGTCAAAATACATTATGTACATGCTTGAGTTTGTCATAACAGAATCCATAATGCATAATTAATACATATTAGTAAAAAAAGACAAAAGGATTTTCTGGGCTCAGACTACTGATAAACCTGGTGGAGGTCAAGATAGGGCTTTCCCTGGGGAAAGAAAGGAGAGGTTTTTGAGTGGTGGGGTTCCCATCTGCATCCCTGGTGATAGTTCCTCCCAGGGAAGCTATGCACATAGGTTCAACCTTCTCTTCAGAGTGCGCCCTCTGAACCCCGGCTCCCTTGTGCGATGGAGTGGTGGTCATGGCAGTCTCAAGGTGGTAGGTACCTCTAAATCCCTGATGCAGGCCCAGCACAGTATCTGTGCTTCCCGCTGCTCTCCTGTTGCTCTAGCTACACTGGACTGCTTCTTGTGGGCACTACTCTCCATTAATCTCTTTCCACACAGCAGGCCACTGCTCAGCCATTTCCTACTGGACTTCCCCCATCCCACCACCCCTGTAATGGAGTCAGGGCACACACTGGGCACGGTTTTCCTCACTCTTGGGTTCATCCTCTCCTCCTGTGTCCCTGCAGCCTCTGGTGAAGGATCCCCTGACTCTTCAGCCTATACCTATCTCTCCACCAGCATCCGGGACTTCTTGCTATGCCAGGAAGCACCTGGCAAGACAGGGTTGAGAGACACTGTGGAAGAAGGAGCCCCCATCCTTTTCTGTGGGATGTACAGTGTGGCTCTCTGAACGGGAGCCATCTGATGCCTCCCCGAGAGCTGTTCCTTTGTTCTATCATCTTGCATTAAAGTGGCATGCGGTGTTTTCCCTACTGGGAAAATGTCATTTGAAAAATACACAGTGAGTGTTAGATGGTGCAGCTGGCCTGCCATCTTGCCAGGAGAGGGGTGAGGAACCAAGGGTGGCTCGGAGGCTGGTGTTGGGGGGTCAGCTGGACATTTGGATTGCTCCGTGCAGATAGTACAGTGATCCCTGGCTGAGGGATGGGCAGGTGTCCCTCAAACTGATTCTACTCTCGCTAACCAGATATTGTGCTCACGACACATTCACACTTCCTTTCTGGTCCTGAGCTCTGGGGTTCTCATCCTGCTCCTGGGGTGACCCTCACCCCTCTGTCCTTGCAACAGATCCCCAATCCAATCACTTCTCAACATCTTCCCTGCTTGGCCTCTGATCCAAGCTACCCTCATCTGTCAGACTGGGTGCTTCAAGGCCCTCATGACTAGCCTGGGATGTTTTCTTCCATTCTTGTCGTTAGTTAAATTAAAAATGCAAATCAAACGAGGATACCAACTTTATTCTACATTCTCTGGTCCTCAACACACTGAAGAACAAAACCCAAAGTCGTCCTCGTGATTAGCAAGGCTCTATGTTTCCCACCGTCACTGATGCTAAGATCTCAACCCACACCGTTTTCTTTTTGCTCTTTTCCCTGCCACAATGTTTTCTTTATAGAACCTGGAGAGAACTCAGAAACCACATTCTTTCCTTCTTTGGAATTTTGCATTGACTGGTCCAGTTGCTTGAAATGTTCTTCCCCGGACATATAATAATATGCGCAAATAATAAAAACCCAGAGACATTGGAATTCAAGCTGAAGATCAGAAAAGCAAAGCGTCCGTCACTAGCTCTTACTTCTACCTCAGACGGAAATGGACAATCCTGCCTCCATGAATTCTCAGACTGAGAGTGAGACCTGTCTTCTCCTGTCTTACATTCCTCTCTAGTGCTGGGATTAAAGGCATTCACCACTACCACCTAGCCTCTATGGTTAACTAGTGTTGCTACTGAGATTAAATGTGTGTGCCACCACTGCCTGGCCTGTATGGCTGATCAGTGTGGCTGCTTTGCACTCTGATCTTCAGGCAAGTTTTATTTATTAAAACACAAATAATATTCCACTAAACATTCACGTTTTCTTCGCTAGGTTTATAACTTGGAGCTGTCCTTGATGTCTTCCATATCCCTCAGTCCTGATTTAATTTTTCTCATGGAGATTGTCTGTCTATGTTAATGTCTTTGTCTAATCTGTATCAATGTGAATGTCAATGTATAGATCCAGTCTGTATGTACTGATGTCTGTGTTAATGTCTGTGTCTGTCTCTGTCCTATCTGTTTATGTTTTTAACTTGGAGCTGTCCTTGATGTCTTCCATATCCCTCAGTCCTGATTTAATATTTCTCATGGAGATTGTCTGTCTATGTTAATGTCTTTGTCTAATCTGTATCAATGTGAATGTCAATGTATAGATCCAGTCTGTATGTACTGATGTCTGTGTTAATGTCTGTGTCTGTCTCTGTCCTATCTGTTTATGTTTTTATTTATGTCTACCCCTCTGCCTATGTCCATGCCTACCTTTGTATATTCACCTTTAGCTGCTGTTTTTGGCATCTGCCTTTTTATTGGTATGAAAGTGTCTGTGGTCAGGGACTTTGTGTTATTTCTTACTGCATCCTTAGGATTCAAAGATAGTTTCAAACACAGGATGCTCAACGAATATTGTTTGAAAGAACAGGTGGGTGCAATGAGACAATGACTGTGAGGTTCCTTGGCAAGTGTAACGGCTGCCCCTTGGTTGGGAGAGTTGTCCCATGCTTTTGCATCCATATGCAGTAAAGCCAATTGCCTGTTGCTGGGCCCTGTTTCATCCAAACCAGTGCTGAGAGCCCAGGCCTCAAAACTAATTTAGCTCAGATCCCAGCTGTGCAGTCTGTTAATTGGAGCTTGGGTAAACTGCTTCATCTCGTTGGCCTTAGTACTTACTCTCATTTGTAGCAAGTACGGGGTATACCTGCTTCAAGTGTAGTGTGTGGCTATTGGAGAACAAATAGCAAAATATTCCTTCTTTGCCTGTAATCTCTGTCCTTGGGAGGCTGAGGCAGGAGCATCTCTAGTTCAAGGTCTGGGCTAGTTAGAGACACACCCTAAAATAAGAAAAAAAAGAAAAAAAAATCGAAACAATGAAAAGCACCCCTCTCCCACCCTAGTCAAACAATCAAGTTCTTTCTGCCCTTCATATCTGTATCTTGGGAAGCTCCTTGGACAAAAGTCTAATCCATTTTCTCCAGGTGCCAATAAACATAAAAAAAACCATGATTCATTTTTGTCTTTTTTCCCTTCCTTAATTAATTAGTTCTGAACTCATGAGTGAAGACAGGAGCCTCAGTCATTGGGCCTCTACCACCTCTCTTGTTCCACACCTCTTAGGTGGGTAGGAGCTAATTTCTCTGTGTATCTCATGTGTGGAAGCTGAAACTTACAGATACTACCTGAGAAAGGCTACTCAGCTGGGAGCCATAAATAATCCCCTAGATCTGAAGCCAGTCGCTTTCATTTTATTATAAGGGCATGGTGTGTGAGTGTGTGTGGTGTGTGTATGTGTGTGTGTGTGTGTGTATGTGTGGTGCGTGTATGGTGTGTATGTGGGTGCATGTGTGAGTGTATGTGTGTGTGTGTGGTGTGTGTGAGTGCATGTGTGTGTGTGTGTGAGAGAGAGAGAGAGAGAGAGAGAGAGAGAGAGAGAGAGAGAGAGAGAGAGACATGGCACTCACATGGGCAGCAGAGTGTGTCAGTGGCAGGCAGGATGATCAAAGACTCAGCAGCTGACTGGGATGCGGAAGTCACAGGTGGATCAGAAACACAGAGAGATCCCCTGCAGGCTTGGGGAGCTGTGGGGCTACCCTGCAGTGCTGGAGCAGGTGCCAGGGAGAGGCGGCAGAAAGGGCAGGAGAGAACCCCTCGGAGACTGGGCAGAGGGACTTAAGAAGCCCGTTATCTGCAGTCCTTGCCTAACGAGGAGCCCCAGCTGAGACTATGCTGTCTTGCCAGAAAAGACCCAGGCAGGGGGCCCTGCACGGCGGAGAGCCCTTGCCACTGCAATAGAAAAGCAGTAAGGAATAGCCTTGTTGGGAAAGCTGAAGAAAGAATTCAAAAAAATAGCACACACGGGGCCAAAACCTCCTCTGGCTTGAATAGAGCCCCAGCTTCTCTCAAGCAAGGCTCCCTTGCTCGGTGGCGATGTGAAGACGGTGGTTAAAATGCAGATTGGACCCAGGAGGGCTGACATTTAAGATACCCGGTTGTGAGACTGAATACGCTTTAGCTGGCCAGCTTAGCTACCACGGCTCCCCGCCATTCCTAGGCAGGGGAGGGAAGGCCACTGAGAGCCAACTGCGCTGATTCTCAGCAGGGTGGGCTGATTGGCCCATCTCACAGAACATCTGAGCCATTTCTAGTCCCACTCCGGCCAAGCTGGCTCGGCTGCTGCACCCTTTTGTGATCTCTGGAACTCTACTCTGAGGGGCTTTGGGTGTCAGGGGGGAAGCGGGGAGGGTATGTATGTTGGGTATGGGTTTTAGGAGACGCCTCTCTTCTCCAGGCACCCCAAGCACAAATATTGTCAGGAGGCCAGGCAGATGGTGGCTAACAGGTGGTTTCTCCTGGATGGATGTGATATTGTCACTCTTCCCGAGAGAGGCAATAGGGCATGCGAGCTTGGAATCAGGGCGTGTCTTTGTTAGGTTTCTATGGCTGCAGTGATGCTAATGAAGGAAAACATTTAACTGGGCCTGGCTTACAGTTTCCAGGTTTAGTCCATTATCCTCGTGGCAGGAAGCATGGTGGCGCACAGGCAGAGACGATGCTGGAGAGGTGGTAGCTGGGAGGTCTATATCTGGATCAGCAGGTAGCTGCTGGCCTGATTGGATCTTCTGAAATCTCAAAGTCCACAGCTAGGAGGTCTATATCTGGATCAGCAGGTAGCCGCTGGCCTGATTGGATCTTCTGAAATCTCAAAGCCCACCTCCTGAGACACTGGTCCTCCAACAAGGCCACACCTCCAATAATAGCACTCCTTCCGAGTCTCTGGGGGCCATTTTCATTCAAACCATCCCAGGACATCTCGGCTAGGCTTTGGCTATTTATGTGACTCTCAAGAAAGTTTCTTGAAATCCATTAGCCGTATATTTCTCATTTGCAAACAATTGCTTAAATAATATTTACCTCCTAGTGTTGTGGTCTTGGGGAAGTAAATGTTTCTTCCACATTTTACCTTCCATGCTCACTCTTTATTCAGGGCGTGCCTGGCAAAATTTCACATCCATCTTGTCCTTGGATAACAATCTCCATATGACCAATAGGAAACATATAATATGTGTTTTGAACTCAGGGTTTCAGTGCACTGAAAGTCGTAGCAAGTCAGTACTCACTTGGCCCTAGATCTAGAAGGCCACTTAGATCCTGTTAGTTAGACATGGACACCAGAGAGTGGGGGCTAGACAGGAAGGGGCAGAGGTTGGGTGAGTGCTGATAAATGGGCACTGGGCACTGTTTTGAGACTACTGGGAGATAAGGCTAGCCAGACCACACAGCTCTCCTGTAGAGGTGTATTACAGGAATAAAGTCCACTAAGGGCTCACAGCAGCCAGTTCACCACCACAGTGGCTTGGGGAGGTTCTAGGTCAACCGTGACCAACCAGAACTTCTCAGCTCTCCTCTAGATAAATGGGGAGGGCCTCTTGGCCCTTAACATCCCGGGCAAGGGTTGGTGGTTGCCTGCAGCGCCAATGGCTCAGAACCCAGAGTTGTGCTGTGTCCCCAGCACGGTGGCTGGCATAAGGAAACCCCATTCCACATGTCTCACCCTCCAGGCCTTGTCATTTTGACCATGGTTTGCCAGGGCTCAGGTTCCCTGCAGAGCAGAATTTGGCTTCTGAGTTCAGCAAACCTCCCCTCCTGCTTGGCCAGTCACCCTGGGTAAGTGCATCACTATTGGTGCTGCCCAAGGCAACAGAATAGTCATGATTTAAAGCTCAGAGAGCTGTAACTTTATACCATATTGAGCTGGGAGCAATTCATCCCAGAGAAGGCCTTAGTGGGTTCCGTTTTCCCTGACGCAGCCTCCCTGCCTGTTGGAGCTTGTCTTTGAGACTGGAGCAGAAGCTGCGTTGGACAGATTTCTTGGAGAGAGGTGCCCCCATTAGTGTCACTTGAGTACATTTAATGTAAAAATTGTGAGTGAACAGCAAGAGTGAACAAGGCAGGGGTTTTTAGTGTTTCACAGCTATTGTGTGGCTGTTTAAGGTGGTGCCAGCACACAGTAGGGCATCAGTGGCACGCACTGCTGCTTGAATGACCCCTCCGTATGGACCTGTGGGTATCTGGACCATTTTAACCTGCAGACAGTTTGCTGATGAAGGTTTGGAAATGCTAATGGTATGTGCAAGGTCACACAGAGATGAAGTGTGCAGTTTCATCCTTAGGTCGCTTAGATCGGGGTGTCTTCCAGTGTTACATCCTCATACTGAGGTGTGGGAATCACTGATTGACGCCAGGCTTCTCGCCTCCAGTGCTGACACTTCGGATTGGGATGAGTTTTATTGTGAGCAGTCATTTTGGGCATCACTGGTTGTTTAACAGCGCCCCAGGCCTCCCCCCTAACAGCTCTCACCAAAGTCTGCCTTCCAGCCGAGACAACTGTCCAATCATTGCCAAACGTCCCCTGTCGAGCAAACACTGCCTGCTTCAGAACTATGAGTTCAGACATTTCCTTCTAAAACAGCCCACCGTGGTCTAGCTGGAGCAGCAAATTTTTGGATGGCTCTTGGGCCCTGCCCCAAATCTATTGAATCTGAAACTGCACCTTTAGCCAAGGTCCTCTGGTGATGACAAAATTAGATTCAAATGGCTGAGATGTGAACCAGGCTCTGCCCAGGATGGAAGGAGGGACTTCCCCAGGCTCCTGTCTCCTGGCTTTTGAGCCGTGCAGTTGTAAATCTTGATGTTTACTGATGCTGTTTTTTTTTTTTTTCCCTTCTTCTGTGACTCAGGCTATTGCCTGCCTAGATCCCAGGGCAGAGCATTTTGGGGTCCCTTTAAGGTAAGACATCAGGGAAATGGTGTAGAAGCCAGAGTTCTCACACTGCGTGGAAACAGAAACTAAGACAAGATGCCAATACAAGTGGTATTTGGATGAGAGCTGGTCAGTAACTTTATAGACTTTTCCTTATTTGTCTGGTTTTTCTTTCCCCTCCTAATTACATTTATTTATTTGTGTGTGCATGCGTGTGTGCGTGCGTGCATGTGTACATGTGTGTTATGGAGATCAGAGGACCGCTCCCAGGAGTCAGTTTTCGCCTTCCGCTCTGTGAGCCCTGGGAACTGAACTCCGGCCCTCAGGCTTGACAGCAGGTGCCTTTACCCACTAAGTCATCTTCCTTTCCCCAAAGTGTTTTTCTCTTGCTTCAAGTGGGATCTGGGCTTTTGAGAAGAAGCCTATGAAGAGCTAATGGCCTTCTCCTCACAGCAGAGGCTGATCTTGATGTTTGCCTCCCGGTAACTGATTACAATTTCTTGAAAACGACATGCACAGCTACCCCACCGCTGGCAGATGGGCAGCCGAGCACATCTGATTCTCTTCTTGGAATACAAAGTAGCTCCTGTCCAGCAAAGTGCATTTGAACTGCTTCAGGACCCCTGCTCAGTCTCCCATGGCCGCTACACACCAACCTGGCAAAGTTAGAGAGGAGATTTATGCAAAGCTCCACCTTTTGTTTGTTAATGGATATGACAGGTATAGTTCTTCTCTAATGGGCAGCTGACTGCGCAGCAATTTTCCTTTTACGGTTCCCATTTCTGATCATTATGCCACCCTAATTAGTCAGCTTGACAGCAGGCTCCCGGAGAACAAAGACCGCACCCGTCGGTGCCAGGATAAAGACAGCAAGGAAGACGTGGAACCTGCAAGGAGGGAGGCTCAGTGTGGTCCATTCTGACCAAGGACTTTTTAGGCATCTGGTCAGAATCTCAACCTGGGAAGATGTTAACTGCCTGGGGCATTCTCTTCTTGACAGTGGATGTTACTATTATAACAGACTTAGAAGCATTCTGCAACAGTTACTGCATATAATACTCTGTTGCTCATACGAAACAAAACAAAAACTCCCCTCCACAAACAAACTCACTTCTCCTATCTGTCTGGCAATCTTCACCATTTCTTTTGTTTGAGTAAACACCACTGCTCAGGAGTAAAGATGCAAGTGAAGAGTGAACGCTGTATATAGCAGTCTCTGTTCTCCATGGCTGCTGTAACAAATTACCCCAAACTAGTACAGACCTAAACGGATAGCTCTCAACAGAGGAATCTAAAACGTCTGAAAGACACTTAGGGAAATGCTCAACATCCTTAGCCATCAGAGAAATGCAAATCAAAACAACTCTGAGATTCCATCTTCCACCTGTAAGAATGGCCAAGATCAAAAACACTAATGACAACTTGCTGGAGAGGTTGTGGGGAAAAGGGAACACTTCTGCATTGCTGGTGGGAGTGCAAGCTGGTGCAGCCCCTTTGGATGTCAGTGTGGCGATTTCTCAGAAAATTAGGAAACAACCTTTCTCAGGACACAGTAATACCACTTTTGGTATATATCCAAAGGATGCTCAATCGTGCCACAAGGATATGTGCTCAACTATGTTCATAGCAGCTTTGTTTGTCATAGCCAGAACCTGGAAACAACCTAAGTGCTCCTCAACCAAAGAATGGATGAAGAAGATGTGGTACATTTACACAATGGAGTACTACACAGCGGGAAAGAATAACCATATCTTGAGACTTATGAGCAAATGGATGGATCTAGAAAACATCATATTGAGTGAGGTAACCCAGACCCAGAAAGACAAATATATGTACTCACTCATAAGTGGCTTTTAGACATAAAGCAAAGAAAACCCAGCCTACAATTCACAATCCCAGAGAACCCAGACAACAAAGAGGACCCTAAGAAAGACATACATGGACCTAATCTACACACGAAGTAGGAGAAGATAAGATCTCCTGAGAAAATAGGGAGCATGGGAATCATGAGAGAAGGTAGAAGGGGAGCAGGGGGGAAGGGAGGGGGAAAATATAGCTCAATAAAAGCAATTTAAAAATGTATAAAAATAGATGAAATTTAAAAAATTAAAAAAAATCCCAAACTTAGTAGCTCAACACCGTGAGGATTGATCACCTCATGGCTTTGGTGGTCAGGAGTCTGAAGTGGCACTTAGTTACTGTCCTCACCACTGTGATGAGAATACCCGGCAAGATGTGTACTAGGGAGAGAAACAGATAAAGTGATCACAAAGAAGGTAAGATAGAGTGGCATTACTCTTTCTCTGGGCACGGACATGTGTGAGCTGTAGGCTTAAACAGAGGAGGAGCTGGGGCCAGTGGCAAATGAGGAGCATAAGGTGGCTGCAAGTGTGAGAGGTCAGAGCCCAAGATGGTGGCAGGAGTGGGGGAGCTGGTCCCATGGCTCCTGCAGTCAGGAAGCAGAGGGGGAGGAGTGCTGATACTCAGCTCAGCTCCCTTGCTCCTTTTCTGATGTGGGCTTCCCCTCTGTAGGCTAGGAATATGCTTTATTACCATTGGTTATTAAAGAAGCTATTTTGGCCAATGGCTTAGTAGAGTAAGGCCAGGTGGGAAATCCAAACAGAGATCTAAAAATATAGAGAGAGTAGGCGGAGTCAGAGAGTTGCCAAAGGAAACAGACGCCAGATCCTTATCAGTAAGCCACAGCCTCGTGCCAATACATAGATTAATAGAAATGGGTTAATTCAAGATGTAAGAGCTAGCTAGAAATATGCCTGAATCATTGGTCAGACAGTGCTGCAATTAATAAAATTTCTGTGTGATTATTTGGGTCTGAGTGACCAGGAAACGAATGAGCAGTTCCACTTAAAATTTCTTTCTTTCTTTCTTCCTTCCTTCCTCCCTCCCTCCTTCCCCCCCCCCCTCTCTCTCTCTTTCTCCTCCTCCTTCTCCTCCTTCTATTGTTGTTTTGAGACAGGGTTTCTCTGTAGCTTTGGATCCTGTCCTGGCACTTGCTCTGTAGACAAGGCTGGCCTTGAACACACAGAGATCCGCCTACCTCTGCTTCCTGAGTGTTGGGATTAAAGGCATGCGCCACCACCGCCTGGCTCTCTCTTTCTCCTTTTTATTCATTGTGGGACCCTAACCCATGGAATACTGTGGCACGTGGTCATCCCACCTCAGTGAACCTAAACTAGATGGTCCCTCATAGGCATGTCTAGAGGTTTGTTTCCTAGGTCATTCTAGACCATGTCAAGTTGACAGTATTAGCAATCACAGGGCGTATGGGATGAAACCAAGGTAAGTGTATTGGCTGATTCTGTGTGTCAACTTGACACAAGCAAGAGTCATTGGAGAGAAGAAGGAGCCTCAGTTGAGGAGATGCCTTCATGAGATTCAGTTGTAAGGTATTTTCTCAGTTAGTGACCAATGGGGGAGAGCTTAGCCCAAGGTGGGTGGTGCCATCCTTGGGTTGGTGGTCCTGGTTCTAGAAAAAAGCAGGCTGAGCAGGTCATATGAAGCAAACCAGTAAACAGTACCCCTCCAAGGCCTCTGCATCAGCTCCTGCCTCCAGGATTCTACTCTGTTTGAGTTCCTGTCCTGACTTCCTTCAGTGAGGAAGAACAATGTGCAAGTGTAAGCCTAATAAACCCTTTCCTCCCCAACTTGCTTTCTGGTCACGGTGTTTCACCACAGCCGTAGAAACCCTAAGGCAGTGGTGCTGCGTTTCTTCCGAAGGCGCCAAGAATAATTCGTTTCCCACCTTTTCTAGCTTTTAGAGACTACCAGCATTCCTTGGCTCCTGGCCCCTCCCTCCATCTTCAAGGCGCATGGTTCTAACTTCTGCTCCCAACATGCTCCTCCTTCCTTTTCCCTTCGACTTCTCCGTCCATCATCTCCTCCTCCTCTTCTGCTTCCTTTTCTTGCCCCCCCCATTTTGAACCAGGATATTGCTATGTATCTCAGACTAGGCTAGAAGTCACTATGTAGCTCTGCCTGCCTCACACCTCAGGGATCCTCCTGTCTTAACTTTCTGAGTGTCGGGATTACGAGTAGCACTAATCTCGCCAGTTCACACCCCTCTATGACGCTGGTGTTTCTACCACCTTCTTAATACACCTTTGTTTGTGATCATGCCCCATACAGAAAATCAAGACTAGCCTCCCCTATTAAGATCTCTAGTCACATTGGCAAAGCCACTTCGTAGCATAGTTTAACACGCGGAAGCTAATATAGCCACACATCCCAAGCATTAGGGTGTAGGCATTTTTGGAGGGAGAACCATTGTTTGGCTTACCACATATAATCTGTTACAATTAATAGCAATACTTAAATACTAACTGTGAGTACTAAAATTAGATGCTGTACATCTCTTGGTACTTGGCCCTCAGTACCTTGTTGTAACAGATATACCCAGTTATTCTGTATCACTACTGTGTGAGGAAATCATCCAGCCATCTGGGATGGCAAGAGATCAGAAATAGCCATGGTTTACACTGGCTCTTGGGGAGACAGAACTGGGATGGTTGAGAATATGGGAGCTGGTCCAGAGAGATGCAGCCATGCCCAGCCGTTGAACTTGGGACATCAGCAGAGAGAGTAAATGTGCGGAGGGAAGGAAAAAGGATCAGGAGAGGTGATCCCAAAGAACATCGTTTATATAACCTTGGACTCTAACATTTCCCTAAAGTTCCCCAGTCTCCATCCCACACACAGTGATGCCTTGTCTCTGATGCCTCCACGGATGTCATCTGTCTCGACAGCCTTTGCTGCCCACACCCATTGCTGTTCCTTCAAGGTGCAGTTCCTCAGCTGCTCCCTCCAGGGAGACTCTACCAATCCTCCGGCCATCACTGACCTTTCCTCTCCTCTCTATCCAGGCAGCACTGAGTTGTGTGAACCACTGCTGCAGCACACTGGCTCCAGTTCCTCCATTCATGAAATGCTTAGTTTTTACGTTATTTTCCAGTGCTAGGGATGGGCCCAAGCCTTGGGTAAGTTATGCAAGCGCTCCGTTGCTGAGGGGCATGCCTGGTCCTGGTCATTGCGGCTCTGTACCCTGTAGGGCTGTTTCCAGAGGGGCTCCCCTCTGCTCACATCTGTAGTCCCAGCCTCACCTTAGGAGTTTTTTTCTCATATGCATAAACTGGTCAACTTTCTTGTTTGTTTGCTTTTGTTGTTTTTTGGTTTTTCAAGACAGGATTTCTCTGTAGCTTTGGAGCCTGTCCTGGAACTAGCTCTTGTAGACCAGGCTGACCTCAAACTCAGAGATCCGCCTGCCTCTGCCTCCTAAGTGCTGGGATTAAAGGCATGCGCCACCACCGCCCGGCTTAAACTGGTCAACTTTAAACCTTGGCTCTTTATCTGCTGCAATTCATCTGTTTTGGTGCCCTGTGCTAATAAACACATAAAAAATAATCTGAGCATGTGTTGAGTTGGGGACATCAGGATTACAGGGTTCCCACCCTGTTTCAAACCTTCAAGGAGCCCCTGACCTTGGGGAAGTACCTCAACTCTTTGCTCTTTATTTCCTCAAGTTTCCTGTTATTTCTCA
This sequence comes from Alexandromys fortis, assembly GCF_014885135.2. Taxonomy (NCBI): domain Eukaryota; kingdom Metazoa; phylum Chordata; class Mammalia; order Rodentia; family Cricetidae; genus Alexandromys; species Alexandromys fortis. The sequence goes on along the minus strand of NW_026067981.1, from coordinate 5,311,381 downwards.
TGCAGTGAGAGGGCTCAGCAGCCACAGGGGTTCCCTCTGAGCTGTGGCAGGCTTCTCCTCCCTGTGTTAAATCCACCAGCATACCACCCGCATTCCTGCCAAGGTGGGGTGAGCCGCATTTTAGTCAGAGCTGGGATCTCTGCAGACGATGGAGCTACTGACTGCTGAGCAATTTCCTTCAGGATGCATTGAAGACAATTAGCAGGGAAAGTGGTGGGTCTGAAATGGAGTTTGTTTAATCCCTTGGGCATTGATCATTCAGTTCCAAGAGCATGATACTGACTGGCTGGGACTTAGATGGAGAAGTAAGCTCAGGGCTTCATGGGAAACTCACAAAAGACGAGTAGATTCAGGTTTCCTCGGGTGCTGTCTGATACCCAAGAGAAATGAAAGGCGTGCTATTTTGTCCTCTCCTTTTTTATTTTTAGACAGAATTTCACTCTCTCTTTTTGTTCTCTTTTTGAGGCAACATTTATTCAAGGGAACGTTTTTGAGTCCCTAAGACGTACAAGATACTGTCAGTGACAAAAGTGGCTTCTTCTGCCTCTCCACCCTCCAGAAACTTTTAACACACCCAAGAAGACAAAACAATCAGTAGCTGTAAGGTGAGGGAAAATGTGGAATTTAGTGAGGCACCCTAAAAGTGCAGGTGGGGAGCCGCAGAGGAAGGGGCGGTGTGCTTAACATTACAAAAGAAGGGCAATCAGAGGCTGCTTCGGATTGCAGAGGAGGGATGCTGGATTTTGCCTGGTTGATACCACTCTGTATCGTAAGTAATAGAACTCAGAAAGCAGCCAGGTGAGCTTGTCTGAGACTTGAAGAGGCACTGAACTCATTTAGCTGCTAGAAAAGAGACACCCGCGGTTTCTTTCGGCCATGGGAATGGCCCGCTGTAACTGGAGGTAAATTAACAAAATATTATCAGATGCAAAGGAGTGTATTCTCACCTCATGCGGAGATGAATCCTAGAGGGTGTATCCAGGAAGGGAAGGGGTGCAGAATCTCACCCCACACGCTTTGTTATGGAGGAGGAAACCATGCCAGCCTCCAGAACTGTGTCTCAATCTCCAGTGATTCTCTGGACTGGCGAAGTACAGAGATGTGTAACAAGAAGCTGTTTCTCCCCAGTCACTCAGCGGCCAGGTGCTACATGCATCTGGTTTAGGAAAAACAGCTGCATGCAGATGTTTGTTACTCAGAATACCCTCTCCATATCCCGATGTAACTGAGAGGGAGAGATGAGAGAGAGGAGTCTCTCTCTCTCTCTCTCTCTCTCTCTCTCTCTCATACACACACACACACACACACACACACACACACACACACACAGAGGCAGAGACAGAGAGACCTAGAGAGAGATTGTAACTGTACTCCTGCAGCTAGCTGCAGAATCGGCATTTTCTTCTCCGTGCATTGCTTGTCATAAGAGAAAAATGGTGCGAAGGCAAAGAAGACTGAGAAGAAATGGGGTGGTGGAGGTGATGCCCTGAAGCGGGAAGGAGGAAAACCATCACCTGTTAGGTCCCAAGGGTCTCTGGGTAATGCTCGATCCTTTCAGCCCCAGGGACTGAGTGTGATGCCCAGACCTGGCCAACACTGGCGGTGAAAGGGAATGCCTGGAAACTTAGGAGACACTGATGAAGTATGGACCACCATTGTGCTGCCTTTGAAAACTTATCTCGGGTTTTTCCCTCCTCCCCATGGCTGGAAGCTGGTTCTGAGGCAAAGCCTGAAGCAGGCCTTGTGAAGGCAGTGGGGCTGGATGAAGAAGAGGAGGTTATTTACAGCTGAGCCGTCTTGGTCTGGATTCCCTTAGACATGGAGCCTGAAGCCAAATTAATGAGTCTATGCTCTCTTGGAATGCAGGAATGGACCTCAGGGTTGTGAGTATTCAGAGACAGGGAACTGAGGCAGGAGCACAAACACAAGGGAGCCCCTGCACCCATCTCTCTGCTTCCCGGCTGTGGACGAAATGTGAGCAATTGCCTCATGCTCCTGCCTCCGCGCTTCTCTCACCACAATGGATTGCACTCTCAAATCTTTGTCAAGCAAAATCCTTTCTTTCTTAAATGACAGCAACAAGCTCAAGCTATGTGTTGCTGAGCACTGTGGTGTAATGAAAAAGAATAGACATTTTTCCAAAATGTGGGGAATCTTCGAGAGGTTTTACAGAAACGCTATCTGGTAAATGTGCTCCGAAGAAGGAGAAGGATGGATCACTGTCTCCTTATCTTTCTGTTCTGATCAGCAAGAGTTCTCTTCCACAGAGCTCTAACTCCATTGTGCTTCCAGCTTGTGTTACCTGGTTACCCTGGGCAGCGGCTTGTGAAGGCAGATCCTTTATCTTAGGTGATGGAGTGAACTTCTTTGCCAGATGAAACAGAGGCCCCGTGGGTTAATCAGTGTGTGTGTGTGTGTATGTGTGTGCATGCATGCTTGCACATGAGTTTGAAGGGCGTAATGGGTTCTGCATAAAGGGAGATGTGACGCAGGATGTCTCACCAGTGACATATGAGGTCCTTTGCCACCCTGTGACTTGGAACAAAGGGGAGATTGGAAGCAGCTGCAGCAGCAGGTCCAGATAGCTTTGCAAGTCAACTGCTAGGATGATGTGGTCTCTGCCAATTCCAAGACGCAATGACTCCCCCCGATGCCCTGCCCCAGCACCAAGCCTTGTTCCTTATGACCCCCAAGAATCCAGAAGTGCCAGGAGTAACACCAGACAGCACCCCATAACCAAGCTCACTTTGGAACATGTGCACATTGGGTCTTGTTTATCTGATGACATTACTGCTCCATGGTATAGTTAAGAGAAGATTCTTTTTATTGTTTATGTGAGGGAGAGAACAGCCAGAGGCATCTGAAAAGAGTTCAGATCAGAAAGAGAAAATAGTAAACTGAAAATGGATGGGAAGTGGGAGAGATGAAGATAAAGAGAGTTTGGCAAAAGGAGAGAGAATAGAGCTGAAATAGCAGAACTATAAGGAGAAATGAGTAACCTGGAGGTGGCATCACCAGGACCCTGAAAAAGCAAAGCCTGTGTGTGTGTGTGTGTGTGTGTGTGTGTGTGGACAGCTCCCTGCCTTTAGCTTATGGGTTGTAAGCTCCTTGATGGCTGGAGCTTGACCCCGAATTCAGCACCCGACACATAGTAGGCACTCTAAACAAGTATACCGGAAAGAGTGATTCTCCTGGGGAAAGCCCTCTCTAGCATCAAAAGTAAGCAACTCCATGCAGATGGAGGCCAGCCATATTTCCAGAGTCATGACTCAAGGGGTGGTCCCAGTGCTGTAGCTGCCTGCGCTGAGTTGTGATTTATGGGATTTTATAGCCCTGTGTTCAGATGTTCACTCACCGTTTACGGCTCTGCTGCTAATAAACACTGTGTCATAAATGATAAACAGGGCAGCTTGTGGGGGATGCAGGAGCCATGTTTAAAGAGCTGTGCCATTTTGTAGGACACCCATTGCTGCCTGTGCATTAGATAGCTCCACATTTTGTTTTAAAAACCAGTGTTTATTGTTGGTATGGCTGAAATCCGGAAGAGGCAGACTGCAGGTCTGTTGGAAATCTCTGAAAGGCTTGGGCAGCAAGGGGGTTGCTGTCCGAGGTCCTGGTCATCCTTCCAAATTGATTGGCAAACTCAGCAAGCAGGAAACAGGTCTCTGGAAGGGCAGACTTTCTAAGTTATTAGGCAAGAGGATACCATGTTCCACAATGGCTAGATGTGTGCCTGGAATATAAGTTGAGACAAATGGGAGAAGCTGGACCCTCAAGGTGCCACAAAGGAGCTTCAGGCACCAGGAAAGAACTACCCTAAGTACCCACTCGGTGAAGCACGGTCTCTTGCAACATCCTCTTGGTCCCTCTTCAAGTGTTCCTCCTTCCCCTTCCATCCTGAGCTCCCCCATGCTTCCCTCTCCTACCGTCCCATATCCAGCCTTCACACCTACTCAGCAGTGGAGGGCTGAGATGGGAGCAAGGCCAGGACACATAGGCTCCCTGCAAGAAGGACATTATGCTTTGAGCGTGGGATGGAAGAAAACTTCTGCAGGGAAGTGAGAAATTTCAAAGTGACTGGCAACTGGAGAGAGGCCAGTTTGGGCTTGCTAGCTTTGATTTCACGGGGCATGAGACAGCTGATGGGTTGCCCATTGCCCAAGATCCTGCATTTCAAGAGTAATGAGGAAAATGTAGAGAGAGGCCAGTCAGCTCCATTCCTTGAATTAAGGGTTTCATCTGAAAGAGGGAAGAGGGGTATTTATTATGATGTTGCTATCCAAAAGGAGAAGAGGAAGCTCCTGGTCTTGCCAGGCACCTGATGCCTCACAAGTCAGCATGCTTTGTTTCAAGATAATGAATGCAGCATTCCCTAGTGTCAATCAGATGGGGAAGTCGTGACTCGAGGGTCCTGATTTTTTTTTTCTTCTTCTCACCTCAGTGAAACAGCAATACATTCTGATGAGGGTCAGCACGGTTCCAGGGACATGTGGCAGTGTCCTAGCTTTCTTCTAGCATAAGAGAAATGTGTGTGGCAGGTGGCAGAAGGTTGGAGGGCATAGAAAATATAGGAAGAGCCGCCCCTTCCACTGTTGAAATATTGTTCACATGGTTCAAATTATTGTAGGTTCAACTGGGTAAAACATTTTCTTCTTTTGAAATTTAAACATTTCCTGGAACAGTTGAGGCTAACACTGGAATACAGGGTGTTTAGTGTGTTTTCAGGAGAGCATCTGAGGCTCTTCCCAGTGGGAATGGCCCAAGGTTGGGAGTGCCCCCCCAAGGCACCTTCCAACAGAAGCTGCCCACAGCATCACCTCCCTCAAGCACTAAGACTATTGAAATGCTAATGAACTCTAGGTTTTGCCTGCATCCCAATGTGGTCTGGGATTTCCACAGCTCTGAGACATAAGAAAGCAAATTGGCAGCAGCTTCTTGGCTTCATCTTTTTTGTATTTTGGTAGCACTCCATAAGAACATAGGCTTTGTTAAGTACAAACTCACCTCCACAGCACAGCTTCCCAACTTACTAGCTAGCGAAGTTACTGTCTCTGTCCATCGGATAGGTGCCTCCCCTAATGTGCTTCAGGGCCTGTACAGTGGCAAAGAGGAGATCTTCAGCACCATGGAGGCTCACATGAAGGGTGAGATTCTCAGGAGAAAGTAATCCAGCTCTTTATCAGAAAAGACAATCTTCTCTTCAAATTGATGCTTCTTATTTATGTTTCTTGTCTTATTGGATTGTCTAGAACATCGTAAACAAAGCAGTAAAACATAATGGAAATGACAGGCATCTTCGTTATAGGTTTCTAACCCTTGACAGTCAAAAATAATATCAGTGGAAAACATGACCTCTTTATCATGTTGAGAAGCAGCCTGTCTATTTTCACATTTAAAATGTTGTTTATTTGGAAGGCATTTGAATTCTATTAAATGCCGTTACTACCTCTACTGAGATTACCATGTGCTTTTGTCATTTAGAAATTGTGACAAAATAGACTCATGGATTTCGTAGTGTTGTCTTAGCCTTATATTTATGGAGCAAATCTTGCTTCATCATTGAAGATTACTTTTTAGTATGCTGAGTCTCATTCATAATACTTTAACACACTCTCCTGGCTTCTACTCTTCTAATCTGAACTCTACATAGCAGCCGTGATCATCTTTCTAAAGCATAAATCAGGTTATGTCACCTCTGTTTATTTTATGAGCAGTGCTGTGGGGAGCAGAGATGGCCAGACCCCAGAGACTCCCTGGCCAGCCCAATTTGCTGAATCAGAGATCTTCAGATTCAGTGAGAGACCCTGTCTAAAAAATAAGGGGGAGACATAGAGGAAGACAATTGACACTGTCCTCTGTCCTCCACATGCCTACCCACAGGTAAGTGCACTTGCACACTGATGCCCCCCCCACATACTCTCCTACACACACACACACACACACACACACACACACACTCAAAAGAACTTATTATTACCTAAAGTTAATGCATCTTTTTTCCCCGTGTGTGTGTGTGGTGTACATGTATGTGTTTGTTCAGATGTATGTGAATATTGTGTGGATGCCATCAGTGGATGTCACATGCTTTCCTTGATTATGCTCCATCTTATATATTGAGACAGGGTCTTTCACTTGAGCCCAGAGCTTGCCAGTTTGTTCTAGTGAGCCTCTGTCTCCACATCCTGAGTGCTGGGATCATAGGTGCACCATCATGGCCACATGCCATTGATGTGGGTGCTGAGGACCAAACTGAAGCTTCCCTGGTAGACACTTTGCCACCGCGGAATCTCCCTGGTCCACCTTCTTATGTTTCTGTATGTGCTGATTATTTCCTCTTCCTGGAATGCACGCACATGCCCAGTGCATGGACTCTTGGTCTTTGTGTTCTCTGCTCCAAAGAGTCATTGCCTAATGGTTATGGGAACGTACTAAATAGATCCTCCAGTGAGACTGGCTTATTATAGTATTTGTTCTTTTTATTTCCCATCATTTGTCCAGTTCAATTTCAAATTATTATCTGGTTGTCTTCTCATGTTTTTCTGTCTCTAAGACCAGTTCACACAGCACAGGTCTCTCACAGAGAAAGGGGACAATAGAGGGTGTCAGGCAGCTTTATGTCCCAACCTGGGAAGTTACACTGAGCCACCGCAGGAGCTGGTGTGACAGTGGAGTTGTTCTTTCCAATCTTAGTACTGTTCAGGGAGGACGGTACTGGCAATGGGAGACTTGATGACACTGGAGACCAAGAGTGAGAAGACGTTTGGTAAACCACAGGGTCTCCTGTCAAACAAGAGGGCAGATGTCTGAATCTGTCTCTGAGCTGTGGGCGGAAGCTTGGTCACAAACTCCCCAGACTGACAAACTGCATGGTGTGTGCTCTTAGCTCCAGAGGAGAGATCCCTGTCTGACAAGTGGAAACAGTCATGCCTCGTCATCCACCTGCAAGGGAAAGCTTCCGGGATTCTCCACAGACACCCAAGTCCACAGGCACTTACGTTTCTCACATAAAATGGTATAGTACTTCTTTTATATACTTAAAGCACGTCCGGATTACTTAGGATGCATAATATAAAATATAATATAATATAATATATAATATAATATGATGTGACAGTTATCGCACTGTGTTGTTTAGGTAATAGTGGCAGTTAAAAGTCCACACGTATTTGACAGAGAAATGGTTTCCTCACCCTGATTCCTATCAGTGGTTGGCTGAATTCAGAGACCCAAGCCCAGGTATGTGGATAGTTGACCTTTCCTGGTCTTTCCTGTGTGTCTTAGTTTCATTTCCTATTGCCATGGTAACAAACCCTGGCAAAATGACTCAGGGAAGAACATGCTTATTTAGCTCACAGTTCAAGGTACAGTCCACCACTGCAGGGAAGCCAAGACAGCATGATCCTGAAGAAGGCGGCCACACAGTACACACGATCAGGGAGCCTCTCATCTTGGTTACTTTTCTATTGTTGTAAAAAAAACACCACAACCAAGGCAAACCCAGGAAATAAAGCATTTAATTGGGCTTATGGCTTTCAAGTGTTAGGCTCTGTTATGGTGGCCAAAGCCATGGCTGCAGGAACAATGAGAGGTCAACATCTTGATCCACAAGTAGGAGGCAGGAAAAGAGAGACCCTGGGAATGGTATGAATCTTTGGAAACCTCAAAGCCTGCCCCCAGTGACACACTTCCTCCAACAAGACCACGTCTCCTAATCCTTCCCACCTGGGGACGGAGTGTGCAAACATAGACGCCATAGAGAGGGGGGCCACTCTCATTCAAAACACCACACCTGTGCTCAGCCCACGTTCTTCTTTTTATACCATTCAGAAACCCAACCCAGGGAAGAGTGCTACTGTTCTCAGGACGACCCCAACAGGGATGCCCACGGTCCCATTTCCCAGGTGGCTCTGGTTCGCATCCAACTGACAACTGAGATGAAGCTATCACACAGTATTTATGTTTTCCCTTCTTTCTTCCCTCCCCGTCTCTCCCCTTCTCTCCCCCTCCCTCTCCATCTCTCTCCCTCATCTCTGTCAAAACCATTTCACTCTCGATGGCTCTTTAAGGGCCTAGGATCAGTGGAAATGAAGAAAGCAACAACAGCAGCAGCTCAGGGCACCCAGTGACCACCCCTCCACCTCTCTGGAAAGGGCTGCTGTACAATGGTGTTGAGATGTGTTTTTGCTGTTACCCTAGACTGTGAATCCCTGTGGCTAGGAACGGAGTCTTGTTGGTCTTTAGCTGCTCAGAGCCATTAGAATGTGTGTCATAGATTAAGGGGGCAGGGATTTGTACTGCTAAAGGGATCTTTATTGTTTGAACAGTAGTGGCAGCCTGGGTGTGCGGCTCCCCAGAAAAGACCAGGGCTCCGCATCAAACTAAGCTTTGCGATCCAGATCTGTCCCTTATTGCCTGTATAATCTTGGTATATGGCTTTCATGTTTTCTGAATGTTAGTTTTTGTTTGTTTGTTTTAAATGTAAACTGGAGATCATAAAACACACACCTCATAGGCTTGTGGGGAGAGCTAACAAAGATGACTGATGAAAGGGTTTCTCTTAGTAGGCATCCTGTGGCCAGCAGCCACCAGTATCCATCTCTTATCTTCTCCCGCTTCTCCACGCTGGGCTCAGTTTATTTATCCTGGATAATTACCATCGGGCAAGGGGGCCTCCCTACCTCCTCATCTGGCATAATTACCCAAGTGAAGCCATCTACAGGGAGAGGAGCTGCCATCTGCTCTGAGGCCTCCTGTGCTGGCCTCCCTTCCCCCTCCCGGAGCCCAAGAGCAGATGTGGGAGGCTGAGCAGGCGAGACATCCGGTTGCCGCTGTTAGCAGCTGAATTTCTGGCATCCCTACCAGCAGCCGGAATCAGAAGCCTAGGCTGCTGCATGCATTCTCAGGGCCTGCCAGGGTTTTGTACACACAGGGAGAACCTTTGCATTTTCTTCTTTCCCTACCAACTTACAAAAGACGTTGCTGGTATCTTCTGTTAGTGTAGCTGATCCAGGAAAGGGGTTGCTGTGCTGGTGAGACAGGATACCCAGTTCAGGGGGAGCAGGCGGTAGGAAGGATGCTGCGGGGCGGCGAGCTCAGCATAATACAAGTCTTGGAAACAGAGTTGGTAGATCCCTAACACCATCCATCCTTATGGTTACTATGTTAGGGACCGTGCGTGGTTGTGTGTGACCTGATTGGCTGTATGGCAACAACAGTGGTGGCCATTTATTGAGTGACTCTTGTATACCAGGGACAACTTGGGCCAGTCTCTAAGCCTATAGAATTCTGTAAGATGGGAGTTACGGTACGTATCATTTATGGCTTCAGCTGTTCTTAAGCAACTTAGAGGTGTGCAGCAATCTCCAGGGTGGTGGAGTCTGACTGTGTCATGGGTGGGTGGGGGGTTGTGCACAAGGGAGCTTCTGGGGTGGGGAAGGAGGCTTGCTGACTGCTTCCTGCCTGCACCTCAGCCCTTCAAAAGCATATCTCATGCAGCGTTCACAGTTTAGTGTCTTGGTGACAAGTGACTTCGGAAAGAATGCCAGCAGCCAGCACTGAGGCTGTGGGTGAAGAGAAAGGGAAGAGGGCTCAGAAAATGAGCCAGAAATAGAAAGCTGGGATACAAACTGGAGGTTGAATTTAGCAGTGGTTCAGATTCATAATGTGAGAGAGAAAGAACTCACCAGAATTTTTTTTATAGAGAAATAAGACAAACAATTCATGGAAAGTGAGTGCTTTTGGGAGTATTCCAGCCAGTGAGAATGATATTCCTCAACTATTGTATTGGATGTGGGGTCCAAAGGCCAGTGAACCCCCAAACCCAGCTACAGCCTTGATAAGGACAGGGATGAGCAAATGGCCAGATATCCAGGCCATTCTTTAAGAAGAATATCTATGATAGATACATTTAAGGCGGTTACCCTCACACGTAGGGTTTATTTCTGGGCTGGACTTTGTAAGGCTGGTAGGTTTGGTCTGGAGGAAGGCACTATGGGCAAAGGCTTGCCTGCCAGGTGACGCTGGCTGGAGTTCAGCTAAAGGATATTCTTTATGTAAATATCATGAAAGAAAAGCCTAGAAGCCTAGGTGCTGTGGTTTACGGGAAGCCCTTGAGTGCCAGCCCAAGGACTATGGATGGGTACAGCATGCGGTAAACCCACAGGTCTATGTCATAGGGGGTGAATGCAACACAGGTGGATTGTCCATCCCAGGGTGGCGGCTTTTCTGTCTCCTCCCTCTGTGCTCATGCTGATGGAGCCCTCAACACCTAGAACTGTAATACACTGTATTATTCCCCTATGGCCAGAGGGAGGCGTCAGTGCTTGCAGGTTTCCATTCGAAGGCAGCTTGCCACTTCGACACCTATCTTATGAGTCAAGATTAGTTATATGAGCCGGGCGGTGGTGGCGCACGCCTTTAATCCCAGCACTCGGGAGGCAGAGGTAGGCAGATCTCTGTGAGTTTGAGGCCAGCCTGGTCTACAAGAGCTAGTTCTGGGACAGGCTCCAAAAGCTACAGAGAAACCCTGTCTCGAAAAACAAAAAAACAAAACAAACAAAAAAAACCAAACCAAACATACAAACAAAAAAGATTAGTTATATGGACACAGGGAGGGGAAGGGAAGATAATTTCCATCCCAGGTCTGGAGGGAAACAACTGGAATATTGATGAGGACTGTGGATTGCTACCATAGGGAGACATAGGCGTGCTCAGGAGCTTTGGTATGGGACAGTGGCATGCCCCTCTGAGGCTCCTCTTATCCCTACAATTTCTCTTACTAGCCTGAAATGGTCCATTCTGTGTTGGACTTCCAGAGGCCAGGTCTTTGTTCCTCTTTACTTTTCAGTGGTGTACACATTGAGCGTTTAAGCAGGATTTGTTAGGTAGACAATGTATTTGTCTTTTGAAGGGTGGGTTGGAGAGAGGGTAGATTGGGGCCTGGGAAGATTAATTTAGCTGTGTTCCAGATAACTCTGAAGAGAGAAAGACGCTGACTTCTGAGTTATTTGGGCTTTTCTTTTTAAATGGAGGAACATTTTGTCCTTGTTACTGCAAATGACCCTCAGTGTTAATGACCACAAACAAAGCAAAAATACTTATTAGAAGAGAGCTGTCTGTTCCTCTTGTCAAACTCTTAATAAAGCTCCCCTTTGTGTGTGTATGTATGTGTGTGTGTCTGTGTACATCTGTGTATATGAGTATGGGCACGTGTGTGCCACAGATCATGTGTAAAGATCAGAGGACATGGGAGTGTCTTCACTTTCCACCTTCAGATGGGGTCTCTTGTTTGCTTGTGCATATGCCAGGTTAGTCGGTCCTTAAACTTCCCAGAAGTCTCTGCCTCCTAAATCCTCACCAGAGTTCTGGGGTTACAGATGCCTGCTACTAAATCTGGCCTCAAAGTGGGCTCTGGTCCCAGGCTTGCCTGGCTTTATTTACTGAACCATCTCTCGCCCACCATACTCTTCTCTAAAGAACCTACATTCAGTTTCCCCATCAAGTGAGACATCCCGGGGCTGCTCCAATCTTTTTGACTCTGTTTAGAATGCAGGTCTTTTTGCTGGCTCCCGGTTTGATGAGTACACAGATGTGGTCGCCTTTCTTCCAGGAAGACTGACATGGGCAGCATGGGCAACGACAACTAAGGAGATCAAGCGTCTTGAAAGCTGCCTGCTATCGACAGCTGGGAGTCTGACTAGATGGTGAGTGGATTAGAGTCTTCAACGTAATTAGTTAGTGCTCTCACTTCCCTACCCAGGACAGGTAGAGGCTGCTGTGCAGGGCCAGAGGGAAGCAGGGGGAAGGGATCTTTTGTTACACATGGAGGATAATTTGGCTTCAGCCCTGCTTGGGCCCTCTGTGTTGTAGTCTAGATTATTGTCTGATTTGCCACAGCACAAGAAGCGCTTGCATTTTTTTTTGACTTGGCGGGGGACAAAAGGAGTGTTGGGAGTCTTGCTGCAGTAGTGGGACTGTACAAAAGAATAGATGGCCGGGAAGGAACAAAAGGAAAGGAAACTGAGAACTGATAAGAGCCTAGCTCAACCAAGTGGGACAAGTTAACAGCCCAGGACCTGAGAACCTTGAAGCAAGTCTACTAGAGAAGATGCTCACTTTGTATGGAGGAGGGGAAGGTTGAGAATGGGGCATTGAGAGGGCGAGGAGCCATACAGATACCTCAGGAGTAAAAGCCTCATAGCCGTAGCCTTACCTTTGTTTCTTAGCAACCATCTAGTCTTGGGGAAGTCATGTCACATCGTTGTTATTTGGTTCCTTCATCTTTAAGTAGGAGGGTTGGATTAGCTGAGTGCTAAAATCCTTTGAGGATTAGAATTCTATGAATCTGTTTGGAAATCATTGATAAGATTTCTAATAGCTTATTTAGAATTTTTATAAGCTGGACATGTACTTGTAAATACCTAGGATGGTACCAGCATGTGGATCGCTGAGTGGGGAGGATCACTTGAGTCTAAGAATTTGAGACCAAAGAGGGGAACAGAGTGAGATCCTGTCTCAAAATATTATATATACATAAATATTTATGTATGCATATATAAAGTATGTATAGGTGATTGTGTGTATACACACATGTATTTGTACACATACTTAACTATGGGATTAGTTTATGGGTTTAAAGCACAAATTTTGGTTCAAGTTCAATTTCCTCATCCTCAGTGATTATAATAATGCCTAGTTCACAGAGTTACTGAGATAAACTAGCTACTGCATACTGCATGCTTAGTATGGTACCTGCTCTACAGTGAATGCTCACGTACATTGGCTATTATTATCGCTATTGTTGTTATGCGATTTGCAGATACCCATTTGGTCATATGACTATCAGGAAAGCATGAGTTGAAGTATTACTTTTTATTTTTAAGGGAGACCAGTGTTTCGGCGTACGTTTTAAGGAAGGCTATAGACCATCATGTGGGGAGGGTGAGATAGAGCCACACTGCTTCGTTGCTGAATGTGAAATTGTGTTCAGATGAAGATGAAGCATCACTCAATAACTGGTCCTGTAGAAGTTCAGAGAAGTGGGCTGGGATATGGCATAGTAGTTCAGTGCCTGTTTAGAGGCTTACGGATGGGGTTGGAGATTCGGAGAGGGTATCAAGGAAGAAGTGAGACCTGGAGACCCTGTTCAGGAGCGGAGAATAGAGTGAGTCGAATGGACTCATCTGGCATGAAAGACAATGCTTTGAAACCCATAGGTGAAGATTTTTTTCTGATAGTCCTGGCAATGGGCAGAATAGACCAATCAAGCCTGTTAACTTGCTAGAGTTAACCTTTCAAGGTTAGGGTTATGATCACTCTTAACCTGGCTAGACCTGGTGGCTGTGTGTGTACACACTGATTATTTTAGAACTTGGTGAGCCTAAAGAAGGCTACTTGGATAATTTATTTGATTCAATAAAACATACATTTCATAAAGTCAGGAGATTGTTGGCAATGTCTTGCTGCCCTTTTATCTCTTCCCCAGCCCTATGCTAAGCAACAGTCAGATCTTGCCTGCACTTGTCCAGGCTTCTGTCAAAGGTGGTGTTTACTCAACTGCTTGGACAGTGTGGGACCCTTGAGGGCAGATCCAGACATGTTTGCTCACAGTTGCAATCAATCACATTGGCATTGGCAGTGTTGGCGATGATGATGGTGTGGGTGGGTGGGAAGGGGTATGGGGACTCTTATTACCTTCCCTGGTACAAAACCTAGAGTTCTGTCATGCCATCAAATCATAACTTTCTTACTTCATTTGGAATTGGGATGCAGATCAAGCCAGCCCAATTTCTAAATCAAGGCGCCAAGGAGAGGTTTAGTCATGGCTGCCTTTTGCTCTTCCCAGAAATGTTTCTTCAGGGAAAGGGGCTCTGCTGTTGGTTAATTGACTTAGGAATTATAAATATTTGTGCCACTCTGCCCAAGGGGCAAAGGTAGCTCAGTCAGGTGTCAGGTCTCTCTCTCTCTCTCTCTCTCTCTCTCTCTCTCTCTCTCTCTCTCTCTCTCTGTGCAATCTTAGCTACTTGGTGGATGAAAATGGGTTCTGGGGAGACTCTCAAGTTTGAAATGAGCTTAAGCAATGCAGCAAAATCCTATCTCAAAAAGAAACAAAGGAAAGCAGAACACAACCACCCCAAGCCCCACTGCCACCTCACCTGTTAACCATGGAAACAGGACTTATTTACAAAATACCTAAGTATAAGGACATCAAAGGTTTCAAAGCAATTGGATTGAAAAAGTTCCACAAGGAAGGGCAATTATTAATGTAAAGTTGGTTTAGCAATATTTGAATGAGATAAAATAGATATCAAAACAAAAAAAGCCCCACTCAGGAGCTTTGAGCATCATCATTGAGTAATTAAAGGAAGACTTGATAAGAAAATAATAATTCTGAATCTTTTGGTTAGAGAAAAAAAAGTTGTCATAATTATGGAAAGAAGTAGGTAATTAAATCACACCAACCATTAAGGTTGCGACTTATTTGAATAAACAAAACAGTGTGACATGACCCAGCTGCTGACCGTGTCACTTGAAACCTACCCTTTTGTCTAGGTCTTTGGTTGTTAGAGATAACATATTTTCTTTTTTAAAAAAATTATTTTTATTGAGCTCTATATTTTTCTCTGCTCCCCTCCTTACTGCTCCCCTTCCCTTCAACCCTCTCCCAAGGTCCCCATGCTCCCAATTTTCTCAGGAGATCTTGTCTTTTACTACTTCCCATGTAGATTAGATCTATGTATGTCTTTCTTAGGGTCCTCATTGTCTAAGTTCTCTGGGATTAGAGATAACATATTTTCTAATTTAAAAAATGGTTTATTTTTATTTTTGTTTAAGTGTATTTACTTTTATTATGTGGCTATAAGCCAGCCAGAAGGGGGCTGGCTTTCATGCAGGAAATGGAGTTACAGGCAGTTGTGAGTTACCTGACTTGGGTGTTGGGAACCAAACTTGGGTCCTTTGGAAGACCAGAGAGTGCTCTTAACCACTGAGCCATCTCTCCAGCCCCACATATCCTGAATTTTAAGGTTCATTTGCCTGCACACCTTTCACATTTGCAGTCAAGTACCCTAACCCACGCCCTAGATTTAGCAACCTAATTACTTCAGATTTTAATGTTTAAGTGGCTTTTCCTTTGCCATGTGCCATAAGAGACACAGCCTTTCTGACAGTTTCTCTAAACCAAGGATATGGAGACAATGTGGGAGTTTTCTTATTCTCTGTTCAGGAGCCTCCCAGGATCCCAGATTTTGCAGATCTTGGTTGCATTTTCCCGTCTTGACTGAGGATAAACTCTTATCTCTCTCCCGTCCCTGTGATAGTTTCAGATTTCCATGTCTCAGTCTCTTGACCCCACTTTGGGGAGGGACCTGTGGTCTTTCTCATGGATGCCCTGCTTTGACTCTGTGTTTCCATTTTGCTATGTGTACTCATATTTTCTTTAGTCACATTTTAGCTGGCATGCCTCTGTGTGGAAGACAAAGAGGGCTAAATTAGCCCAGTCTGCCTTGTTGCAGGTTGCCCTCATCATTTTCATTTTTAAGAAGGAAAACCTTAATCTTGGGACCTTTGTCTTGAGGTTTTATTCTAGGAACTAGGGACTATGTAAGTTTTTGTTGACAAATGAGTCTACAGCCCAGATTCCCCTCCCCCCCCCGACAAGTACTCAGTATATAAACCTTTTATGGAATATAGACTGGGGAGCAGGAGTTGTTGCATGGGTGACACTATTGATTTCATCATATGCATATGTCATCAGTGATTTGTGGTTGGAGATTGCTTGTTCATGCCAGCTGCCCAGACCTGAAATAACCACACAGACTGCATTAATTAAAACACTACTTAGCCTAATAGCTTATGCATATTTCTAGCTAGCTCTTATATCTTAAATTAACCCATTTCTATTAATCTGTGTATCACCTTGTGGTTGTGGCCTATTGGTAAGGTTCCATCCAGCATTTGGCTTCTGTCTCCTGTGGCGGCTACATGGCTCTTCACTGAGTCCACCTACTTTCTTCCCATTTAGTGTAGTTTTCCAGCCTAGCTCTATTTTGCCCTATCACAGGCCAGGCCAAAGCAGCTTCTTTACTCATTAACCAATAAAAGCAACACATACGGAAGGACTTCCCACACCAGTGATTTTTATGAACAACCTGGTAATCAACCGCAGTAACAGTTAACAGTAGCTTATGGTGGGATATGAGAGGATATCTTACCTCCATTTACTATAATAGTAAAACAAACAATCTACTGTGTGTGATCAAATTGGCTGAGGTCAGTTACTAACAGTCACAAAGTTTGAGATGTTGGAAGAATCTAGAGTTTGAAGGAGGGAATGGAGAATACTACCTGTATGCACTTGGAAGCCATTAGTACTACATGTATTCAGAACCATAGGAATGCATGAAATCACTTAGGGAACTGCTGGGGGGATGTGTTAAAAGTGACTCAAGGAAGGAGGGCTTATTTTGGGTCATAGCTCAAGGGTACAGTCCTCATCATGGTTGGGCAGGCATGGCCAGTGGCAGGAGCAGAAGGCAGCCGTTCACCTTACACCTACAGTCAAGAAGAAGAGAGCCACAGAGGCTTATGCCCTGTGTCACCCACATTTAGGGTGGGTCTTCTGACCTCAATTAACCTAGGATCTAGATAATTCCCCACAGGGATTCCCAGACGCTCTCCTCAGTTGATAACCTTGGAAGGCATGCTCCTAATCTCCTAGAAGATTCTAGAGCCGGTCAGGATTAAGCACCACAGATCGGATGGGATTCAGTGCATGTCTGGAGGGGTCTACTTCAGATGAGAAGCACAGTTGGAGCTATTTTGTCAACTACTGATTTCTAAGCAAAGGGAATCACTGAGAGGCAGCAGGTTGTGTTCTGTTTAGGACCACCCAAAGACTCCTAACTCAAGAATAATCATATTTCCCACCATGTCATACTCTTCTGATTCTCAGAATGCCTGTAAGATTAGCAAGGCATTATGCTGGTAAATCCATTTCCGAAAACCAACAGTAAGCTTATCCACACAAACCGGGGAGAGGGCAGTAGTCAGTTGCTGGGACTGGCTTTAACTTTTAGCAGCTGGACACATACAGACTTTTGAATGCATAGCTAAAGAGAAGGAAGTTGGAGAGACTGGACTGGACTGCTGACTGTCAGGACCTCTGGCTAGTCATTTAGGGAGAAGAAAAAGTTTAGATTTAGTCCCTAATTGTGCTTTTATAACTTCCCCTCCGTGGAGTGACATCACTGATGGAAAATCAAGTACCAGCTCTATGCCAAAACATGAGACTAGATAATGAGTGAGCATCATATGTGCCTTTGCAGAACTCACATCCCAGTGAGGTTACAGATATACCCCAGGAAGGAAAATAAGAGAAGCTTCGGGTTCCAATGTGAGCAGAGGGCTCAAGGAGCCCAGAGGAAGTACCTGTAGGTCTAGACTTAACTGTGAGTGGCACCCTCTACTGACTAATCATCAAACAGAGGCTGGGGGACGGGGACAAAGGCATGCCTTGTGCTGGCTTGGCAGTGAGAAAACCCAAGCCAGCAGCTTCAAGGCTAATTAAGCGAAAAATGATGCGATTGATTTATTTGCTTCCAGCCAAATGGAACTTGGTCAACGTGGAAAACCAATGAGTTTAACATTCCTCTGCTTTGAGCCTGTAGGATGACTTCAGCATCTTTCTTCAACAGTGCACTCTGATGGTGAAACACAATATTACTTAAATATTTAAACTGTATCACTTCCGCTAGGGAAATGGGTTTGTGTGCACGGAAAGAATGTGATGGTCGCATTTGGCTGTGTGAAGTACAGGTGGGTACAGGGACATTTGAAAGCTGATGTGAAATCATAAATGGGGGGGGTGTCTGTTTAGATTCCATCTTGGTCATGTTGTGGTAGATAGATTAGATGGATCAAACAAGAGGCCAGGAGCAACGCAAGAGCCGTTTGAAGTAGTTCATGTCATTAATACTCAAAGAAAGAGGTGAGGTACAAAAGGTACAAATGCCTCTAGGGATGAGGATCTTCTTTAAATTTTTGGAAAATCTGTATTTTGGAAGTTAGATCCAACTATTTCATATAAAGTTCAAAGTTTTTTTTTTTTTTTTTTTTTTTTGGTTGTTGTTATTTTGAGATAAGGTCTCTCTATGTAGCCCTGGCTGTCTTAGAACTTACGATGTAGAATAGGCTGGCCTCGAACTCACAGAGATTCACCTGCCTTGGCCTCTTGAGTGGTGAAACTAAAGATGTGCACCACCACACCTGGCTTACATAGTTCAAATCCTTGATAGACATAGTTAACTTTGTTCACCAAACTCAACCAGGTTACTACTGAAACCTGTTTCTTTCCTCCCCCAAGCTTTTTTTATTTATTATTTATTTCTGTGAGTGTATGATGAGTGTGTATGTCTATGTGTATGTGATTGTGTGCCCATGTGCACTTTGCTATGTCAGAGCAGGCGTGCACGAGCACATGACCATCGGAGGACATGTTGGAATGTTGCTTTTCGCCATCTACCTTGTGTGAGGCAGGTTAATTTGTTCCCTGCAGCATGTCAGGCTGGCTGGTTTAGTTCCTGGTACTCCCCAGTCTCCACCTCTCATCTTATCACAAAAACACTGAGATTACAGAGGTGTTACCAGAGATTGAAATTAGGTCTCATGCTTGTGGAGCAATCATTTTACCCACCAAGATGAGCTATCTCCCCCATCCCCAAATCCTGCTCTTTAATTTACCTTCAACAGGTGTTGTTTTCAAATGGCAGTAACTTGATGTACGTATGCATGTATTATGTATGTATGTCTGTATGCATATGCATGTGTGTATGTCTGTATGCATATGCAAGTGTGTATGTCTGTATGCATGCATGCGTGCTTCATTTTGAGGTTGCCTCTGAGGGTCTTTGGCCTCATATGATGTAGTGGAGACAGACAGATATGGGAACCATAATCTCACAAAGAAGGAACTTGGCTGTGTTAAGTAATATTCTCAAAGAGCCAATGGAGTGGCCAGATCTAACTTTCTAGTTGGGTCAGGAAAAGAATTCACCATCTTTGAATGTGAAAGGAAGCAAGTAAGAATATGGGTGGTGGAGTATAGAGAGAGAAGAAAGGGAGGGGAGAAATAGTTTAATTGTGCTATTATCTCAACAAGCATCATGATTGGGAAGGGCGAATAACAACCTTTTCATTCAAAAAAATTAAAATTGTTTATCACTTTATTTGTTTGTGTGTTTATGTGTATGTGGGTGCACATATGGCGGTCAGAGACAACTTGTGGCTGTCAGGCTTCTGCTACCATGTGAAACCCAGGAATTGAACTCAGGTTGCTAGGCTTTTAAGTAAGCACCTGATGAGCCATCTTGATAACTCAACTAGTAGCTTCCTAAACAACAAATCAGGACCGAGAACAGAGTTTAGGGAGAGGGAACAGTATAAACAAAGCCAAAGAGGTACAGTGGCATAGAATATGCCCGGGGCTACACGGTATGGTGGTTGGGAATCTTTGCTAGTTAGTCTGTCCTCAGATTCTGGATCTCTCCATTATGTGAGCTTGGGTAAGTTATGTAGCTTCCTGTCCCTTAGTTTTCCCATCTGCTAAACAAGGTTATTGATGATTTATAGGAGGATTGATGATTATGCTTATAAATTACTTAAAACAGTGCCTGGCAGTTGATAAATTTTCAATAAATACATCTTTTCGTGTGACCAAATATTTGGGAGTTAAAAAAAAGGCTAGGTATGTATGACTGGAGAACGTAGGTGTAATTTCTTATTATTGCTTTTCCTTTAAAATATTCATAGGTGTCAAATAGCATGGGAGAGAGGGCTCTGAGGACTAGGTAGTGATTTAGTAAAATATAGACATTAAATTAACTAGGACTTGGGAGAGGGAATTCGTGCTCCAGGACAAATAGTGAAAGCTGGGCTTTAATCCTGGGCCCTTCCAGTCCAACCCCTGGAGCAAATGAACTAATTACCCACAAATCCTCCCGTTTCAACAGTTGGATTCAAACCACATATTTCTCTCTGGACTCATTTCTCACTCTCACTGATTTTAGGGCCAAGGCTTGTCTCATAAATTGGAGGAAACAACGAAATATGGGCTCCCAATGTGGCCCTCGTGTCGGAAGAGAACAATGCATGGGATTCACCGAGCTTTCCTTGCAGCCCATGAGCTAATGGTCCTTTCTGTCCCTAAGTTAGTTGCAATGCCCTTGAGCAGGAGAAATGATGGTTCAGCTGAGACTCCAAGACTCTCAGTGATGGAAAACCCCGAAGCGTGCCGAGGACTCAGCCACTGGCCTTCTAGAGTGATCCTCTTTTCCGGCATCTGTTCCTCAAGTCTCTCATCTGAACAAGTCTGTTGTTTGGGAAGGGTGACAAGATGGCCATTTGGGGACTTCTTTGTCCCTAGCAAGTACCAGTGACTAGCGGGAGCTTCGCTATTTGCTCATCACTCCCAATTCTCTGCGTTAGAACTGTCAATGTTGCTCAGTTCTCACCAGGGCTGCAAAGCCAGTGAAGGGTGTTTGCCCCATATTTGGTCTTCTGCTGGGTCTTTGGGGGAGGGTACACAGCATAGACCTGCTGACATAAAATCATCAATCAAAGAATGATAAGGTGTATGAAACACCTTCTCTGTGCTGTGTTCCCAGTTAGGCTGTCTGAAGAGTAATAGGAGCTACCAACTTACTGACTCTGCATGTGTAAATGTGCACACATGCACATGAATGTATGTATTGTATGTATGTGCATCATACATGCCAGGGTCTATATATGTATATTTTCTTGATACAGTCTTATTTAGTCTGGGCAGCCCTTGAATTCTCTCTGTAGCCAAGGCTGACACTGAATTCCTGATTCTCCTGCCTCCACCTCCCAAGTGCTAAAATTACAGGTGTGCAACATCACATCTGGCTTTGTTTATTTTTATTTAATTCTCACATTAAATCTATAGAATACTAACTGTGTCCAATTTACTTATTAAGAAAATGAAACTCAGGCTGGAGAGGTGGCTCAGCAGTTAAGAGCACTGACTGCTCTTCCAGAGGACCTGGGTTCAATTCCCAGCACCCACGTGGCAGTTTACAACTGTCTGTAACTCCAGTTCCAGGGGACCTGACACCCCTCACAGATATACATGCAGGCAAAATACTAATACTCATAAAATAAAAATAAATAAATGAAAAAAGAAAGTGAAACTCATAGGTTTTTAAATATGAAACTGAGAACATTTAACTAGGGGATAGCAGTATAGATCTTGAACCTTATAATAATAAATAATAAATATCGGGGATGACATTTGGGCTTGGACTTCTGGTGTCTTCAACTCTGAGGAAACAGGATCTCATGGGGAGAACCAGTGAGTATTCTTACAGCTGACATCAGCTTGGGACTAGGCCTTGAAATAGACTCACATGCCTAGCTTGCTCCTCCATTGTCAGTAGAGTAAGAACAGAGGAGACTGGATTCAATCCGCGCAGGGTTCTGGCTGTGTAGACAGGGGCAGAGAGTAGAATGTGGTTTTGGAAAAAACACAATAGACAGAAACAAGAACCAACTAGGCTGTTCCTGAAAAGCCAGACGGGTTGAAGGGTCGTTTATGTGGACTGCTGCAGATTCCTCTGATTTAGCTGTCGTAAAATGACAAGAAGTAGGAACTGGGTGGTTATGCAGGTTAAAGACTGATGTTCTCCGAGTGACACAAAGGGAGTTTGCAAAAGTTGTTCACGTGGACGTGAAACTGTGTTTATCCATGGTCACTCGGCAGCAATTAAGAATGCATTGGAGGCTCTCTCTCCTCCAGCCCGGCAAGATGCCCAAAGGAAAGAAGGCCAAGGGGAAGAAGGTGGCCCCGGCCCCCCCCCC
>NW_026067981.1:5081868-5287959 GCF_014885135.2 Alexandromys fortis | reverse complement strand
TGGATGCTCACCTTACGAGACCTGGATGGAGGAGGGTGGTCCTTGGACTTCCCACAGGGCAGAGAACCCTGATTGCTCTTTGGGCTGACGAGGGGGGGGGACTTGATTAGGGGAGGGGGAGGGAAAGGGGAGGCAGAGGTGGGGAAGAGACAGAAATCTTTAATAAATTAAAAATAAATAAATAAATAAAAAATAGCATATTTTCTTAGCCATTCATCTGTGACTGGGCACTTAGGCCAATTCCATAGTGTGGCTGCTGAGACCCTTGCTAGGTAAGCACAGATGTATTTCGGCAGTGCCTGTGTAATCCTCGCCAACAGCTCCTGATGGTAGTGGTTTTGGGTTAGGTGGATGGAATCTCCATGTAGCTTTGATTTACATTTCTCCAGTGGCTAAAGATGCCAAACATCATTTTTCATGTATTTATTGATCATTTGTATCTCTCTTGAGAAGTGCTTGCTGAGGCTCATTCATTTATTGATTGGATTATTATTCTTTTGCTTTGTTTTGCTTTTTTTTTTTGAGTCAGAGTTTCTGGGTAGCCTTGGCTCTATGAATTTGCTCTGTAGACCAGGCTGGCCTTGAACTCACAGAGATCCACTGGCCTCTGCCTCCTGAGTGCTGGGATTAAAGATGTTCACCACATTATAGCTTAGTTCGATGCCTCCAGCACTGTTTTCTTCTTTTGGGTTGCTTTGGTGATTCTAGGCCCTTGGTACCTCCTTCTATAAGAACTTAAGGATGGCTTTCTCTAGCTCTGTGAGGAATGATGTTGGTATTTTGATACACTCATTTATTTTTCGTCCTTGGCAAGGCCTGGTTGCTCCTAATTGCTCAGAGTCCTCACCCACAAAATCAATGGAACACATTACTTCGGGAACAAGACAAACAGAGGCTAGAACCCAGCTTCCTAAACCCACATGGGGTTGTGGAAATTGGCACCAGTGAAAGATTTCTGAAGACACACAGGGGCTTTTTTTGAACTAAAATATCAGTTCCAAATTCAGAGTGTGAAGAAGCTGTGGTGCTTGGGCAGTGTCTGTGATGCACTGTGGCTTGTCTGCAGCCTGAGCCCTGGAAACACAGCACACGTGTTTTGCACTGCACACACCGTCAGGCTGCTCACCACCACTGAGGACGGCCGGAAATGGCTTGGCTCTGATTCCAGACTCTTCACGCCAAGAACTGTAGTGCTTTGACTGTACGTACGGAGTTCTCTGCTCTCACAGAAACACAGTGGGTTAACGATGAGAAACAAAGACTCTTAATGGTTTCCCACTCTCTTGCCTCAGAAGTATTAAATTATTTTGTCTTTGCTTTGCCGCGCATTTTATTTAGAGTGATTTTAGAAATTGTTTGAGCTGTTGTGATTTGCGTGTCACGGGAAATCATCACTTACTTAATGCTCTTTTTCTGCAGTATCAGAGATCCAGCCAGGATTTTATTATTATTTTTTGCTTCTTTCATTATTCATTTAGAAAATGTCCATTTTACTTAATATTTTTACTAATATTAGTTATGTTATGAATATTTTCTTTATTATTGAGATTTCAGAAAGCATACAATGAAATATGATCTATCTTCTCTCTCTCCCTCAGCTCCCTGCTTATCTCCCTTACTCTTTCCCCCTCCTGATTTAATGTCTTAAAAAAATCCCTGCTAAATCCAGTTAATGCTGCCCGTGTGTGCACAGGTATGAGACTGTCCACTGGAGTATGGGAATGGTCTCAATAGTTAAGATTTAACTTTTTCTTTTCTTTTCTCTTTTTAAAGATTTGCTTTTAAGTGTGTGTGTGTGTGTGTGTGTGTGTGTGTGTATGCCTGTGGAACCTGGGAGAGGGCGAGTCCCAAATGGCTGTGAGTAGCTCAGCATACGTGCTGGGAACTGAAACTCAGGTTTAATTTGTGTATCTTTTACACACCCACATGTCTGGGGTCATAAAATATTGTAGGATTAAATTGGTTGTGTAGAATAAGTGTTTAAGAAGTCCTGGGCTAGACAAAAGGGACTGCAGGAGAGATGATGGTCTGGAAACTGATGTACAAGAAAAAGGCTAGCAATTTGCTGGAACACAGGATGAAAAGCTGGCCTGTTCTTATATATTTACCAGCTGGGTACTTGGATTCAAAGACATTTTATTCTTTCTTTTTTTCTTTTTCTCAACTCAAAGAGTATCAGAGATTTTCGGCTCAGCTTAGCTGAATGGATCGCTTCGGAGTTATGTTCTCATGGTTACCATGCGATGAGCTGATGGGGGAAAAAGGTCAACACAACGAAACCTTTGCTTCGGTGTCATAACCAGTAGAGGGTGCGGAGTCCCCTGCACTCGGCTCAGGTTGGGATGCAGCTCAGGTTGGGATGCAGCTCCACCGTGTTACCTTGAGGAATCCTACTAACCTTCTTAAGTCCTGGCTTCCTCAGTTGTAGAGCTACTTTCAAGAGAATGTCTACCCTGGTTCCCTTAGCTGGTGGCAGCCTGCCCACGTTAGCTGCTGTGGCTGCCACGTGAACCATACGTAACCCTCTAGCTTAGGGGCCCCCAACTGTTTGCTGACATTTATCCATTCTCTTAGAAGGCTATGGAAAGTCTCTTGAGCCATTCACCCTGCCGTCAGGACAGCTTGCACCTCTAGATTGCTCCGGTGAGACTTGATGGCCTCACATAACCTGACACTTTGGTTGTGACCACACACCCTAAGCTATCTTATCAGCAGGCCTAGGACCATCTTGGGCCATTGTGACCCAGGCTTTCTGAATCTTTTGGCCTATATCTTTTTGGGGAGGGGATCTGATGGCTTACAGGAGTACCATGGGAGTAAATGTTTTTGGGGGACATGCCCTGCACTGGGTTTGACATGGACTGGGTGTTGAAGAGGGTAGCTGCCATCTTCTCAAGGCACACCTATTTTAAAGGGACATATCAACGTTCTTATTTATAATTTGACATTTCCAGGAAAATGTGGGGCTGTGAGAGCTGGATCAGGACCCAGGCCAGAGAAGCAGGGGCTTTGCTTGCTATCGCAGTGAACTTTCTCTTATAATAGCGACTTGGCCCACTCTCTGCTTAGTCATTCATCCACACGCACCTCCATTAGTCAGCGCTGCTGGCTAATTCTTATCTCAACTATGGGTCCCTTTTATTTTTAAACCCAAACCTCTTGCCATTGGAAAACATCAAGTTGGAACCCAACAATGCCAGGCAACAGAGCTTGTGGCAGATGCAAGGATGGGCCCGTCAGAGGGGGATGTTTGAAAGTACGGCAGGAACTCTTCCAGGCAGGGCATGCATTCGAAGTCAAGGGAAGATGGGCTGAGGTTTTTGTCCTGAAGAAATCAGCAGGGGAACCTGCTTGATACAGTCAAGGGAGGTGAAGCCGTGCAGCAGCGCAGCTCTGCAGGGCGGGCTGATGTGGTAGCTCTGTACAATGGAAGCTGCAGGATGGCAGAGGGCTCTGGCCAGGACTGACTGTAACGTTCAGGGTGATGTCTCAGGCAGGGCTGGACCGGTGGGGATGAGACAGCACGGCACACAGGGCTCGTCAGTCTTTAGAAGGAGTCAGGTGTTTGGTTTCATGCTCCGCTTTCATTTTCTTGAAAATTTTAGTGATTTGGGGGGCTGGGGAAATGGATCAGCTGTACAAACATGAAGATGGAGTTCTATCCCCAGTACCCACAGGCAAAACCCAGGTGTGGGCTAGAGAGATGACTCAGCGGCTCAGGTCTTCACAGGAGCCTTTGGCACACATCCCTTCTGCTCACAGGCGTGTCCCACTGTTCTGTGAGCTGTAACTACAAAGTAAAAGGTGAAGGATAAATCATTGTCACCCCTCATGCACGTGGAGGCCAGAGGTCAACATCTCATGTCTTCCTCTACTGTTCTCCATGTTTTATTTTTATTTTTTGAGACAGGGTCTGTCACCAAGCATGGAGCATGTCAGTTCATCTAGACTGGCTACTCTGAAAGTCCAAGATCATCTTGCCTCTACTTCCCCAGTGCAAGCCTGAATACATTGTTTTTATATTATACTCTGGATGATCTGACTATTAATGAGAAGAATTTAGAGAGGCTCTTCTTTATAGCTGGAGACACAGGTGTCTGATGTCTAGGGATGCTCTGAATTATAGCCCTATTCTCAGTTTCCTGTACGTCCTCCACAAGTCACAGGGAATTGCAAAAGAGACATTAAAATGTCATCCTAAGAATTTGCTTTTAAGCATAAATCCAGATTTACGCAAAACTGAATTGCATGAAGAATTAAGCACTTTTTTAGAAAAGTCGTTTTTATAAAGGTGGTCTGTGCTAGGTAGGCTGAAAGCTATATCTTAAGGTAATTTATCAGATATGTATCCTAACGTCATAATTTATAGAATATTCCTGACAACTTAGAAACAATTACATCAGAAGACAAACACTTGGTACCCAGGATCCTTTCTGATCTTTCCCTTGCCAAGGTGGAGCTGTTGCTCGCCGTTGTGTCAACCGAAAACGAAGGTGTTCAAATTTATGGGAAAATGCTCTGTCCCATTAGCCACTGGGGAACCGCAAATCAAAGCACAGTGAGAGGTTTTCTTATACTGGCTAGAATGGCCGCTTGCAACCGAGAAATGCTACAATCAAGGATGTGGAAAACAGGGTGTCTTTTTAAGAAGCCGTATTTATTTATTTGCGTGTGGATATGTGTATGTACATGTGGTATGCAACGGTGGACATGTATACGACAACTTGCAGAAATGAGTTTTTTTTCTCCATCATGTGGGTCCTCGGATTGAACTCAGGTCATCAGGTTTGGCCGCAAGTACCTTTATTTACTAAGCAATCTTGCCAGCCCCCAGAATATAGGAAATCTTATGAACCATTGGTGGGAATATAAATTAACCTAGTACGTATGGAGGATGATATGGAGATTCATCAAAACTTAAAAATAGATCAATTGTATGATCTGGCAATCCCACTTCTGGTTTAGAGCCAAAGGAACTTAAACTAGCACATTAAAGAGAGGCCAGTATGGCCATGTTTATGTGCTGCACAATTCATGGCAGGGAAGCCTTAGAATTAACCGAGATGCCCTCAGTGGGCAAGTGAATGAACAAGGGATATGCACAGTGGAATATTATTCAAGCACAAAAATGGTATTCTACCATTTGCACCAAACAGATGGAAGTGGAGGATGTTGTGTTAAATGAAAAGTCAGACAAAGAAGGACAAACATTACATGCTCTTACTCATAGGCAGGAGTGGTAACAATTGGTTGGTTGTAGCACAAATTCTAATTGGTCTTAATAATAAAACCCTGGAGTCAGACATAGGGGTTAGTGCTGAAAGATCAGAGAAGCAGAGCAGGCAACTATGAGAGAGTTCTTACCTCTACCAGTGCTCAGACTGAAGGGCAATCCTGTCTCTACGAATCCTCAGACTGAATGCTGTCTCTAAGAAACCTCAGACTGCCTGCTCCGACTGAATCCTCAGACTGCATCTGAGCTCCTGTCTCCTCCTGCCTTATATTCCTTTTTCTGCCCAGCCACATCATTTCTGCCTCTACCTTCCTAGTGCTGAAATTAAAGGCATGGGATCCCAAGTGCTGGGATCATCTTTGTGTGAGCTCTCTTTTTCTTTTAGACAGATTCAGTCTCCTGTAGCCCAGGGCAGCCTTGAACTCACACCCTCTGTCTCCTGAATGCTGGAATTAAAGGTATGTGCCACCACTGCCTGGCCTCTATGGCTAACTAGTGGCTTAGCTCTCCACTCTGATCTTCAGGCAAGCTTTGTTAGATTACAAACAAAACATTGCTACAGTGGCTCCTAGTATCTGAAAAGATGGGAAGGGAGGGAGCTGGAGGGAGGGCGGGTGGTAAGTTCTGGTGTTGGACAGTGTGGTGGGCACCCGCAGTTCATGATCACCCATTGCCTATCTGATGAATATACATTGCAGTGATGATGAGATGCAAGCATTGATCATTTTGATTTGACAAATACATACTGCATGTGTGGATCAAAATGTACTTTATTCTGTAATTGCATTAAGTAGCCAATGAAAGTGCTCTTTTGAATTATAAAAGGAAATAAAGTCATTCTAAATTTCCATCATTTAATAACTGAGTTTCCAGAAAAGCAAGACAGAAAAACTTAGGATGACAATGTCTCATTAATAAAATATTAGTTATTGTGTTATACACAATTATGATAGTGCATGTTGTTATAATTTTATAAGTCTATTTAATATGTAAGTCATCATTCTTTATGAGCTGTACAATATTTTTAAAGAAAAAAACCTTTATATCTCAACACCTTTAGGTTTGCTTTTTGTGTATTTGTGTGTGTGCATACACTTCTGCAGATCCATGTGTGCGCATGTGTGTGTGTATGTGTGTGTGTGTGTGTGTGTGAGAGAGAGAGAGAGAGAGAGAGAGAGAGAGAGAGAGAGAGAGAGAGAATAGAGGCCACTGTCAGGTTGTCCTCAGCTGCTTTTGCCTTTGAAACAGCATGTGTCTCTGAATCTGTGGCTGTTGGACTGGCTGGCCAGTAAGCCCTAGGCATCCTCCCATCTCTGCCTCCTCGATGCTGAGGCATAGGCAGATACTACCACACCAAGTTTATTTTACACACATGCAGGTGATAAAACCCAGGTCCTCATGCTTGCATAGAAAGCACTTTGCTGACAGAGCTGTCTCCTCAACCTCTCTGTTGCTCCTTGAATAAGGACCTGACATCTTTTTCTTTGCAGTAACTTCACAGAAATACACAGCTAACTGTTCCCAGGGCTGCTTCTCAGCTGGACTTAGGATTCACTGTAGACAAATGATGATATGTATATTTTTAGCTTGCTTTAGTAAAGGCCTTGGGTAGACTTTTACAAAAGGGAACACTTGCAGCAAGCCGGTGGCTTCCTCTTCGGGAAGGTGAGCAGTAAGTAGGAGCCAAGAAGTCATGATCCACTCATCCTGCGGAGTGGTCAGACCTAGCTGAGCTCCTGACGCCAGCTCTGTGTGCGAGTGGAGTGGAGAAAGAGCAAGCGGCCATCCTGAGCACGGGGAAGGATGGCTTTTAAAAGAGCAGAATGCTCGAGGCACAGAGTCCAGGGCTGAGGGGGCAGAGGCAGGGTGCCGCAACTCCATGCTGACTGAACGCCACATAGGACTTAGTTGTTCTTGGAACACTTAGCCCTGGGATGGGAATAGGGCTCTCATAAAAGTAGGGTGCAGCTAGAGGAGCTTAGGAAATGAGTTAAACAAAAATAGACTAATTTTGTTTGTACTTGTAAGCATGTTTTAGTTGTACAAAGGGCTTTTATTAGCATGTTTGCATACATGCGTATAATGTACTTTGTTCTAAATTAACCCTCTCTTTTCGCCGTTCTTACTCCCACCCCTTTTCTTCCTCTTCCTCTTTGTCAATTAAACATCTGCCTTTTGGTTTCATGTTCCCATCACCTCAGTTTCCACACTTGAAAGAAGACATTTGACATTTATCTTTGGGGGGACGGTGAGTTATTTCACCCAACACAGTGATATCCAACTACATTAATTTTCTACAGACAGCGTAATTTTCTTCTTCTTTGTGACCAAGTAAAACTCCACTGTGTATATATTTCATATTTCCTTTTAAAACTTTTAAAAATTTATTTTACTTATTATGGCTGTTTTGTATGCACGTGGTTTGCAGAGGTCCAAGGCAACTACGGGAGTTGGTTCTTCCTTCCACTATTTGAATCCTGAGGCTTGAACTTAGGTCTTCAAATTTGCACAGCAGGTGCTTTTACTACTGGGCCACCTCTGTGGCCCATGCCACGTATTTTTTTTATCCATACATCTGTTTATGGGTCCCTAGGCGGGCTCCATGTCTTGGTTGCCATGGAGAACACTGTGATGAGCACAGGTCTGCAGATATCTTTATCGTATGACAAATTTTAAAGATGAAATCCTAGAGGTGGTGCATTTGACTGCAGTGTGGTCGGCATTGCTAACGTTCCGACGTGCTATAGATGGATGATTGGACATCAGGTGTGTTTCCCAGCATGGCTCAAGAAAACCCTTCAAAACAATGAACCAACCAATCACTGGCGTAAGTCACACAAGATTCACAGATGAACAACAGGAAATCTTTACCAGCGCTTTTATCAAAGAACCTTCCCCAAATCATGCTGCCGTATGAAGATGTTCTCGAGAAACCAGTGTTGACGCGTCAGAAATCTAGATGTGGCATCAGAACCAAAGATCTAGGGACATATTCAAGGAAAGACCTGAGCTGAAGCAGGACTCAGAATCAAGCCACAACCAAGGAAGGTATATAAGCAGATTTAGAGTAGAAAACAGACTTAAATGGGTTTAGAGTCAAAATGGATTTAGAGTAGGAAGCACAGAGGGTCTTACACATCTATATCTCTTTTCAGTTCTAGTTTGCACGCAGTTGCTATGATAAACACTGCAAGCAAAAGCAGCTTGCAGAGGAAAGGCTTTATTTGACTTACATGTCTCAACTGCAGTTCATCATTAAGGGAATTCAGGGCAGGAATCCAGGGCAGGAGCTGAGTCAGCAACCATGGATGTATCTGGCTTATTGGCCTCTTCTCCATGGCCTGTTCCATTTGCTTTCAACCGTTTGTAACTCCAGTTCCAGGGTACCTGATGTCCCGTTATACAGACATACATGCAGACAAAACACTCATACACATGAAATAATAGAATAAATAAAAAAATCAAACATCAAAAATATTTGCCAAACCAAAAAGAGATTTCTGAGTCTTTAAAATCAGACCAAGGTCAAGCCACTGAGCTCAGAGTTGAAAGGCTTAGAAGGACCTGGAACAGTATCAACTTCAGCAGCAACTCTTACTTGTTTTTAGAGCTAGAATAGGGTGGACACAGAGACTGATTCAGGGTGTTTGACGTCATTAGCTGGGCCATACACCCCTCACCTTCTATCTGAAAATTTGCCCTTTTCCTGAGACTGCAGGCTTAAAGAAATGGCAAAAGATGAGGAATGAATTTCAGAAGTCAAAGAAAGGCACGAAAGGTACCACAGCCCTAATGATCAGCTGGCCATGATATAATAAAAATAAACCGACAATAATTATTTTTTAGTCATTATAGTAATGATTGATTCAGGCAAAAAAATCAGTTGATATTAAAATCTTAAGGTATAGTTTTGTGAAGGGTCAAACATATATCCAATCACCTTCTCATACATGTCATATCTTTAATTGACACAGAGATATGGATAATGTATCTGTTTATGAGAGATCATGTGATAGTCCTTTTCTTTTGAAACAGGTTCTTACTGTATAGCCCTGGCTAGCCTAGAGCTCATGATGTATAACATCCTGGCCTTGAACTCATAGACCTCTGCCTGTTTCTGTCTCTGGAGTGGTGGGATTAAAAGTGTGTGTGCCACCATGCCTGAGTCATGTGGTATTTAATACATGAATGTATTGTGCATTGCTCAAATCTAGGTGAGCATTTCTGTTTTCCTGACTATTTATTTAAACAATCTCCTTCCAGGCATTTTGAAATGTACAATACATTGACAGGTTCTGCAATCACCCTGTTTTGCAAAGTGACACCAAAACTTATTTCTCCTATCTCATTCTAATTTAGTATGAAATGGTTAACCTTTCTTCACCCACCCCTTCTTTTTAACTGTCTTTAGCTGTTAGTAAGTGCTTTTCTACCATTGAGTTTTACAAGATTCTCTCTTTTAGACTCTTGCACACATGCAAACGTGGTTATGTGGTCTCTGTCTTTGTGTACTTGGTTTGTTTGTGCAGTACCTGTAGTTCCGTCCATGCAAGTGACAAAATTCCATCCAGTTTTGGGGGTGAATGATATTCCAAGGTGCATATATAATCTCCATCACTCATCTGTCGATTGGTGGCCATGTGGGTTGATTTGGTTTCTTTTTTATTAATTAATCAACTAATTAATTATTTTTTCATACCAATCCCAGTTCCCCCTCCCTCTTCTCCTCCAGCTCCCCCCATCCTCCCCCACCCCCATCTGCTCCTCAGAGAGGGTAACTTCCCCTGGGAAGTTAACTAAGTCTGTCTCTTCCATCACCTTGTTAAGGCAGGACCAAGGCCCTTCCTTCCACCACCCAATGCTTAGGCTGAGTAAGGTATCTCTCCATAGATTATGTACTAGGGTTAGATCCTGGTCCCACTGCCAGTGGCTCCACAAACTGCCCAAGCCACGCTATTGTCACTCACATTCATAGGGCCTAGTTGGGTCCTAGGCAGGTTCACTGTTTGTCAGTTCAGAGTCAGTGAGCTCCCACTAGCTCAGGTCAGCTAATTCTGTGGGTTTCCCCATCATGATCTTGACCCCTTTGTTCTTATTATTGCTTCTCCCTCTCTTCAACTGTACTCTGGGAGCTTGGCCCTGTGGTTAGTTGTGGATCTGTGCATCTGCTTCCATCTGTTTCTGTTAGAGGGTTCTCTGATGTCGATTAGGGCAGTCACCAGTCTGATTACAGGGGAAGGAGAGTTCAGGCACCCTCTCCACTGTTACTTAGTTTCTGACTATGGTGAATACTACCACAGTGAACGTGGCTGCTCAGATGCCTTTTCAGCATACTGAATGCCTTTCCTCTGTTTATCTAGTAGTGCAATTCCCAGGTTAGATACTAGAAATACTAGTCTGATTTCTAGCTTTCTGGAAGAAGCTCCATGTTGTTCCCCATGGTGTCCATGCTGATCCACATTAGGCCTGAAAATGTGAAGGGTTTTCTATTCTTTGTGTCCTTACCTGCACCCATTGTCTTTTGTCTCTTTGATGCACTCATTGTAACTGAAGAAGAGTGATATTTTATTGTGGTTTTAATATGCATTTTCCGTATCATTAGTGCATTAAACATTTTTTCTTAAACATGTTAGTCATTTGTACATCTTCTTCTGAGAAATGCCTATTTTGATTGATTGTCCATTTTTTCTCTTTTGAAGTTAAGGTCTTACTCTAAAGCCCCAGAGAGCCTGGAACTCACTTTTTGCTCCAGGGTAGCTTTGAGCTTTTGGCAATCCTCCTGACTCAGTCTCCTAAGTGCTGAGGTTACAGCTATTGAACTACCATTTCTAGCTTTGTTGTCTTTTAAAATATCAGATGGTTTGATTTTATTTTATGCTATCCAATTTCTGGAATTTCTTATATGTTCTGAATATTAACATGATCAGCCACAATTCTGGATATCAACAGAGAATTATCTGAAATTGAGAAGGCAATTCCATTTATAATAACTACAAAATACAGAATACAAAGGGGAAATTTAACCAAAATGTGAAGGAGTTCTATAGTCAAGAAAACCTTGAAAGAAACAGAAGAGAAAAGGCATCTAAAAAATGGAAAGATATCCTATTTTTATGAACCGGTGAAATCGATATTGTTAAAATGTTCATGCTACCCAAAGTGATATTCAGACTTGATGCAACCAATAATAAAATACCAATGGCATTGTTCACATAAATAGAGGAATAATTCTAAAATGCACGTGGAAACATAAAGGAAATAGCTAATGAAATCCCAAGCAGAAAGAATAAAGCAGAAGGTATTTTACTGTGTGAATTTAGAACACATTGCAAAACTATACTAAGCAAAGCGGCATGGGCATTGACCTTTTCATTTTGCCTTATTCTGCTTTATTTACTTTTTCTGTAGTTTTCTTAAGATCTATTTGAGGCACAATATACATCCCATCTACTCAAAGTATGCAGTTTGGTATAGTTTGACATACAATGAAGTCATCATTGTAATAAATATGATATCCACATCCATAAAAAGTCTGTCCCATGTGACCTCCCCTGAGGAGCATATAGCAGTAGGTGGTATTTGCTCAGGTGACAATTTGGGGATGGTACTGCCTTCTAGACACAGCCTAAGAAATATTCACTTTTCCTTCTGTCATCCTTTCTAATTTTTTTTTAGGAGGAGGTCTCTCACAAATGGTTAAAAAGTGAGGCCCAAGTCCCTCAGGATCAGTCTCTCAAGCTGAAGTGTCAGACCAGCCTTTGCCCGTCGACTCAGGCCACGTGGTACAAGGGAGTGAGCATGGATTTGAGGCTTGGGGACTGGATGTCTCTAATCTCCTTTGCAGTGTGGTGGTGATAGATCAGCTAGTCTTTCTGAGTCAATTTGCTGGGCGTCTGAGGTGGCAATAATAAATCTGAGTCATTACTGAAGGGTCTCTTCAAGGCTTAAACAAGAAAATGTTTGTGGCAGTCTCGTCTATTTTGTGGCTTCTCAGAAAATGTCAGGCCTAAGATCTCTGCTGTTAGCCTATTTTTAACTCATAGTTGGTTGCACATACTTTGAACAAAGCACAATGATTAATTTAGATGAAATATTTCAAAGAAGGCAGCTCACAAAGCAGGCACAAGCCTGTATTTTATTTGAAGGAGGGGCTGGATGCTGAGAATGGACATTTTCCACGGCTCAGTTTTTAGATTGTCTTTAACTTTTATCTTATCATAGTAATAACTAGTAATATGAAACTTATCTTAAGATTTTTTTATGGATAATTTTTCTAATGTGTTCTTAAATTCGGTTTGCCAGTATTTTATTGAGAATTTTTGCGTCGATATTCATGAGTGAGATAGGCCTGTAATTCTCTTTATCTTAAGATTTTTAAGTGGACAACATAATAATAGGGATAGCCTCTGTCCTTGACCTAAAATTTATTTGTTCATCCTATATATCAGACTTGTATGAGTTCGATACTTCAATCCAATTGTCTATGTGACAGTTCCACTTTGAGTCTTAATAGGGAATCTTATTTATTTATTTATTTATTTATTTATTTATTTATTTATTTTTTGAGACAACATTTCTTTGTAGCTTTGGAGCCTTTTCTGGAAC
This sequence comes from Alexandromys fortis, assembly GCF_014885135.2. Taxonomy (NCBI): domain Eukaryota; kingdom Metazoa; phylum Chordata; class Mammalia; order Rodentia; family Cricetidae; genus Alexandromys; species Alexandromys fortis. The sequence goes on along the minus strand of NW_026067981.1, from coordinate 5,275,121 downwards.
TAGCTCTTGTAGATCAGACTGGCCTCAGTCTTATAGAGATCCGCCCGCCTCTGTTCTGAGTCCTGGGATTAAAGATATGCACCACCACCGCCTGGCTCTTAATAGGAATCTTAAAGGAAGTTTCAGATTCCTTGTCCCATCTTGTGGTTAATCTTGAGCATCATCAAACTGAGACGTGGGCTGCGGGGAAGGGAAGACCCAACCCAAGTGTGGAGGTCACTGTCCAATCTATTATGGGGCTCAGATGGAATGATGGGAAGAAGGAAGCCATCCCTACCACACGCTGCTCTGTTTCCTGGCTGCCAGGAACTGACCAGCACTCCTCCATCATGGGTTTCTCCATGAAAGATGTCTGCACAGCAGGTCCAGAAACACGGGCTCCACTTGCTATGGACCGAAACCTTTGGCACCGAGGGCTAGGTGAAACAGTCCCAACCTCTAAGTGGTTCATGTCAGGTATTTGTCAGGTGGACAAAGGTTCCAGCACACTCCCAGGTGTTATTTCCCCTTGCATTACCCCAGCCCACCATCCACCCAGCAGATGAAGGGCCCTGGTTTAGGAGCCATCCTTAATTCCTTTTTTTCCCTGACTCTGAGTACATCCAGGAAGCTTGTCAGCCCGACTCTGACTCTACCGATTTCTCACCAGCTCATCACGTCCTCTTCCAGGTTTCTATCACTCCTGAGCTGATATAGCAAGCAATGCGGTGCCCACTCCTATCCCCCAGGCACTGACCTGATATAGCAGGTAATGCAGTGCCCACTCTATCCCCCAGGCGCGTCTCGTCCGGCTCTCCAGGGTTAGTGCTTGTGTCTTGGTGCTAGAGGTCACTGTCTTCCAGTCCTGAAAGTTCAGTCTGTCCACCTGCTACAGGCTGCAAGCCCTGAAGAATTAATACCTACTGTTGACTTTGAGAGTGTGCAAACATCCTAGCCCCTGGCCTTCGGGAGGAACTAGCTCACGGTGTATTTTGAACTAGATTCCTGTGTTTCTCAGCAGGGTTAAACTCCAGACACTTCCCTTGAAGCTGGGTGGCTACTGAGATCGGTAAGTGCACAGTCCATGTAGGAGCCTATGGATGGCTCGACTAAGAGATGCTGCCAACTGTTGCTGCTGCTGGTGGTCCAGAATCACATGGCCAGCAGGGAGGCTGGTGTCTTTTTCTAAAGCAAGTTTACCACTGGCAGTAAATATTTGATGCAGGTGCACACCTGCTAAATTGATGTTGCATTTTAATATACTGTTAGTTGACCCAGCGAAGAAGCACACTGGTTAAATAAGTAATACGTGCAATCTGCTAATGTGCTTTGATACCTTTGATACCCAGTGTGGTAAGCCGATCTCTAACATCTATTAAGAGAGTCAACCTATCTAAGGTATAGGCACTCTATTGCAAACTGAGGACAGGACATTAATAGGATTCTCCATGGTCATAAATAATAGATTGATTTTTTCTTTTATAGAGTTAAATCTATAATTCAGTATCAGTCTACCTGTGGCTTAAACAAAGGCTTGCCGTGTGTTCCTGGGAGAAGCAATCAGTACGCTCGTAGCTCATATGATGTTCTCTGCAAAACAGAGGAGAAATGAAGAGAGTAGGAGAAATTCCCAAGGAAAAAGTTAGCAAGGAATTAGAAAGGGTAGACTTTTGCTGGCATGAGAAACAAAGGTAACGATTGGGGAATGAAATGTAACTCACTTTTGGAGGGAGAAGTCAGCAGCAAGCAGAAAGAGGTCCTAAGCTGTCGGGGTCCACGTTTCTCTTGTGTTTCACTACCAGACACTCTGCCCAAAAGAAGATCGGATTTTGGCACTAAAGAGTGATTTCTTATTTTCATTAAATGTTACAAACTGCAGAAGCTGAGTTCCCGCGAGCTCAGAGGGCAACATCAGGGGTTCACTCTTGAACTGACCAGTCTATACAGGAGCCAGCCTTGGACTTAAGTCCATTTTCCTGCGCTGTTCTCTTTATCATCACTGCCTATATTTTCAGGCCTTGTTTGACCTTTGCTGTGTTGTTTTTTTGCCCCACGTGGTTCCAGGGGGAGCCCAGACAAGTTCCCTTCTTAGCCACCTGGTTGTGACTGAATGCAATTGATTAGGGAAACAATTGCAACACCTTCTACAGAAAGCAGCATGAGACATGCAGAGTGTTGGTTACGTGGCGTGTTCTCTGGCCACTCCATCCATATACTGCCTAGTCCCTCTCTCTTGTTTTGTTTCTGTCCATAAGCCTTAATTACTCAAAGTGACTCTTGTCATTACTAGGGACATAGTGACTCACTGACATCAAAGCTTACAAATGAGAAGTACAAGAGTGACCTCTGATAGTTTCCTTATTGAGGTGGGAAGTCTGGTCCCTCCTGCCTCTCATCCTAACCTTACATTCCCTACACCAGACTCACTGCAAACCCATTTGTTGTCCCTTTCTGAGCCATCTTCTTTCCTCTGCCTAAGATGTCCCCATCTTGTTCCTGAACTGACTATCTCCTGTAAGCAGATTGGTGACTACCCTGACTGTCGTCAGAGAGCCTTCATGCAGTAACTGATGGAAACTAAGGCAGAGATCCACAGTCAAGCACTGGACCAAGCTCTGGGAATCCTGTTGAAAAGAGGGAAGAAGGATTGTATGAGCCAAGAGGGTCAAGGTCATCACAAGAAAACCCCCAGAAACAACTAACTTGGGTTAGGCTCACAGACTCTGGACCCTAGGGAGCCTGTATGCGACCGACCTAGGCCCTCTACATAAGTGTGATAATTGTGTAGAGTGGTCTATTTGTGGGATTCTTAGCAGTGGCATCAGGGCTTGCCCCAACACTTTGGCAGACCTTTAGGAATCTATTCCCCATACTGTGTTGTCTTGCCCAGCCTTAACACAAGGCCAAGAGCTTAGTCCTACCTCAACTTGCTATGTAATGCTTTGTTGACACCCATGGGAGGCCTGCCCCTTTCTGAACAGAAACAAAGGAGGAGTGGAGTGGGGAGCAGAGGGGAGGTGGGGTGAGGGAATGGGAGGAGAGGAGAGAGGGGTAATGTTGGTCAGGATGCAAAATAAATGAAAACTTTAATTAATAACAATAAAAAAAGATGTTCCCATCTCTAAATCCCTCCTGACTCCTTGAACCCTTCCTTCCGTTGTCGGTTGGCATCTGTGCAGTGAACACAGCGCTATGCCCAGAGCTCTTCCTCAGGCTCAGCACGATCACTTCTATCTTTTGGGAGTTCAGTGGTTGCCCCAGCTCTCAGGGAGACTTGCTTTGGGCCACCCAGAACTGCCTTCCGCAGGCCCTGCTCTTTCCAAGGACACGGTGCACAGTCAGTAAGCAGTGGACCAGGGAAAATAAGGATTGCTTCAGTCTGGGTCTCTGCATGGCAGCCTGTTCCAGAACGCTCTGTTAGACGGGTGGGAGTCCCTATAGTATCCTCATCAAGGACTGGTGTCTCCCTGCCCCACTGCCTTCCTTATTGTATTTCCTTGAGAATGTCGTCATTGCTTTCCACGTACCACACTCTGTCTCTGCTTCCTAGAGATACAAGTGAAGACCTTTTGTACAAGGAGTGGTCCTAGGACGAAGACACTATGATGTCATCTAAAGGACCTTATTTATCAGTCATCTGGCAAAGAGATCCTCAAAACTGGTGGTAAGTGTGCTGAGGGTACTCCCTGATGTGTGAAGTCCCACAGCATCTCATGAAGCTGCTTCCTTGAGAACACTAATAAAATTTAAGAAAAAGTTTTATTTCATGTGTATGAGTCTTTGCCTGTATGTGTGTATATGTACCATGTGCATGCCTGGTAGCCATGAAGGTCAGAAGAAGGCATTGAATCCCCTGGAAATGGAGTTACCAATGGTGGTTAGCCACCATTTCAGTACCGGGCACTGAACTAGACTGAACCATCTCCACCCCAGAGAACACTGATTTTTATTTTTGGTTGTGAGCCTAGCCTTTAATGACTGAGCCATCTCTCCAGCTGCTGAATTTTGATTTTTAAAAGCAGACATTTCTAGCTATAAACTTCCTTCATAGGACTGCTTTCATTGTATCCTAAGGGTTTTGATGCATTGTGCCTTCATGTTCTTTCACTTTTAGGAATATTGTTATTTCTTTAACGAGCTATTCAGCACCCAATAACATGTTGTTTAATCTCCCTGAGTTTGTGTATTCTTTTGCCTTTGATTTTCAGCTTTATTCCATTGTGATCAGATAGAGTACAAGAGGTAGTTTCAGTTTTCTTGAATTTGTTGAGGCTTGCATTTTTTTTTCTTTCAAGACAGGGTTTTACTTTGTAGCCCTGGCTGTCTCAGAACTCACTCTGTAGACCAGGCTGGCCCATACTCACAGAAATCTGCCGGTCTCTACCTCCTGAGTGCTGGGATTGAAGGTGTGTGCCACAACCACCCGGCAAAAGATGTATTTATTTAAAATTTATCTACATATGTAAGGATGCTTTGTCTGCATATTTGCACACCAGAAGATGGCATCAGATCCCATTGGGCTACACGTATAGTTACAAGCCACCATGTGAGTGCTGGGAATTGAACTCAGGACCTTTGGAAGAGCAGCGGCCTTAACTGGTTAGTGCTTTTAATTGGTGAGCCATCTCTCCAGCCCGCTTTGTGTCTTAATATGTTCTATTCTAGAGAATGTTCTATGGACTGCTGAGAAGAACGTGTCCTCTGCAGAGTTCAGCTGCAATGTGCTGTAGATGACCGGTAGCTCCATTTTGTTTACTACATCCTTTACTCAGATGTTTCTGTTTCTTCTCATTAGGACTCCCTCTTTTGTGAGAGCCTGGTATTGAGGTCACCCACTAATTATGGTGTTGGCATTGGTCTCTGACTTTATATCTACTAGTATTGTTTTATGAAATTGGGTGCACAAATTAAGTGTTTTGTCTGTGCATGTTTAGAATTGTAATAGCTTCTTGACAGATTGCTCCATTAATTAATATAAAGTGACCTTTATCTCTTCAGAGTAGTTTTGGGTTGAAGTCTACTTTGTCAGGTATTGGAATAATGATACCTTCTTACTTCCCAAGTCCATTTGCTTGGAATATTTTTTTTCCATCTGTTCATTGTAAGGCAACAATTATATAATGCTGAGATGTATTTCTTGGAGGTAGTATATAAAATGATCCTGTTTTGAATCCAATCTGCTAGTCTGTGGTTTTGTTGTTGTTATTGTTGCTGCTGCTGCTGTTTAGAAATACGGGGTTACTATGTAGCTTTAGAAACTTGCATGTACACCCGTGAGTTTTTGATTGGAGAGTTGAAGTCATTAATGTTCGGCAAGACCGGTTTTATCCCAGGCTTTTTCAGACCCGGGCCAGCTGGCCTTGGTGAGTTCCCGATAGAACATCCCCATTGTCTCAGTGTATGGGATGTACTCACTCATATTTGGTTTCTAACCATAAATAAAGGACATTGAGCCTATAATTTGTGATCCTAGAGAAGCTAAATAAGAAGGTGAACCCAAAGAAAAACATATAGGCATCCTCCTGAATATTAACCTTCATCAGGCGGTGACAGGAGACAGAGACAGAGACCCACATTGGAGCACCGGACTGAAATCTCAAGGTCCAAATCAGGAGCAGATGGAGAGAGAGCACAAGCAAGGAACTCAGGACCGCGAGGGGTGCACCCACACACTGAAAAAAGGATTTTTTTTAAAAAAAATTTTTAGTTAAGTGTATGTGCTAGGGTACTTGAGTGTAGGTGCCTGAGGTCGGAGGCACCGGGTATCCCTGAAGCTGGAATTGCATGTGTTTCTGAGCCTTCTGATGATCCTAGACCCCAATCTGGGTCTTCTGAAAAAGAAATGCATACTCTTCACCATTGGGCTCTCTTTTCAACCCCTACAATGATTCTGTTATTAAATGCTTTTCATTTTCTATTAAGTATGACAGATAGTTTTGCTGAGTATTTGTGCTGGTTAGTTTTTTCCCCCCAACCTGACAGAGCAAATTAATAGTGTTGTTGTCTAGATTTACTAATGTCACCTTTCAGAGCATAAAATATATCACTCTAAACCCTTTTTGAATCAGGTCACTAATGCTGGGCACATCTTTGGGTGATCCTTCAGAAGACTGATTGTAAAATCTAGCCCTTCCCATTGTCGGGCACGCCACTTGAAACCAGTGAACTTTGGCTCCAAGTAGGTTTTTGTCTCACAGAATACTGTGTTGTTCTGGTGTAAAGCCCCGCCTCTCCCCGTTGTAGAACATGGATGCTCCTTCAAGGAAACAGCCATCATTTCCATCAGAACAACTTGACTACTTGCAAGAGACCCTGGAGATGAGGTTTGTTGACTGTTGACACTCCTTCATAGAAGGAGAGCATAAGGAATATCACTGGACCCTCATCTGGGACACTGACCACTTCCTACAGTACCTCCCAGCCATTTTTATGCAATCATCCCCTAATTGCCATGGTCTTGGGTCTTTGGAGGTGCTGGAGCATGTGGCCCGGGAAGGGTTGACTAAAGGGGATGGGAACTAAAGGGGATATGTAACCATATCACTTTCAGGCAGGGGTGAGGCTTTCTTGGGAGTCATGCTCCTTGAAGTGACCCTTCACCCATGCTCTGGAAGTCAGACCAATAAACTCACCGATTCCCCAAGTTGGACTATAACAGAATTGTAGTTTGGTTTGTTGTTGGAGCCTTATGAGGAGGGAGTAGACTTTTGTTTATGTCTCTCCAGAGACATAACCATAGAGAGAAATCCTTTTGGCCTGGCTTCAGGGTTTCAGTAGATGTACTTGGGACAGTTGCTTGAGTTTCCTAAGAATGCAGCTCTTTCAGGATCTGGGATTCAGTGGGGTCTTTTTTAATATGTCTCTTTCTCATGGAGTCTTCTGTCTCTGCTGCTGAACATAACTTTTGTCTCCTATCATTTTTGATTTTCTCTTTAAAATGCCTCTCTGGGGTACAAGAGCACAGTACTTTTCCGAGGCTCTCTGCTTAAGCTTGGCCCCAGTCACTCCCTCTGCGATGGGGACTTCCTCAAATTGTTCTAATCCCTGCAGGCTACATGCTGTATTTTTCCTGTCCTGCGTTGTGAAGATTCCTCATTTACTCTGTTATCGGACTGGAAATTGTTGGCCGCCACTCATTTCTTCTGATAGCTGTCTTCCTGTTTTCCCCCATTCCCAGTTCATTCCCTGGAGACTCTGGGAGAGCAGGCCTGTGCGATGCCTTCCACTTTGGTTCTCTTTAACAGCAAATTTCTTAGATGAAATCACTTCCTGATTTTCATCTTAACCACAGAACTTTCAAAAGCCTAGATTCTTCAAAAAGTATCCTGTAAGTCTAATCTGAAAAATAGCCCATGTCAGACTCTATAACACAATGAAAATGAATAGCAATGTTGGTCACATTAAGATGGAAACCTCTTAGCCTGTAGAACACATGCGTAGAATGCATAGGGTCTAGGTTTAATTTTACGCTGCTTATGAGGGTTGGATTTGGCTTTACATGTTTTGATCATGGGTGGAACAATGTTTGGCTGTGGAAACAGACCGAAGACTCTGCAGAATGCCAATTGAGGCTTTAGAAGCTTTGACGATTCATCTTTCTGTATTTACTTATCTGTTGCTACAGTTTTTTTTTTAATCTGTGACCTTCTTAATCTCTTCTAATTTTTATTTGAGGTCTGTTTTATCTGCTCTCAGACTAGCTACAACAGCTGGTTTTTTACTTTTGTTTGCTTGATAAATCATTTTCTATCTTTTGACTTTTAGTCTGTCGGTCTCTTTACCAATAAAGGGTACATCCTGAAAAGAATGAAAGGGTGGATGTAACCTAAGTCAGATGGTCTATGTCTCTTCATTGGTGAGTTGAGATCATGTGCATTTAGAATTATTATTGACAGATGTGAGCTCATTCCTTTTATTTTGTTGGTTTCTTTTCTAATTGGGTGGAGGCACCCAGGCTACTGTTAGTCCCTCATCCATGCTCTGTCTATTTGGAGTTCGAAATGTTTCTTGCATTTGGATGTCTATTTTTCTCTCTAAATTTGAGAAATCTACTGGAATTTCATTGAATAGATTCTCTTCGTGTTTAGTGTTTATCTCGGCATCTTCTTGTAGCTCATGGATTTTTGGTTGAATCATTGTTGTTACTTGATATACCATAGATATTTGATAATCATGGGAGGCCTGCTCTTTCCTGAAGAGAAACAGAGGAAAAGGAGTGAATGGGGAAAGGAGAGAGTGAAGGTGGAGGGAGAAAGCCTGGGAAAAGAGGAAGGAGGGGAAACTACAGTTGGGATGTAAAAGCAAAATAAAACAAATAACAACAACAACAACAAAACCCCAGCAATAATGTAAGAGTATTTTTTAAAGTAATAAAGTAAAATCATAATACCAAAATGTAGGTGGAGGAAACAGTATGGGGGAGAAAATACCAAGGAAAAGAAGAATATTACTCAAGAATGGAAAAATGCATAAAACATTAGATGAATGTATGAAGGTAAATAAAACAAACAAAAAAGTTTAAACTGGGTGGTGGTGGCGGCGCACGCCTTTAATCCCAGCACTCAGGAGGCAGAGGCAGGTGGATCTCTATGAGTTCAAGTCCAATCTGGTCTATAAGAGCTAGTTCCAGGACCGGCTCCAAGGCTACAAAGAAACCCTGTCTCGAAAGCAAAACAAAACAAAACAACAATAAAACAAAAAAGTTTAAAAGAACACAATAATGCAAAAACTATTTAAATGTGCAGAAAAAGGAAAGGGAGAAAGGAAAAAAAGAGGAATTGCATGGAAATAATAAAAAAAGAAAAGATCAAAGTAGCAATAGGGCAAGGAATAGGTGGTCAACTTTTCACCTCTTCTTGATTCTGAGCAGTCGGTATTCGCTAAAGGCTATATGCAATAAATACCCCTATGTTGCCCCTGGGGACAGGTGAGAAGGACTCTGGGACTGGACTGTGACAAGTCCTCTGAGGGTCTACCATGAAGTCTGGGATGCTTACTGTACTCAGGGGCCCTTGCAAGGATCTTGAGGTCTACAGATGGACCCTGAGCTGTGCTTTGCGAAATGGTAGCCAGAGTCAAGTTTGTTTCTTATCTTTTTGTTTCCTTCCCAAAAATCATTTTATATGTTGTATTTATATGTTGTGTACGTCTCTCCATTTTATTCAGAGGAATCTGGGCCTTGAGAAAAATCATCACATTGGTCACTGTCTATCATCCTCTCTAGCCAAAGTCCCTCTCCTACTGTGAGTCCTGGGAATTCTACATTGGGCCAGCCCAACCCCACAGATGGACGGTTTTCTGTTTGTGGTAGCTGACTTGATAGATTGACCTAATCAATGTGTAGATGCTATATTTTCAGGATGCTAAGATGTACATTTTTTCACCTTTATCATCTCTGAAGTTAAATTACTTCTCACCATTGATATGTCAAAGTTTAAACTGGGAATAAATTTTCCTTCTCCATGTTACATGAAGTTGTGATGTCTTACAATCGATGGCATCTTAGAGTAATAGTGGGAGCAGTGGGAGGGCAGAATGTCACCCAGCGTCCACGGTTGAGGGAAAGTGGGGGGCTGGACTGGGTTTTCTCATGTCTGTCCCTGATGTATGAGATGCTTGCCTATTCAGGGGAAGATGGTTCTGTGAAGGAAGGAATTCCTACCAAGTAAAATTGGTAGGAATATGGACACTCCCAAAGACCTTCTGGTTGCTCTCTGCTGGCTGGCCAGAGAGTGCTGATTCCTGTTGAGCTGCAGCACCCCCTCTGGGTAATCCCCTAGGATTCCTTCCCTTCTGTCTCCTAAAAAACCACATGCCCTGTTTCCTAATCCCTTGGAATTCCCCCTTCTGAGCAGTAAATTCCATGAAAACATCCCATAGCATTGGACCATAATGATTTTCTGTTTTATCTTCAATCTCCCCTCCTTCAATGTCATGTTCACTCTGGGGTCACACTGGGGACACGTTGCCTCACTCCAAAGGAGGGACTTTTGTGGTGGAAATCATAGTCTTCCATGACAAGGTCATGTTTATGTTTCAAGATTTATTTATTTTATGTGTATGAGTGTTTTGCTTGAATGTATGTTAGTGCACTGTGTGCATGCAGTGTCCATGAAGAAAGAAAGAGGGCACCAGATCCCCTCGAACTGCAGTTGCAGGTCTTTGCGAATTGCTATGTGGGTGTTGAGAAGCAAACCTGGGTCCTCTGCAAGAGCAGCAAGTACTCTTAATCGTCAGCCATTTCTTTAGCTCCCCGAATTATAGCGTCCCTCAAATTATAACACTTAGTAGGAAGTTTTGTTTTTATATTTTTTTTAGCTTTCAAAGCATACATTGAAAACATTTTCTTACTAAAACCTTATAAAATCCTGTGAAATAGACAAAGCACATTTTATCACTTTTTTTCCAATGAGGAAGCAGATGTCCAGAGAGACAAGTGAGCTGGTAAAGATGCCCAGCTGGCTGTGGAGGAGGTGGGACCAGAATCCAGGCATTCTTATTCTGGAGTCCTTGTTGTTCCTCTTTCTAGGAAAGAAAGGGACCTTGTCATGGCATTCTTCACTTTCCAGTAACTCCAGGGGCTTCAGAGATCAGTGCCAGCTCAATGTGACCCCAGCATAGTTGCTAGCCTCTGTTTTCTAGGTAGATATGTGGTATGAACTGGGTCACCTTCCTTCTGAGAGCTGTGGTCCCATGGCTGAGCAGATAGGGAGCAGCAGGACTTCTTGTAGAGGCTCTGTGTGTGTGTGTATGTGTTTGTGTGCACGTGTGTGTGTATGTGTGTGCGCACAAGTGTTGCCCACTACCCAAAGTGGCTGTTTGGGTGCTACAGTTTCCAGGGCTCCTGAAGTCATTGCCATTCTTATATATTCCAGGGCAAAAACAGAGCCAAGAGCTCAAGGCACCCAGGCATTTTCAACGACCACACAGGAGACAAGAACTCCCCGAGAAGAAATTCCTTTGAAGACAGCAATTGGAGGGGATAGACATGGATCTTACTTAAAAGAAAACCATTGCACGTATGAAAGACCTGGAGCCAGAAAGCTGAAACAAACCCGAACAAAAGCAGCAGCTGTGATTTTTAAATTTAAAAATCGAAAAGGAAATGATCATATTGAAAACAAAATTAATGATTTGGAAGTTCATGTGACAGAAGTTTAGAACACAGATTTTAAAAAATATATAAAAGGAGCAGGAAGTCACAAGAGAGCACCAATCAGAGATCTGGATGTCGGCAGCAGCAGTCCCTGGAGGAGGCAGGCTGGTGACAGTCTGATAGGTGAGAGCCGGGGACAGAGGTGGGTGGGTGCTGATGGACAGGAAGTGCTGAGGTTGCCTTCCACTTTTGGCCTTTGGAATCTGGGCATATAATGGCGCCATTACTTAAAGTGGGCTTCTCTGAAGCAGCGGCAGCTTGTAGGCAGGAGAGTGGGTGGGGAGGGGTGAGTCAGTCTAGAGGCGAGGAGCCTGAAGGGCTTATGAACACAAAAGTGGAGATGCGTCATGGCTGTTGGGTATTTGAGCCTAGCTTTCCGAGCGGTGACCTGGAAATAAGAGGACTGGGTGTGTTCTACCTAGGGGATGTCTACCTTGAGAGAAGGGTGTGGGTGAGGTTGCTGAGGTGAGTGGGAAAAGCCAGACCCACCTGCAGGGCGTAAGATGCCAGCCCCTCCTCCTTTCATCCCCTTTCTCTTTTACACTCCTAACTCTGCCTGCCTGATTTACATGGCCTTTCTTATGACTTGGCTTGGGACTTAGAAAGGGGAAGGAGAAGGAAAAGAGAGAGAGGAAATAAAGGCAGAAGATGGCAAGGGAGAGTGGCTCGCAGGTACGTTAAGATGAAATAGCAGCATTGCACCCGTCTGTGGTCAGCTCCACCCAAGAGAGCGGGAGTCCACTTTGTGACAATGTAGTCTGCTGCTCTGAGTGCCCTCGTGGGAAGGTGCCATGCTTGTCTTTCCGAAGAAGCAAAGGTTGAAGTGACATTTACAAAACCATTTTAATCCCCTTTAGTAACTTATACATAAGGAGATTGAAGCTTCCCCAGAAAGTTCCCCGAGACAACGCAGGTGGAAAGCGGCAGTCAGATGGACCTGGAGAGCTAGTATGATTTTGCTTTTGTTCTATTCCAGGGCTGGGGGTCTTTTAACAGAATAGCGGAGCAGCTAGCGGAGTCAGCCTGGATCACGTGACTCGTGTGTTCAGTAGGCTTTTGTTATCTCAGGAAATTCAAAGATTTATGTGACCTCTTCTGGAGATAACTACACCTTCCAGTCTGACCTTTCAATCCAGGCTGCTCTCTGATTCTTGTAGGTTAGCAGCCGGCTCAGACAAAGGGAGAGAAATGAGCTGCCATTCTTCCTGGGCATTGAATGGCTGCTTTCTCGTAAATGCCTAGAAAAAAAAAATCAATCGTTTGTCAATGGAACTCTTTCATCTGCTATTAGCTGGATTCCAAGTCATTGATAAGAAGGAAAATCCCCCAATTCATGGATCAGTATCCTCAGAGTTTATCAATTCAGAATAAAAGCGGCCGCATCTGGGATGCTACTCAGCCGTTACTCACAACGGGAAGAAATAGAGCTTGCTTCCTCCCTGACATTGTCAGGCTTAAAGTAAATGATATTTCTCCCAATTTTATTAATATTATTTTTTTAAAGCTACACCAGGACTAGGGAGATTGCTTATTAGTTAAAGCCTTTGCTTCCCAAGTGTGAGGACAGAGTTCAATACCCAGAACCCACGTACATGTCAGATACATGTGGTGACCTGCCTATAATTCCAGTGCTTGGAAGCCAGAGAGAAGGAATACCCAGAGCAAGCTGACTAGCTGAATCAGTGAGCTCTGGGTTCAATTGAGAGACCTTGCCTCAATGAATCAATGAATCAAGCAATCAAGGAAGAACAGCAATCAAGGAAGACTCTCCGCATCAGCCTCAGGCCTTCACACTTGTGCACACACGTGAACACCTGTACACGTGAAAGAAAGAAAAATAATTTACACTAACAGAATCTTTGTATAGGAAGCTGGTCCTGGAGCTATCTCAAACTTCTCAGAGCTTTCCACATTTAAATCTTAACTGACAAAGCTCTTACCAATGGATTAGAACTTGTTAGAAATATTATCCTCGCTTTGGCTTGGAAACTGATTCTCATAAAACCATCATTACAAGTCCCCCTAAAGCCTTGACAGTCACTATAGGGAGAGTGAGCATTTGTAGCAGACACTGGGCACTTTGGGGCTTGAGGGTGTGGTTAGTGGTAGAATGTATGCCTGCTGTGCCAAAGGCCACTGGTTCCCTCTAACTACCGGAGAAAATGGGATAGCTGAGCCATGCTCACACTTCTATTAAACTGAACAGACACTTAGCAAGTCCTAGCTAGCCATGTATGCACGGCACTAAAGTTACAGATGGAGAAACACAATGCTCTTCGCTCATTGCCCCACAGTGGACAAGCGATGAGGACCCAGAAGAAGACATGAGATTAGCAATGTGGTAGGTTCACTCTAGGAGACTGACAGAGTTGATCAGGTTTGGGGATCTGGCTAGGATAAGTGGACGGGCCTTTGGACGGTAAATGTTGAAATTACAAAGCATGATTAAGAATTCATGGGGCTTTAGCTTCTTTTCTAATTGTGATTTAGGTGGATCCCAGTTATTTTAATCACAGCATTTTTACACCACTTAAACTATACAGTGGTCCCTCAGGGTCCTCTGGGAATTGATGTGGGAGTGATTTCTTACTAATAAAGAAACTGCCTCGGCCCTCATAGGACAGAAAATTAGGTAGGCGGAGTAGACAGAAGAGAATGCTGGGAAAAAGAAGCTGAGAGTGAGTCACCATGATTCTCCCGCTCCAGACAGACGCAGGTTAAGATCCTCCCTGGTAAGCCAGCTCGTGGGCTACACAGAATATTAGAAATGGGTTAGAACAATATGTAAGAGCTAACCAATAAGAAACTGGAACTAGCCGGGCCAGGCAGTGTTTGAAAGAATACAGTTTCTGTGTAATTATTTCTGGGCATAAGCCTGCCATGCAAGCGGCCGGGGTGTTGGGGACGCAGCCCCTCCGCTCTTATTTCAACAGGGAATTGGTTGTAGGATCTCTTATGAGTGAGGAAGTCTTTTACATAAAATGCATATTTTAATATAGTCTGTGTACATCCCTGTATGTGTTTAATAATTTCTAGATTACTTATAATACCTAATAACAATGCAAGTGCTACTGTTTACTGGATATTGAGCCAAGAATTCCTTACATAAAGGGCATTTTTGTATAACCTATGTAGACCTTCCTGTATCTGTTACATAATCTCTAGATTACTTAGAATATGCAATAATATCGCAAATACTTTTGCCTGCCGAATAATGACCCAGAAAGCCCTGTGTATACTCAGTATAGGTTGAACCATTGCAGTTCTAATTACATTTTTGGACTTTGGTTGGCTAAATTTGTGGCTGCGCTGCCTGCAGGAATGGAAGGCTGACTGTGTTCTCATTCTCATTGTGATTTCTTTAGGAGATATTTAGATGGCGTGTTTCTTAATTTCAAAACATATGGGGATCCTAGTCATCTTTTTATTGATTTCTGGCTTAATTGCATGGTAGTTAAAGATAGTCAGTTGATTTCTATCCTCTGGAATTCGTTGAGACTTGTTTTACAGCGCAGCATATGGTTAGTTTTCGAAAAGTGTCTGAGTGAGCTTGAAATGAATGTGTGATTTGCAGTTGCTGCTACGCTGCTCTAAATATGTCAGTTAGGTTAGGCTTGTTACACACGTTGCTCAGATTTTCTATTTCCTTATGATCCTTCCTCGCTTGTTACAGCAATTGCGGAGAGAGGTGTATTTAAATCTCCCACTGCCTTTATGGATTTGTTGATTCCTCTAGTCGTTGAGTCAGATCTTGCTTCATTTATTTTTGAGATGAAGTTATTAAGTACATAAAAATTTTAAAGTGTTATGTCTTCTTGGCAAATTAAGCCTTTTATCAAAATGAAGTATCCTCTTAATGCTTTTTGCCTTCGGCTCTGTGACGGGGCTCATGAGCCTTTTCTGTGTTAGCGTTTATGTGACAGGAGTTTTCCTGTTATTTTCTCGTCGACTCTTCATTTCCTCATGTTTGGCCCGGGAGGAGGACATGGCCACGCTTGTTCTTATGTCCAGGAGGATGATCTTGTCAACGGGAATATTCACCCTACTTCCACTTAATATGATCACAATCCATTTCGGTGTATCTCCACTATCTCATTCTAGTTTTCTTCATCCTACCTGCTTCGAATCCTTATTTTCCTTCTCCCCCTTTCTATCAGATTGACTTTAAAATATTCTTCTCCTCCATCTGTTAGGTTTGAAGTTGACCATTTGTATCATGTTGTTAATAACTAAGTGACAGCAATTTTGACTTATAGCCTATTATTAATCGATACGGTTAACCTTGTCCCAGAAAGCCCAGGGTGCTTAGACCCCATTTATCCTTGCTGACTTACACACTGTTGTTATCATGTTTTTGGCTTATGTATATTTCAAATTCTGCAAGACATATTTATTATTAGGTCTGCAGCCAACATTGCACACATACTTTGCTTTTTCCTTCCACCTTTTTCTTTCTCGCTGCATCTATGCCCATTCATCTGGGATAATTTCTTTGCAGTTTGAAACATGCCAAAGTTTCATTTAATGCATGTCTGCATGTGGCAAATGTCCTTCGTTTTGTTTGTCTGAAAATGCCTTTATTCCTATTCCATTTTTCTCTTACACCTTTAGTGAGCTTCTGTATCTGCTCTTTGAAGTATTTGAGCAACCAGAGGCTACCTTGGTCCTCTTTCAGTTTGAGAAAATTGAGCTGCTTTCTGTAAGAACTGGAGCACCCCTGGTTCATTCTTACTGCTCTTTAAGTTCCTAACAGAAGCATTGGTGGCCACTTTAGCCAGAGACTCTAGTAGGTCATCAAAATCAGGGCGTTCCTTTCACAAAAGAGGCATTCATATCCACCAACTATGTAATGTAGCAGCCACCTGAATACACTGCCCAGAGTACTACCAATAGGGGCGCTTTTCTAGCTCAGATCTTTGAAGCCACTACTTGCAATGTAATCCACCCACAGGGCAGTCTAAGCATGTTTGGTCCTATGGGCCTCCAGGAGGACCCACATGGAGGCACAAGTTCCTTTCTGATCTGATGACATCACAAATAACTTCTCTGTACCCAGCAAGGCCAAGTGAGACCACGGGAAGAAAGTGGTCCTGGCATGGCTGTTGTCATCTGTTAAGTCCCTAACATGATATTTCAGGCCTTGCCAAGGACTGCTAATGGGCTAACTGAGTTAAAACCACTCATTTCATTAGAGGAGGAGACCATAATGATATCTCAAAACCCATAAGTTAGGAATCATTGTAGTTAAATAAGTGCAGAAGGCTGCAGAGCATTCAGTAATAAGATCAGGTTGGACCGAGGCAGAACATGTGATCATCTTGCTAAAGCTGGCCCTTATTTCTCATTCATCCTTCTCTGCCGATGCCAGCAGAGATGCTTTCTCCCCGTTCCTCCCATTTGGTTCTAAGGAGTATGCTATTTATTTCGGTACAGTATTGTAGCACACATCACAGCCTCTTTTAAAGTCAACAAAAACTCAAAATAATCAACCTCACTCTATCCATGACTCATGCCCAGTTTAGAGTTGACAGAACAGCCGGTGTCACACAAATGTGGGATTTACACGACTAGACACAGATTCAAGTCTTAAGTCCATTCGTTGTAGTCTGTGTTCCCCTTACCACTTACAAACTCTGGTCATGCGCACTATCTCATTTAATTTATCCTCACGACAACATTCATTCCCTTTTTCAGGTGTGGAAAATTGGACTTAGAGACAGGTCAGTATTTATTTTCTTAATTCAATTTGTTCTTTGAAAATGCCATACATGTATATCATGTACTTTGATGATTCTTACCTCCCCCATGCTTCCTTATCTGCCTCCCACCCATGCCAACACCCTCTCTCCCCTGCAGGTTCTTTCCTCCATCTTTTTGTTTTGTTTTATGACTCTGAGCCATCTGAGCAAATATGGGTACAGTACTATTCAATGGAGCCTTGGACTCTGGAGATAATGACCTGCCCTCCCCCGAACCCATTAGTAACTAATAGTTCAGCAGGGAGTGGGTAGGGTCCTACGAGCCCCTCTCTCTTCCATGACTGGAAGTTGCCAAAAAAAAATTCTTCTGCAGACCCCCTGCTGACATCTGAAGTGGCTCTCAGTTCATGACTGCAATGGCTGTATCCGTCCTAGAAGACAGCATTTTGTGTTTCATCTTCTTCTCTTTCAGCTCTTGAAGTCTTTCCACCCTTTCTTCTACAATATTTCTCGAGACTAGAGGCGGTGGTATTGATGTTCTGTTTAAGGCTGAGAACTCAAGCATCCCTTATTCTCAGCACCTGGAGCAATGCAGGTGTCTGCAGTCATTACTGCGCATTGTAGAGAAACTTCTCAGACCAATGCTGATAGCTGCATTTGTCTGTGGGTATAAACAAAGATGTTTAGAAGTCAGCCAGACCCATGCCAATTTAAGTAAACCACAGTAGTACTCTTTAAAGATTTGTTACTTGAATTGGGCTAATAAAACATGAATTGGCCAGTAGCCAGGTAGGAAGTATAGGCAGGGCAACCAAGATAAAGATGATGGTAAGGAGAAGGGCAGAGTTAGAGGGTCGCCAGCAGATGCAGCAAGAGTCAGATGAAAATCATGTACTGAGAAAAGGTACCGGGCCATGAGCCTAAACCTAGATAAGAATTATGGGTTACTGACTTCAAACTCTACTACAGAGCTACAGCACTGAAAACAGCCTGGTATTGACATAAAAACAGACAGGAGGATTAATGGAACTGAATCAAAGACCCAGATATCAATTCACACACTTACAAATACCTAAACAGAGAATTCTCAACAGAGGAATCTAAAATGTCTCAAAGACTATTGAAGGGAGGCTGCTTGTTTTATTCTGGCTGCTTAGACCTGAAATAATCACACAGAAACTCCATTAATTAAATCACTGCTTGGCCCATTAGCTCTAGCTTCTTATTTGCTAACTCTTACATCTTACTTTAACCTATCTCCATTAATCTGTGTATTGGCACGTGGCCGTGGCTTACCCGGTAAATATCTCAGCATGTATCTCTGATGGTTGCTCCATGGCTTCTCTCTGTCCCTCTCCTTCTTTCTCCCAGCATTCAGTTTAGTTTTCTTTGTCTAGCTCTGTTCCCCTATAGCTTGCTATAGGTCCAAAGCAGTTCCTTTATTAACCAATAATATTCACAACATAAAGAGTAGACTCCTACATGAAAAGTCATCAGAGAAATGCAAATCAAAACAACTTTGAGATTCTATCTTATACCTGTAAGAGAATGGCCAAGATCAAAAACACTGATGACAACTTATGCTGGAGAGGTTGTGGAACAAAGGGAACACTTCTGCATTGCTAGTGGGAATGCAAACTGGTACAGCCACTTTGGAAATCAGTATGGCCATTTCTCAGAAAATTAGGAAACAGCCTTTTTCAAGAGCCAGCAATACCACTTTTGGGTATATACCCAAAGGATGATCAATCGTACCACAAGGACATGTGCTCAACTATGTTCATAGCAACATTATTTGTCATAGCCAGAACCTGGAAACAATCTAAATGCCCCTGTACTGAAGAATGGATAAGGAAAATGTGGTACATTTACACAATGGAGTACTACACAGTGGAAAAAAATAATGACACCTTGAAATTTGCAGGCAAATGGGTGGATCTAGAAAACATCATATTGAGTGAGGTAACCCAGATCCAGAAAGACAAATATCATGTGTACTCACTCATAAGTGACTTCTTGACATAAACAAAGAAAAACCAACCTACAGTTCACAATCCAAGAGAATCTAGACAACAATGAGGACCCTAAGAGAGATGTACATGGATCTAATCTACACAGGAAGTAGAAAAAGATAAGATCTCCAAGTAAATTGAAAACTTGGGGACCATGGAAGAGGGCAGAAGGAGAGGAGAGAGGAAGGGAGGGGAGGGGAGAAAAATGTATAGCTCAATAAAAACACTTAAAAAAAGAATTATGGGTTAATTTATGTATAAGAGCTAGGCAGTAACAAGTCTGCGCTACTGGCTGAGCATTTATAAATAATATCAAGTCTCTGTGGTGATTTGGAAGCAGTTGCCAGGATAAAAGTGGGCAGGAGAGAAACATCTATTTATAGTAAGTTTCCACCTAGGACTTCCCCAGCCATAGAGAGAGAAGTCCTTTGCATGAGAAACAGGTAAAAAGGTTAAGAACACTTGTTCTTGCCGGGCGGTGGTGACGCACGCCTTTAATCCCAGCATTCGGGAGGCAGAGGCAGGCGGATCTCTGTGAGTTCGAGGCCAGTCTGGTCTACAGAGTGAGTTCCAGGACAGGCTCCAAAGCTACAGAGAAACCCTGTCTCAAAAAAACAAAACCAAACAACAAAAATCACACAAAAAAACCAAAAAAACACTTGTTCTTACAGAGAACCCCGTATGCATGACAGCTCACAAACCATGTTTAACTCCAGTTCCAATGTCTTTTTCTGACTTTGCAGGCAACAAGTATGTGTGTGGGGTACATATATATATATATATATATATGCAGATAAAACACTCATACAGAAATATAAAATAAATAAATCTGAAAAATAATTCTTTTAACAAAGTTAGAAGGGAAATACCCTGTTTGGCTAGATAATGCTGTTTCTAGAACCCATACATTATTAAGTAAAAGTCTCAGTGCTAACTGTGATATACGCCTTTATAAACTAATGGTTAAGGCGGTTCCAAAGAGCCCCCAAAATAACACAGGCTTTTGCCATTGCTCTTTTGTCCATCAGAGCTGATAAGGCCCTATTGCTGAAGACACCACAGGTCTTGGTTGTAACATGGAGACGTTAATCCAGACCTGAGCTGGAAGCTCCCTCCTCTGTGTAACTGTTATGATGCTGTCGTGTGGAGTGCAGATGGCTGGGGAAGAAAAGGCACTGGTGGTCTTACCCAGCTGTGAACGCAGTGAGCTATGATACCAACTGGCCAGGCAAGATGAGCTCAGTGGTGCAGGAATGGAGTAACTCTTATGAGGGTGACCAGATGCTTTCTTATCAGATTAAGGCCTCCTTCTCAAGAGAGAATTCATGTCTGGTACTGTAAACCCAGACAGCCTACAATTTATTGAACATCTACTGTCTATTGTTCAGTGTGTCAGGCCGGGAGGCAGGGCCATGTGATGACTTGGGCCAAGTCATGGATCCAGAAATGTCAATGACCAGAATCTGAAACTCTCCCTTCAGTTCCCGGATATGTGTCTGACCGTGGCCTTAAAGGTGGATCAACCAAGTCAGTCCCCATGGCTGAGGGAATGGCATAGGTGGTTGGTTCCACAGCTTGTTTTGTATTTGGAACATCCACTTTAAATATAAGAGATTTATTTTCTTCTTATCTTTTCTTCATAAGAAGGATGAGAAGATGAGAAAGCTGAATGGAAATGACCTGAAAGAAGCTGAAAGATGCCCCATCTTGTCACATGTCAGAATGTTTCTGTGTTCGGTACAATAAAGTTCTGCTCTCTCTAGTAGAGGTTGCTTAGTGCCTGGCATTTCCTGTTAAGGAACTGATATTTTTCTATAAAGAATAATTCAACATAATAAAATATGTGTTGGCCAACTATTCTGGCACACATGGAATTATTTTTTTGTGAGTTTGTCTCAAACTTAGAAGATCATAAGTTTGGGCAACAAATTCACCTCACACAGTGCCCAACAAACACCCAGAGTTCAAGCTCTATAAAACATCTGTGCTTTTTAGTTGTGCTTCAATTATAGACCACTTCTAGGACATTAGGCTTTCCACACTCGAGCAAATTTCTCAGTTAACTTGGAAATACATCTTCATTTACTCCAATTGTTTAGACAAATCTTTTCCTGCTGTCCCTTCCTCTCTATTCCTCTTCATTTTGTCTTCGCCCTCATATAACAC
Source organism: Alexandromys fortis (assembly GCF_014885135.2). Classification (NCBI taxonomy): domain Eukaryota; kingdom Metazoa; phylum Chordata; class Mammalia; order Rodentia; family Cricetidae; genus Alexandromys; species Alexandromys fortis. The sequence goes on along the minus strand of NW_026067981.1, from coordinate 5,254,110 downwards.
TAGGTTATAACCACTGGCTTATCTGAGAGATCTTGCACACTTGTGTGTGTATGTGTGTGTTGTGCAATTATTGTATCAGTTTCCTTAAACTTGTGCCCCTGTGTCTTTTATTTCATTTTGTGTCTTGGTCCAGAGTATGGGAAACCAAGAGTATAGGAGGAAGGAATGAGTAGAGGGAGAGAGGAAATGAAAGGAAGGATGATATGGGCAAAGGCAACGGGAGAGGAGGGAGAGATGAATTCCTGTGGCAACAGTAAAGTGTCAACAGGACCTAACAAAGCACCACGTTCTGGAAATGTGTAGTGGTGATCCCATCAGCTTCCATTTAAGGGGATTTTCTAATCTGAGATTTGAAAACCTCCAGGTAGCAGTTGTTGGTAAATGGTGAGAGTAATGATTCTAGAGGCTTTGGATGAAGTCGCTACCCATAAGTCAGGCTTCTAAATCTGGCAGGTGTTCTAGACTTAGGACAAGAAAGGGCAAAATAGGATGGCGGTGTGCACACAGCATCTCCAGTCCTTCCGACCTAATTACTTCTGTCTGACTTGCTCAGGTAATGGAAGAACACCTGGGAAGATGGTGTTCATAAATCGCTCTGAAAAACTCTAGAAAGAGAATTTCTACTTTCTTCATAAGTTAAATTTCTCAGTTCTTTCAGGGATCTATCTAATATCTATCTATCTATCTATCTATCTATCTATCTATCTATCTATCTATCATCTATCTATCTATCTATCTATCTATCTATCTATCTATCTATCTTTCTTTCTTTCTGCCTGTCTATCATATATATGTATCTTTTATTTATTTATTTTGATTTTTTGAGACTGTTTTTCTCTGTGTAGCCCTGGCTCTCCTGGAACTCACTATATAGCCCAAAGTGGCCTTGAACTCACAAAAGTCCACCTGTCTTTGACTCCCAAGTGTGCTGGCATTAAAGGAGTGAGCCACCACACTCAGTTTAGAGGTGTTTCTTAAAGCCCCTTTGCTACAGTTAAAGCCAGTTCTTCATGAGAGCTGAAGCCAAGCTAGAAGAAACTCATTGAGAAAAACCTGCTCTTGACAGAAGGCAGATGTTATTGATAGTGAGAGGGAGCGTGGTGCTAAAGAGTATTAGAAATATCTGGGACCTTAGAAGCTGGCGACTTTGCAGCAGAGAAAATGAGCCTGGGGTGACAGGTCATTTCCTCAGCCACAGAGCTGGAGAGAGTCCTTGTTATCTCCAGAAAACTCAGCACAGTGGAGGACAAAGATGGAGCTTTGAAGGTAGACAGGCCAGAGAAGCTAAACCCTGATTGCATATGCCCTTCCTAGCCGTGGAAGAAAAGGCTCGAAGATACAGAAAGCTCAGAAAATGACAAGATTCATAAGTCCCTGTTGGGAGAGAGGTCACACTGGCAGAGCAGTCTGGGAGCTGGGCAGGCCACTCTAGGGATGCAGCTTTCCTGGCTCATCATCTACGTACAAGTGAGCTTTTCGGTGATGCACCCACTTCACCCAGGCTCCTGTAATGAACTCCTCACCCATGGCCCTGTAAAAAAAGTCCAAAGAACTCATTGATTCACCAAGCAAGGCTTTTCCTTTGGTCTCTTGTCACTGCACTATTTGGGGTGAAGAGCTTGTCGTAGGCGTACCAGGAAAAGTCACGCTACACTGGCAGACTGGAATGGGCACTTGTCTGGGCTTTCAGCTCATGACCACATGGGCCTCTGCTTGAGTGTGCTTTCTATATGGCACCATCTAGGTCCCCACAGTTAGTCACCTCAAAGACAAATATGAAAACTGCAAAGCCATTGGTGATCTAACTTTGAAACTTTCATGCTTATATGGTATTTTATTACCAAAACTGGTTTAATTTCAAATTCACACAACATGCAAATACTGCAAACATGGGACATGAGGCAGTGGTGGGGCATGGGGATGACTGGTTGCCAGGGAGTCATGGCCCCTTTAAGGGCCCCTTTAAGTTTCTATGTCTGTTTTTTTTTTTTTTTCAGAGTCTCTCTACAAAATACAATCTGTCTTTAAGTTCCTCCTGCCTCAGCCTCCTGGGTGTTGATCTCCTGAGTGTTGTGCTGGTGTCTTTCAAGAGAGACACATCAATCTTTAGGGCCGACAGGGTGGTTGTGCCCCTCTTAGTATCTGCTACAGTCTGACAGCGCTGTTTATAATTAGCCAGACAATAATCCCCACTGCTGAGCTAACTCCAAGACTCATCTGCTTGCTTCTCCAGGGAGTTTTAAATAGACAGGGATGTGTTAATGACAGTGTATTATCTGTCTGTTACCACTTTGGCAGGCGCCGTGGAGACGTGAGTGTCTTCAGGAGGAGCTAATCGGTATGAAAGCAGCACGACGTCTGTGTCTTGTCTGTGTCACAGGCATGAAGCATCGGTACCCAGATGGCTTGGGAAGGCTGGGATCCCAGAACACCAGGAGCCTAGTGCCATGCGGCTACTGAGAATGGCATGGGATCAGAGATGGATGAGACCATTCTGAGCCTCGGTGGACCTCCCAGTACTTTGGTCCAGGTCGTCTAATTTTTACTGACATCTATCTTCTCGGCTCCACGTCCCTCCAGAAGCAGTGAAGCTGCATCCAAACTCAGCATCCTTCCAAAGGAGGGGAAGGGTGAATCGTGATTATTGCCTGTTTCCAGCTGATTCTCAAATCTCTGTCTGTCTTGTGCCCAATGCTCCCCAGATCGGTCTTATGAATTACACTCTTGGCTCCTCATTTGCATTTGAATGTCCCTCCCACGTGCCTTTTCTTCCCACTCAGATCCATGAATCCTCCCATGAGCAATGCTGTCCTTCAGTTAAATGGTGTCATCATTCTCTCTGCTGCCCAAGCCGGAAACCTCAACCGTGTGGCATGATGCTTAAGAGGGAAGGACAAGAGGATTGATACCTGAGGGCTGGGCTCGCATCTTGGCTCTGCCACTTACAAGCTGGGTGGTTCTGCTTGATGTCCCAGCTTCTGCTTTGTGAAAACGTTGATAAGAATAGGAGCACTCTCAGAAGGTGGGTGGAGAGTTGAAGAAGACAGTTCATGGATGACACATGGCAATAGATCAAGAAATGCCCCAAGATTCATTAGGCACCTCAGACTCTGTCTCCTAACAGTCCCTCGGATTCATCTACCCTGTGACATTTGCCATGCCCTGAGTTACCGTCATGACTCAGCTGAGCAAGTGCTTCTTGGCAAAATTATAAATATAGTGGTGTTTGCACCAGCTTAGCAATCTCCACATACTCTTGTTCTTTTTTTATTCTTATTTTTCCCTCCAACTTCTCTGAATTTTATTGCAAGCTTAAAAATGAAGAGGGACCTGTGTAAGAACGGAATTTGTGCTATTGCTGGTATAGTCACAGCACAGCCAGGGACTGGCGAGAAGGAGCCTGAAACCTCTCCACCTTCGACTGTAGTTCACCTTAAAAATAAGCAGTGAGGGAATCAATTTTAGATGATTATTCCATGTTCTGAATGGCCATTTCTTGCATCCCTAGAGCAGGGAGTCAAGAATCTGAATAAATATCTGAATTTATCCTGTAACCAGATTACAGCAGTCACACTAATTTGGCCACAATAGAACTGGATAAGATGGCGTGGCACTGTCTCTTAAGATACAGCACAAGAGGGACCTTTGTGGTGTCCCGGAGCAGGTTGGGCCCAGATGCGGTGGGTGACAGAATACGCCATGCAGAGAGAGCTTGAGTGTGGAGTTTGAGATTAAAGGGAAAATGGGAGGGATGGAGAGCCAGAGACAGAAGGAGGGAGAGAGAGAAGGGAGAGGGTGAGTGGGGTGAGAGAGGTAGAGACCTGCCTCTTCAGAAGAACTACATGGGGGAGAGACAGAGATCAGGAGTGGGCTGAACTTGTCTCTCTCTCTCTTTTTTTTTGTAATTAAAAGTTGAAAATTATTCAGCATTTATTATTAGTACCTTTAGTAACTTTCTTCTTTTTTTTTATTTATTAAAGATTTCTGTCTCTCCCCCACCGCCGCCTCCCCTTTCCCCTCCCCCTCCCCCAATCAAGTCCCCCTCATGGAACTTGTCTCTTTTTATTGTTTTTCATTGAGCTGTATATTTTTCTCCTCTCCCCTCCCTTCCTCCCCCCCATCCTCCTCCATAATCTCCAAATTTCCAATTTACTCAGGAGATTGTCTTTTTCTACTTCCCATGTAGATTAGATCCACCATGTGTGTTTCTTTTAGGGCCCTCTTTGGTGTCTGGGTTCTCTGAGATTGTGAATTGAAGGCTTGTTTTTCTTTGCTTTAGTCTAAAAGTCACTTATGAGTGAATACATATATTTCTTTTTCCGGGTCTGGGTTACCTCACTCAATATGATGCTTTCTAGATCTGTCCATCTACCCACAAATTTCAAGATGTCATTGTTTTTAACGTCTGAGTAATACTCCATTGTGTAAATATACCATATATTCTTTATCCATTCTTCAGTCGAGGGGCATCTAGGTTGTTTCCAGGTTCTGGCTATGACAAACAAAGCAGCTCTGAACGTAGTTGAGCACATGTCCTTGTGGTACGATTGAGCATCCTTGGGTATATACCCAAAAGTGGTATTGCTGGGCCTTGAGGTAGATTGTTTCTTAATTTTCTGAAAATTTGCCATACTGATTTCCAAGGTGGCTGTACCAGCTTGCATTCCCACCAGCAATAAAGAAGTGTTCATTTTACCCGACATTCTTTCCAGCATAAGTTGTCATCAGTGTTTTTGATCTTGGCTGTTCTTACAGGTATAAGATGGAATCTCAGAGTTGTTTGATTTGCATTTCTCTGATGACTAAGGATGTTGAATATTTCCTCAAGTGTCTTTCAGCCATTTTAGATTCCTCTGTTGAGAATTCTCTGTTTAGGTCTGTACCCCATTTTTTACTGGATTATTTGTTATTTTGATGACCAATTTCTTGAGTTCTTTGTATATTTTGGAGATCATCCCTCTGTCTGATGTGGGGTTGGTGAAGATCTTTTACATTCTGTAGGCTGCCATTTTGTTTTATTGACTGTGTCCTTTGTTTTACAGAAGCTTCTCAGTTTCAGGAGGTCCCATTTATTAATTGTTGCTCTCAGTGTCTGCGCTACTGGGGTTATACTTAGGAGGTGGTCTTTTGTGCTAATGCGTTCACGTGTACTTCTCTTCTGTGCGATTCAGAGTGGTTGTTTTTATGTTGAGGTCTTTGATCCATTTGGACTTGAGTTTTGTGCATGGCAATAGATATGCATGTTTTTATTATTCTACATGTTGAAAACCAGTTATGCCAGCACCATTTGTTGAATATGCTTTCTTTTTCCATTTGATATTTTTTTTTTTGCTTCTTTGTCAAAAATCAGGTATTCGAAAGTCTGTGGATTGATATCCTGGTCTTCGATTTGGTTCCATTGGTCCTCCTGTCTGTTTTTATGCCAATATCAGTCTGTTTTTAGTACTGTAGCTCTGTAGTAGAGTTTGAAGTCAGGGTTTATGATACATTCCTTTATTGTATGAGATTGTTTTGGCTATCCTGGGTTTTTTTTCCTTTTCCATATGAAGTTGAGTATTATTCTTTCGAGGTCTGTAAAGAATTTTGCTGGACATTGCATTAAATCTGTAGGTTGTTTTTCATAAGATTGCCATTTTTACTATGTTAATTTTACCTACCCAAGAGCATGGGAAATCCTTCCATTTTCTGGTGTCTTTTTCAATTTCTTTCTTCAAAGATTTAAAGTTCTTATTATATAGGTCTTCCACTTGGTTGGTTGGAGTTACTCCAAGATATGTTATTTATGGTTATTGTGAAGGTTGATGTTTTTATCATCTGTATAAAGGAGGGCTACTGATTTTTTTGAGTTAATCTTGCATCCTGCTACATTATTAAAGGTGTTTATCAGTTGTGGGAGTTCCCTGGTAGAATTTTTGGGTCACTTATGTAAACCATCATATCATCTACAAATAGGGAGAGTTTGATTAACTTCTTCTTTCCCATTTGTATCCCCTTGATCTCCTTTTGTTGTTTTATTGCTCTAGCTAGTACTATATTGAATAGATATGGAGAGAGTGGACAACCTTGTCTTGTTTGTAATTTCAGTGGAATCGCTCGGAGTTTCTCTCCATTTAGTTTGATGTTGTCTGTTGGCTTGCTGTATATTGCCTTAATTATGTTTAGGTATGTTCCCTGTATCCCTGTTCTCTCCAAGACCTTTCTTTATCATGAAGGGATGTTGTATTTTGTTAAAGGTTTTTTCAGCATCTAATGAGATGATCATGTGGTTTTTATTTTTCTGTTTGTTTATATGATGATTACATTGACAGATTTTCATATGTCTAACCATCCCTGAATCTCTGAGATGAAGCATATTTGATCATGGTAGATGATTTTTCTGATGTGTTCTTGGATTTGGTTTGCCAGTATTTTAATGAGTATTTTTGCATCAATATTCATGAGCGAGATTGCTCTGCAATTCTCTTTCTTAGTAATGTCTTTGTGTGGTTTAGGTATCAGGGTAATTCTAGCCTCATAAAAAGAGTTTGGCAATACTCCTTCTGTTTCTATTGTGTGGAACAATTTGAGGAGTATTGGTATTGAAAATCTTGTAGAATTCTTCACTGAAACTTCTTGTCCTTGGTTTTTTTCGGTTAGGAGACTTTTGATGGCTGTTTCAATTTTTTTTAAAGCAGTTATAGGTCTATTTAATTCTCTTATCTGTTCTTGATTTAATTATTGTTATTTCCTTTAAGTTTTCCAGTTTTGTGGACTACAGGTTTTAGAACTATGGCCTGATGATTCTCTGGATTTCTTCCATGTCTGTTGTTATGTCTCCCCTTTCATTTCTGATTTTGTTAATTTGGATAATCTCTCTCTGCCTTTTGGTTAGTTTGGATAAAGGTTTGTCTATTTTGTTGATTTCTTAAAGAACCAACTCTTTGTCTCACTGATTCTTTGTATTGTTTTCTTTGCTTCTATTTTGTTGATTTCAGCTCTCAATTTGGTTGTTTCCTGTCCTCTAGTTCTCTTAGGTGAGTTTGCTTCTTTTTGTTCTAAAGTTTTCAAATGTTCTGTTAATTCACTAGTGTGGGATTTTTCCAGCTTCTTTATGTAGACGTTTAGTGCTATGGACTTGCCTCTTAACACTGCTTTCATTGTGTCCCATAAATTTGGGTATGTTGTGTGGTCATTTTCATTGAATTTTAGGAAGTCTTTAATTTTCCCCTTTATCTCTTCCTTGATCCATTGATGATTCAGGTGAACATTGTTTAATTTCCATGTGTTTGTGGGTTTTCTGGAATTAGTATTGCTGTTGACTTCTAGTTTTAAACCATTGTGATCTGATAAGGTGCATTGGGTTATTCTAACTTTTTAAATATTTTTTGAGGTTTGTTTTGTTACCGAGTATGTGGTCAATTTTTGAGAAGGTCCCATGAGGTGCTGAGAAGAAGGTGTATTCTTTTCTGTTGGATGGAATATTCTATAGATGTTTGTTAAGTCCATTTGAGTCATAACATCTGTTAGTTCTCTTATTTCTCTGCTCATTTTTTGTTTGATTGACCTGTACAGTGGTGAGAGGGGAGTGTTGAAGACTTCCACTACTAGTGTGTGGGGTTTAATGTATGATTTAAGCTTTAATAGTGTTTCTTTTACATATGAGGGTGCACTAGTATTTGGGGCATAGATGTTCAGTATTGAGATTTCCTCTTGATGGATTTTTCCTGTGACTAATATAAAATGTTCTACTTTGTCTCTTTCATTTCATTTTAGTTTGAAGTCTATTTTTTTTTTTAGATATTAGGATAGCTATACGAGCTTGTTCATTAGGTCCATTTGATTGGAAAAAAATTTCCCAACCCTTTACTCTGAGGTGATATCTGTCTTTGTGGTTGAGGTGTGTTTCTTGTATGCAGCAGAAGGATGGATTCTGTTTTTGTAACCAATCTAGTACCCTATGTCTTTTTATAGGTGAGTGGAGTCCATTTATATTATGGGATATTAATTCCCAGTGATTGCTAGTTCCTGTTATTTTAGTGTTTGTTGTTGGCGATGTTATTTGGGGTTTGCTGCTGTGAGATCTTCTATTGTCTGTGTTTTTGTGGATGTAGTTAATTTTCTTGGGTTGGAATTTTCCTTCCAGTGCTTTGTGTAGGGCTGGGTTTGTGGCTAGATATTGGTAAATCTGGTTCTGTCATGGAATATCTTGTTTTGTCCAGCTATGGTGATTGAAAGTTTTGCTGGGCATAGTAGTCTGGGCTGGTATCTATGGTTTCTTAATGGTTGTATAATGCTCGACCAGGACCTACTTGCTTTCATTGTTTTCATTGAGAAGTCAGTTGTAATTCTGATAGGTCTGCCTTTGTATGTTACTTGGTCTTTTCCCTTGGCAGCTCTTAATATTCTTTATTCTATAAGTTTAGTGTTTTGATTATTATGTGGCTAGGGGATTTTATTTTTAGTCTAGTCTATTTAGTGTTCTTTCAGCTTCTTGTATCTTCATAAGCACATCTTTCTTTAGGTTTGGAAAGTTTTCTTCTATGATTTTGTTGAATATATTTTCTGTGCTTTTGAGCTACATTTCTCCTTTGTCTAGCCCTATTATTCTTAAGTTTGGTCATTTCATGGTATCCCATATTTCCTGGATATTTTGTGTTAAGCTTTTGTTATATTTAGTGTTTCTTTGACTGATGAATCTATTTCCTCTATTATATATTCAATGCTTGAGATTCTCTCTTTCATCTCTTGTATTCTGCTGTTTATGCTTGCACTTGTGATTCCTGATTGTTTTCTCCTAATTAATATTTTTATAATTCCCTCAGTTTGTGTTTTCCTTATTGTCTCTATTTTGATTTTCAAGTCTTGAATCATTTCTTTCACTTGCTTATTTGCTCTTTCTTCATTTTCTTTAAGGGATTTGTTGATTTCTTCCAACTTTTTTGTTTGTCTTTTCCTCCATTTCCTTCAGAGAATTTTTTATTTCTTCTTTAAGGGCCTCAAATATTCTCCTCAGTTATTTTTTAGGTCACTTTCTTCTGCTTCTAGTTCCTGCTTGAGTTCCTGTCTCAATTCACCTCAATGGTAAACTGTGACATGGAAGTGGAAGCTACATAAATCCTTTCCTGCCTGATTTGCTTTGTGGTCAGAGTGTTTTATCAAAGCAACATAATAAAACTTGGACACACTTCTCAGGGTCTACTATGGATCATATTGAGAAAGAGAGGAAGAGGCAGGTAGACAAAAAATTGGCTCAAGATGTTTTATTTCTTCCCTTCAAACATCTCCTAGGCCTTCAATACAAGGATGGAGTCATATGAACCACGGGTTTTTTTTGTAGTATGATCAGCCTTGGATGGGACATTTCTCAGAGTTGATCATAGGCTTTGTTCCTATACATGGCTCTCAGTCTTTAACCTTTAGTCTCTATTAATGATCACTCTTATATTAAATATCATAATAATATATTATTTTGTAAGGATATATATTTTACTATACATTTTATATGATATTATAGATAATAACCTATAGTTTTATGAGATAGAAATAATGTATATTTATATTAAATATAATAATATATTAGTTTTATAATAATATTTATTTTATTATATGTAACGTACATATGATAATACAACAATGGACAATAGCATATAAAATTTTTATAATAAATAAATAATATATATTTTAATAACACTATTTTGCATATCCTAGGGAGCTGGCTCCAGAACTGAGGGGCATGGTCTACTCCTCACCTCCCTCCATATACCTGTGCTGTCGGATCTCCCTTTTCTTTTTTCAGCCAATAAGTCTTTGAGGCCAGGTTCAGTTCTGCGTCCTCCGTGCCAGAATCATATAAGAATGGGTCCTTACACCTTTCCAAGTCTGTGTGCTGCACAACATATCAAGGGCCACCAAGCTTGTGTCTGTGCTAGTATTTCACTTTATTTCAGAAATGATGCATAAATTAGATTTTTAGCTTGAGTGTGTTTGGCATGTCCTTGAAAAAGAAATGGCATGTAGAATTCCCATTTCCACTAGCCAAATATTTGTTGAGCATTTCACACATACTAGGAACTACTGAAGATGCATAGTGGAATGTGATGTGGTCCCTAGATTCCATTTCTAGGGAATTAAGTGAGGTATTGAGCAAACATTTGTAAAGACGGATGAATAAATAATGAATATGAGAATTTAATCTAAAAACATCAAAATGTTTTAACCTCACAATTGTTTAGAGACAGTTGAATGTGTGTGTTGCTTCTGCAAAGTTGGAAACCTATCTTCAAATTCATTCATTCGTTTATTCATTCATTCAAATTAGAGCTGCTGAGCATCTGTTGTATTTTGAGAACATGAATAAATACTGGCTTCTGGATGAGAGCCACTAACCCCGCCCAAACTGTGGAAAAATATTATGGGCCCTTCAAGTCCAAATGAAATGTCAACACAAGAGAGCGATTTGCAATGCAAATGTGAAGTCACCAGCCTTTGTAATAAACAGGCGGGGGAAACAAACCATGTAAGCTTCTTGGGAGAAGATGGGGCTTAGCGGTTTTGATGAATTACAGAGAGTGGAAATCAAAGGGCTCCTAATTGGTTTATCTTCTGTACCTAAGGTGACCAGCCTGACCAGCCTCACTCTATACATGAGCAGGACCGCCTGATAACTTATCTGTTTGGAAACCGACCAACCAGTTTCTGCCTGTAGATCATTGTGTGTTTATTTATTTAACTTATTTTGTAATGCTGAACCTAGGGCCTCACATATGCTAGAGCTTTGGGTGAGTTATGGCCACAGCTTTCTTTTCACTTAAATTGTTTTATGTTTCTATCTATGTATGATGTATATATATGATGTGTGTGTGTGTGTGTGTGTGTGTGTGTGTGTGTGTGTGTTTATGTGGGTTCCAGGGATCAACATTCAGACCACCAGGCTTGGACTCTTACCACTTTTATCCTTGGTCTCCAGTTCACAGTTTTTGAATCATTACGGGAAGCATTCCTTTTGGAGAATGGCTCAAAGCAACGGACATATGTCTTTTAAGGATAGTTCCCTGGGAACCCCAAGTCAGGGTTGAGGTCTTTGAAGTAGAATCTCATTCCTAATTCCAAAAGCGGTCCCACCCGACTTGTTGTCATTACTTTGGAGACAGAATGTGTGTGCATGTGTGTGTTCCATAGTCGTATTGATTGCCAGGTTCACTTGGACACCTGTCATTTCTGGTGTACTTCAGAGGTACCCACTGATAAGGGGAATGCCCTTGGATCTATCACTAACTACAAGTATTTCTGGTATGTGTATAAATTGCAGTTGGGGCTCCTGTGTTGGGGGCATCGTAGCCCTTTTAACCTGGACTGAAGTCTGATTTCAGTTATCCACTCCAGAGTCTCACCATATAATTTAATCGGGTCTGGCAATGATAAAACCCAGGTTGGGGATGGGGAAAGGCCAGTAGCCATGGTGACCACTGCTGATCAGTCACTAGTGTTTTCTCCTGCCGTTCTGTTGCTCACTTTGAGGGGCGGTGGGTCTGGGAAGATCATATTTGTGTCAGTGCCCCCACAGCTTTCAAGGCCTCAGACGCTGCAAGTCTTTGTTGGTGCCCTTTTAACCACAGTCTCCCTCTCCCCAGGAACCTGGCACAGCTTCCTCAAAGGGCTGAGTTAGAAGCTAATCTGTAGGGTTCTCAATTCATACCGGTACTGTCTCCATTGTGCGAGTTCTTTCATTGGAGGCACTGAGGGATGTGGGAGTCCATTTCCCCCGTCCCTGGTTGGGGAGGAAGGTCTTAGAATGACATGGTTAGGTGTCAGTCACCCTGTTTGGTCCTTGTTTCAATCCATTCGTTCAAGCCCTGGCTGGCCAATTCTTCTACTGGGAGACATGTATCCACATGTCAGGAACAGGTTAGAGCCACACAGATATATGCTGATGAAAAACCCAATTGCTGTGTGCCTGGCTTGTCTGAGTCCTCCTGATTCTTTTTTTTTTTTTTTTTTTTGTTCCTAAAGTCCCTTGGAAATTTCCAGCCTAACTAAAAACTCATGGTGGCTTCAGTGACACACTACTCTTGGTGGGCGTTTTGACACTTCACTCCAGGTGGGAGGACTTGAGGCCAGGCTGGTGCATAGCTGCTGCCTGATGGAGCTGCCAAGGTCAAGGCCTGTGAACATGTCCACGGGGACCATGCCAGCCCTGGGCAGTCGCAATTTACTGTTTTAGCTTCCCAGGGTTTGATAAAAACCCAGATTTTACAGTACAAGTGTGTGAAACGGGCTGTTTGAAATGTACCAGCATGTGCTGTCAAAGCCAGCGGGCAGGGAACCAGAGAAGGAAATTCAACGTTGCATTTCCCCAGCCCCCCCTCCACTTTCCGTTAACCAATCGATTTTGTCCGATGTGCCTGAGAGTGCGAAGTCTTGCCGTTTTCCAGGACCAAGGCACTTGGCGTTCTCAGAGAATTCGGGAGGCATCTGCCAGCTTATTGACAGGCTCTGGGAAGTCTGATGTCACCGGATGGAGGAGGACCGTAGCCCTTCCAGTGTCTAACTCTAGAGTGAGTGGAACCTATGGAGGGATGGAGAATGGGTGTGACTGCCAGCATCCCACTCTGACTTTTCAGTGAAAGAGGAAAAATGATTTGTAAAAGTTGTAAAAGGGACATACGTCAACAGTTTAAGAAATCAGCATGCACATCATAAATTCAAGTTCTATGCCACTGGGCAACTTTATCCGTATTCCAACTGAGAATGTGTGACAACATTTTCTGCTTTCTTCTAGAGACAACGTACCATTGCTAGGCTGAAGGAATCTGTCCATCTTTCTAGCCATCTTCACCAGACTGACCATTGGCCTGGAACTCCTGGGGACCATAGAAGCATGGAAGAGGGGCTTCATCCCTTACTAGGAGGGAGAAGACATGTTTATTATGCCCATGCCACTATGTTTCAATAAGTGCTTCACTGAGAAGAGTCTCTATTAAATTGTGTTTCCAGAATGATTTTTATATTTAGGATTCAAAGATTAAAAAAAAAATGTAGTCACCACACTCTAGGCGTTTACATTGAGTGAGGAGACAGGAAAAGAGTGGAGCTTCCAGAGATTCTGCTCCCATGTCTGTTCCTCTGAGCCTCCGTTTTATTATCAACAAAATGAAGGAGAATAAAAACGACCTAAAAGGGATGGTGAGGAAAGAATAAGGCAAAGTGATGGTGTTGCAAGGAAGCAGCAGACACTGGGTAAATGGACTCGACCTGGACCACCGGGTTGCTGGGGAGAAGGACAGCTGAGGTTCTGCGTTGCCAGCTCTCTGTGGGACCCAATTGCTGCTGATCCTGGGATCAGGGAATCCTGAAATCTCAGACTGTAGGGTGGGATCCTGGAACTCGCCCCTTGTTTCTCTGCCCTGTCCATTTGTCCTTTGGGGAGATGGGTGCTCTTATCTGTGGAGCCCACTTACCTCTACTCCTGGTGAAGGCATCTATCTGAATTCTGGGAGAACCCTTCTAAGAGGGTCGGCTTGCCTTGTTCGGCATTTATTATGACTTATAACTGGACATTTTTAGCCATACACAAAAGTGAGAAAACACAGGCTGAGTATCCTTTACCTGAAATCTGAGACTGGAAGTGTTTTGGCCTTTTTTTCTCCCCCAGATCTGAGGGATATTTGAGGGATAGGACTCCTATCTGACTTCATTATGTTCCCTATATGTCTGTGGTGGTTCTGATTGTCAATTTGACGCATCTAGAGTCATTCAGGAAGAGAGTCTCAGTGTAAAGCCTGCCTAGATCAGGTTAGCCTGTGGGGACTGTCTTGATTACATTAATTACAGTGGGGAAACCCATGCATTGTGAGCCGCACCATTCTCTGGGGCTGAGGGTTACAGGACTATTGGAGTCTACGGGACTATGCGTGCTGACAGCTCTGAGCACAGGAACCAATCACTTTCATTTCTCTCTGTTCTTGACTGTGGGTGTGACGTGATGAGCTGTGTTCAGTTCTTGCAGCCTTGACTTTTCTGTCATCGTGGACTATAACCTGAAACTGCTAAAATAAACCCTGTGGTGCTTTGAAAGACCATGTCCCCAGAGGGAGTGACCCTATTAGGAAGCGAGGCTTTGTTGGAGCAGGGGTGGCCTTGTTGGAGGACGTGTGTCTCTGTGGGGGAGGGCTTTGAGGTCTTAGATGCTCAAGCTATGCCCAGTGAGGCACACAGTTGCTTCCTCTGCCTGTGGATCAAGATATAGAACTCTCTATTCTTTCTCCAGTACCATGTCTACCTGCAAGCCTCCCACAATAACAGACCAAACCTCTGAACTGTAAGCCAGCCTCAATGAAATGTTTTTCTTTATAAGAGTGGTGCAGGACAATTCTGTATTCTGTCAATTATATTTTAAATAAATGCTGATTGGCCAGTAGCTATGCAGGAAGTATGGGCAGGACAACCAGACAGGATGTAGAGGTGGGGCAATGAGAACAAGAATATTCTGGGAAGAAGGAAGCTCTTCCCGCAGTCCTGCCCAGACATAGAAGAAGCAGGATGTGACCTACCCCACTGAAAAAGGTACTGAGCCATGTGACTAACATATACTAGAATAATGGGCTAATATAAGTTATAAGAGCTAATACGAAGCCTGAACTAATGGGCCAATCAGTTTATAACTTATGGAGGTCACTGTGGGATTTTCTTTGGGGCTTACCAGCTGTGGGAACTGGGTAGGACAGAAACCCCAACAAGCAGCCTGCTCCTCATGTTACATAAGAGTTGCTGAGGTCATTCATGGTCTCTTCACAGCATTAGAAACTATAACTAAGACACAGCCTTTCTCCCATAAGTTGTTTTGGAGAAGAGTTTTGTCAACGTTAACAGAAATAAAGTCAGTACAACTTTATACCCAAAGCTTGATGGTAATTTTATACAGTATTTAAAATACTTTTTATTAGTGAAACAGAACTTCCTGGCGCTCGGTTTTCCATCTGTGGCAATCATGTGGGTACTCAAAAAGTTCTTGGTTTTGGAGTACTCCAGAGTTTGGATTTTTCAGATTAAAGACAGCCAGTCTACATTATAATAGAGCACGACAAACCTACCTGTCAAACCTGTCAAATGACTGCCCATACGTGTTCGATATTTTTTTTTATCTGTACTCATCTGCTCCTACTGCCTTTGAGTTAGGTATCATTATGTACTGCAGACTGGCCTGGAACTTGTAATCCTCCTGCCTAGCCTACCAAGTACTGAAATTATAGATATATACCATTCTACTCCACTTCCTTCAATTACTTTAAAGAAAATAATATATATATATATATTTAAATAATCCAGGTGTGGTGGCCCACATTCTGTAATCCCAGCACCCAGAAGACTGAAGTAGGAGGATCGTTATGAATTCTAGGTCACAAAGTGTGACCTGTCAAAACCAGCCAAT
Organism: Alexandromys fortis; assembly: GCF_014885135.2. Lineage (NCBI taxonomy): Eukaryota > Metazoa > Chordata > Mammalia > Rodentia > Cricetidae > Alexandromys > Alexandromys fortis. The sequence continues at coordinate 5,238,704 of NW_026067981.1, read as the reverse complement.
CAACCAAGCACATAATTAGCTATCACGATAGCATTCCCGTGTCTAAATAAAAGAAATCCTTACTACTATTAAATATTTAGAATTTAATCTTTTGTTCTGTTTAATAAATGCTTTTATAGGGTAGGTCTCCAAAAATTAGGGGTTGCCTTTCTCCGTATGGGCCATGCATGCTCTTGATAATTCTCACGCCTCTGTACTGACTGCAAGATGGAAGAGGAGAAAGTTGCTGACACAGGAAAGTGAGAAGCTCCTGTCAGGACCACATGTCCTGTCAGACTTGGTGGCCAGAGCACATGCAGCCAAGTGGAGGAGGGTTGATGCTTCTCCATGCTGGCAGAGGAGGCAGAGTGTGAACCTCAGGGCAGGAGGGGAGAGTGAGGTGGCTCTTACCTCATTGCTCCTGTGTTCTCCATGAAGAATGAAGGAAGAAAGCTAGCTGATTGGCTGAGTGAGGACTGCTTTGACTATTTACCTTATCAGATAGCTGTAAGAGTAAGCAGGTGGGGAGGAGATTTACTCGAGAGCTCAGAGTTTCTGACTGGAGACTTCAGAGCAGACCCCAGGCCTCCTGTTTCTGAGTTTGGTGTCCTTACTAACCCTGACTATTAATAAAACAGGAGAAAATGTGGCCTCCCTCTAGTGTGGGCTTCAAGCAGGCTAACAGGGAGAGTGGGTCCCCAAAGATTACTTGTATTTCCAGGACTAAGGGTAAGGCTGGATATTGTGTAGTGTAATAGAGCTTGATCAAAGGTGAAACTTGGAATCGTAGGACTTCGGCTTTAAAGAGACAGCTTTGGGTGACCACTGAGGTCACAACTCATGGGGAGAATATAATGTCCTCTAGTCCTGTAAGTGGTCATCCAGCTATTTGTTTTTGATTTTGTGCAATGCCTGGGAACTCTGCATCTCTTAGACAGTATGCCATACTGTGTGGTATCTCTAATGGCAAGACAACATCACTTGTATTGAAATCTCCCTCCCTATAATTTCTACCCACGGAGCCTAATTCTGCCTCTGGTTATACAGTGAGAGTCAGCCTTCTCCTTTCTGACAGTCATTTGTGAACCCGAGCTGCCTCTCAAGTCCCCCTGCTGAGAGGTAAGCTGCTTTTGAAATGGAGAAGTGTGGAGAGAGAGAGAGACAGAGAAAATCAGAGACAGAGACATCAATACAGAGAATCAGAGATAGATACAGAGATAGAGACACAGAAAGAGACAGACAGACATCCCCCCTACCCCTACACTTCCACACAACCCACACCCACAAACACACACACACAGAGTTTTTGCTGCTTCTTCTGTGAATTCTGGCAGACACACTCTGTTGTTTTCCGTTCTCTGTTCATTTCAGAGCCTGGGTGTGACAACCTCAGCAAGCACACTACTACATTTCCTTTCTCATCTAAGAGTCTCTCCTGGATCTTTTCAGATGCCCCAGGCACAGATCAAGACTGCTTTGCCGAGACCCAATTCTCTGCGTGGGAATCCCATAGAAACTAGACCATCCATCAAGACCTACTCCACCCATTGCTGGAAAACCAATAAGGATTCTTTCATTGCCTTGGGGGATGCAGAAGGGTATCTTGACTGGGGTCTCCATACTGTCCCTCGATTTTCAAACCCTTTTCACAGGTCAAGGCTTAACCTTGGGCTCTGCTTATCCAGAGTGCCTTCCTAAATGACTAAAATCAAATCTGTGTTAACTCCCCAACCCTCTCTCATTTCTAACTAACAGCAGTGGCATCAGTGGCATACAGGGGGAAGGAGTGGCAAGGTCTTTATAGTTGGCAGCGGTGATAATAAAGAACAGACATACCTTTGGTCGGCTTATTGTCCTCACATCTTTTGGAAACACACCAACCCCCAGGACTCTGCTGGGCTGGTTAGTCGTTCCTCTGTACTCATCCCTTTGGTCCCACTCCTTACCAGCAACTCCTGGCCTGCCATATGCTTGAACAATTCTTTCTCATGCCTTAGTTTTCATCTTCAAAGTTGAGAGTGAAACCATCAGTGGCTTGGGGAGACTTATTGGCTTTGTTCACTGCTTCTAAGCCTAGCACAAATCTAGGCACATGCCTACTGCTTAACACAGGATTGCCTGATTCCTGAGGGGACAATGGAGTGGTCTCTCAGAGATTCCAAAGCTGGACAGAGGGATACATGAGTCATATTTTGAAATCCTCTTTCCTAACTGGCTTCCAGGAGGAGAGGGACTAGAATGTGTGTAGGCCATGGTGAGGAAATAAGTAATGACATGCTTGGAAAATGTACCTCTCACTCTCCACGAGAGCAGACAGAGGCAGGCTGGGTCTACATCTTCCCAGAATCCCCTCAGTTTAATGAGAGGAAGTATATTATTGTCATGCTAAAACACCTTACAAAAGCAACTCAGAGAAGGAAGGGTTTCTTTTGGTTCACAGTTTGAAGGGCTGGAGAGATGGTTTAGCGGTTAAGAGCCCTGTCTGGTTTTACCAAAGGTCCTGAGTTCAAGTCCCAGCAACCACATGGTGGCTCACAACCATCTGAGAGATTTAATCAGTCGTCCTCATCAACTTAGACCATGAACTCCAATATGGACAAGTTCAAGAGAAGCAGCACATATGGGCTGCCCATGAAAATTGAAGGCAAAGTCCTTCACAGAGGGAAAAGCATGGCAAGCATGGCGGCTGAAGCGTGAGGCAACTGGTCACAGTCAGAGTCCTGATGATCAGCTCACTCACTGTGCCACCCAAATTTAGGGCGAGTCTTCCCACCTCAATCTAGAAACTTTCCTACAGGCTTGCGCAGAGACTTGTCACACTATGAGATGCTAGATCCTGTCAGGTTGACAGTCAGTATTTACCATCATGGGCAGGAACCTGACCTTTACCCTTACTCTCTCCTTCCCCTTCCTCACTCTCCACCGACTTTTCCTAATCACTTTGATGAGATTTTGGAGACCAGGGCTGCTCTTTTCTGACCTCAGCAGTCAGTAGGATTTCATTTGATTTTGCCTGGGTTGAGCTCTTGCCTGGTGTAATTCTCTTCCCAAAGTGTCCATGGTCCCTAGTGTATCTAAGCTAATTATCTGCTGAGCACACACAGAGTGATGTGTCAGCTCCTGATGGGATCTGGGACTCTGCTGGCCCTGTCTGTTGGTTGGGTCCCAGGAGCTCTGGCCAGGGAGCTTTGAATCTCCCTCTAGGGTTTCTACATGCTGGAGCTCCAGTAACTAAGGCTGACTGTCCACCAGCAATGCCTTATGATCAAGAGCGAGCCCTTGGTGGGGCTCTGGAAATGGCTATGCAGATGGAACACTTACTTGCTCTCATTCCCAGGGTCCATGTAAAAAGTGGGGGAGGAGCCAGGTGTGGTGGCACATGCCTTTAATCCCAGCGCCTGGAAGGCAGAGATCTCGATGAGTTCATGGCCATGGCCATCATAGAGAGTTCTAGGGCAGCCAGGGCTAAATAGGGAGACCTTGTCTTAAAAAGCAAGCAAGCAAGCAAACAAACAAACAAAAACCCAAATTCAACCTAATACACACACACACACACACACACACACACACACACACACACACACACACACACACGTAGTGTTAAGAGCGGCTAGTTTATGCCCGAAATAATTACACGGAAACTGTATTCTTTTAAACACTGCCTGGCCCGGCTAGTTCCAGTTTCTTATTGGCTAGCTCTTACATATTAATCTAACCCATTTCTAATAATCTGTGTAGCCCACGAGCTGGCTTACCAGAGAAGATCTTAACCTGCCTCTGTCTGGAGTGGGAGAATCATGGCGACTCCTTGACTTAGCTTCTTTCTCCCAGCACCCTGTTCTGTTTTCTCTGCCTACCTAAGGGTTGGCCTATCAAATGGGCCTAGGCAGTTTCTTTATTAGTAAGAAATCACTCCCACATCACACACACACATACACACACACACACACAAATCCAGACAGAGGCTGAGGAGTTGGCTCAGTGGGTAAAAGAATTTGCTGAACAAGCATAAGGAAGTGAGTTTGAAGCCCCAGAACCAATGTACAGCTGAGTATGGGAAATTGCTTCTTCACTCCCAGTGCTGCCAAAACGTGGTAGGAGGCAGAGACAGGCAGATTCCCAGAAACTCATGGGCCAGCTGGGCTGGAAGATGCAGTTGTAAACATCAGAGACCATCCCCCACCCCCACTTTTTTTTTTTTTTTTTTGAGACTGGTTTTCTTTGTATGACCCCAGCTGTTCTGTAACTAGCCTTGTAGATCAGGCTGTCCTCAAACTCACAGAGATCTCCCTACCTCTGCCTCCTGAGTGCTGGGATCAAAGGCATGCACCACCACCGCCAGTCCAGAGACCCTTTCTTAAGCAAGGTAGACTGTGAGACTCAGCAATGAGATTGCCCTTTGACCTCTTCATGTGCGCTGTGGTACGCACACACAAGTATGCCTGTACACTCGTGTGCATGCACACACATTAAAACACGCACACCTTAAACACACATGCATGCATGCACAGACATTCTCGACACACATACTCTCTCATACATACATACATTCACATCATGTACAAACACATAAAAATAAGCTTCTTGGGGTGGCTCACGGTGAGCACATGAAGTCAAGTCTGCCTTCTGGGATGGAGGCCATGATGGGAAATAACCTTATTCATCTTATTCATAGGCTCACAATGCTGATTAATTCTTGTTTCTGGTCTAGCTTATAAAAGCTGAGAAAGTGCCCTAGCTCCCATCCTAAAGTTCCTTCCCCACAAACTTGGGTGGGGCTCTAGAAAACATGAGGGGGGCTTTCACCAAAGACCAAGGACCCCCAGAAACTTACCTTCCCTGCTCCTGGGCCTGTTACTCATGAGCGCTACTCGGCATCCTTGTTCCATTACAGAGCTTGACCTCCCTTTTCCATCTTCAAGATTAAGTTCCAGTGTCAACGCTCCTCAGGCTCCTACCCCTTATCTAAGCGTCCCCATTGATGTCAGTGCCTAGAACCTGAAAGTGCTACAATTACCTGCTTGTATGTGTCCCTCTGTGGTGTCAGTTCCTTGAGGGCAGAGACTGGGTTTGCACGCTTGGTGACACATAGTGAGGACAGTTAAGGTGTCTGTTGGATAAAGAAATGCACCCAGGGCATGCTGAAAAGTCTCTGCAGCTCCTGTGGAAAATTCTGGGGTGAAGGGTTTAAAAGAAGCACTTTGTAAACTCTTTCCAAGCTGTGGTGGTATCTGAATGATGTCATTACTTTGGCTACATTCCGGCAGGCTAGAGGGCCTTGGGAACAGACTCAAAAGTGGGAGAAGCTTCTGGAATGTAATGAGAGACATTCTGAGATGTGATGAGAGAGGATGGTAAATCGAGGCCCAGTAGATCAGGGAGATCTGAGCTCACACTACCACTCATTTCCTCAGATGCGTGGACATCATCAAAAAGGAAAAAATGGTGGCCTTTGATTAGCAGAGCACAAAATGCGGTTCCCAGATCAGAAACCCCCTCCCCATATCCCCTGGGAACTTGCTATAAATATAGATGTTCAGATTCCACCTCAAACCTACAGAATCAGGTATCCTGGGGGAGGCCCAGGGTCTGCTTGTCACAGGTTGTCTGGATAATATGGAAACAGGGTTAAGTATCATGGGACTCAGAGCTCCCCGTGTGAGAATTTATGGGGGTATTTATATAAAACGGAAATATCTGGGTCCCACTCCAGAAGTTCTGTTTCAGCCAGCCAGCAAGGGATCCAGGGATGTGTGCCTTGAACTAGGGGGTGGCGTTGGGGTGTGAAGAAGCAGGGTCACAGGCAGTCACTTCCTCAGCCTAACATGATTTAGGAACCCATGTCCCTATAGCAGGGAATGTGCTTGGTTCTGCCTGGCCGAGAAATGTCACACTGAATAGCAGGTAAGTCTGCCTCCAAGGTTAACAGGGCCTCTCAGGGAGCAACAGACTGTACCGTGGGACAGGACTTCACCTGAGAGGGGACAGTCTTTTCCCAAAATAGTACAGTGGTACCAGGGGGTGGGTGTTGGACTTCCGCCCCTTTAAACACCCTTGTAATTTACATTTAAAAATAGAAAGAAGCTCATGAATAATTTGTGAGTCATGAGCAAGCCCCTTCAAAATACAGTCATGAATAAAATATCCCGCTTTGCCTCTCTAATGGTGCTGGCCTTTGATGTTTTATTGATGGGTTGCCCATCCTGAGTGCTGGCAGGCGCCTGGATTAATTCATGCTCTCAGCCCCCCACCCCTCCAGGTCAGCCCTTACTAACACGTGTCTACACACCACCCTGTTCTAGACAGTTCAAGAGGCAGGCTCCAGATCCCCTCGAACAGAAGCATAATTACAGCATGTGGGAAACCCTGCCTGGACCCATGGCGAGGGCGGGACCTAAGTCACCAGAAGCTTTTGTTTGCAGCCAGGTGGGCATTTGGAGCAGGTGGAGTGTGTCTCCTGTTTAATTGCCTCTTAAGAAGCCAGGAATGGAAAGCAGACATTAGGGAGGTGTAAATAATAATCTCTCAGAACCTGAGGAAGAGCAATGCTCTGGCCTGTGTGCCTTTCCTGAAGGAGCTCACAGAATGAAAGACCATTTTACTAAGTGGGTATCACATGACTAGAACAGTGCCTACTAGGAAGTCATCTGTTACCAGAGGTGCTGAGAGCTTTGGAGGAAAGTTAAGCAAGACACCAGGGATGAACATACCATTGTTCCTGAGAGGACCTGGAGAAGCCTTCAGAATGGGTGTGTGTGTGGAAGGGATTTGGAAAGACTCGGAGAAGCAAGCTAGAGAAACTCTAGAACGTGATAAATGTAGATGAATGGACAGCCCTAGCAAGGACTAAGAGAACAATGATACAAATTCAGAGAGTAAAGGCTGTGCTATGAAGTTTCCAATAGAAACTCTAACAGAAAGTAGGGAGTCTGCTGGAGACTAAAAGTCACCCCCGTGGCCAAACCAGCTGTGTTTCCTCCATGCTGTGATGCAGGGACTCTTAGTTTCTCTGTTGTGCTTCAGTCATTTCCACTTAGAAGACGTTTTACTCAGTGGAAAGCCAGCGTCATAGGAAATGTGGTTTGAAATGTACAACTCTCCATGTTGGTCCTGCCGAGGGTTTGCTCCCCCACACTCCGATATCCTAGAAAATCCATTTGCCTTGCTGACACCTGGAGCGGCTGCCGGTGTTGCTTCTGTGTGGTGCCTGTAAATCAGAGGCTGCTCTGTGCATTAGGAAGATCTGGAAGATGGATTTTACGTCAGATTGTCCTCCCTGGGCTCCTGTGGGGAGCCTGTGGATACCCCTGAGCTACTGCTTCTGCCCACCAAAGAGTGACCTTCCATCCCTGTCGCCAAATAGCCTTGAGTGTTGGGCACTGGAGATCAAGCCCTTAGACTCTTGGATCAGCAAATGTCACAGCCGGGTTCTCACTTTGGCAAAAAATAAGTAAGGCTGAGATCTGTTTGCCTAGAGTTTGTTTGGCCCCAGCAACCTCCTGAAAATGGAATTGGCTAGACTTTGGCTTATGTTTTCTATGGCTACTGAGTACCACTCTCCCCAAAGAGGCAGTGGCTCCCAGAGAGTCCTCATGATGGAGAGGAATTGTGCTGGGTCCAGTTGGCCGTGATTCTGGGAAAGTCTGCCCCACGGCAACCACCTCACGTTCCAGGCCTGTGAGAAGAAACCCAGGGTCATGAGTCTTTCTCTGTGCCACCAGCCAGCTCCCAAATATTGACTTATTATTGATTACAAAAGCTGGGCTTTTAGCTTAGGTTTGCTTTCAACTAGCTCTTATAACTTGAATTAACCTATACTTTTTTTTATTAATCTACATTCTATCACATGGCTTTTACCTCTCTCCCATTCTGTGTGTCCAACTCATTCCGAGTCTCCATGGTATCTCCCATGTGTCTTGATTCATCTCCTACTTCCTCTCTCTCAGCCTGGAAGTCCTGCCTACACCTCCTGCCTAGCTACTGGTTGCTCAGTATTAAACCAAACACAGTAATACACCTTCACACAGTGTACAAACATCCCACAACATCCCAGGACCCTTGCACAGTTCATTTTCTCTTCCCATTACACATCTCTTTAGCTCTCTACATATCCTATTCCCTCCCTGTTAAGCCAAACTCCGTCCCACCATTTTAAGGAATCTCCCTGGACCACAATGATTTAAGCCTTCATCAGAATACACTTTCATCTTTGGCTTCAGGTTGTACCAATTTTATCGAGCACTTCACCTTTAAGATGATTCCCATTCTGGGCCCTGGCACTGGAACACTATCTGTTGCACAATAGATGTACCCCATATATTTATTGGGTAAAGAAAGCAATGGGTCTTTTGTTTCTAGGACAAAATGATGGGAATGAAGGCTCATTCTGTATGTTTGCTGACAAGTGTTTGGTAGTACTTGTACATCAAGGGAGACTAACAGGCCTCTAGGAAACACCCACTGGACTCTAAGGCCCTTGGTCCTTTCCTAGGGGTATCCTACCCTTCTACAAGATGCTAGTTCCTAGGGGTATCCTATCCTTCTACCAGATGCTGGTTCCTAGAGGTAGTCCACCCTTCTACCAAATGCTGGTTCCTAGGGGGTATTTCATCCTTCTACCAGATGCTGAACCCTAGGGGTATCCTATCCCTCTACCAGATGCTGGGCACAGGCTCATCTTTAGACACCCATTTAATGCCTTGACATTTAGAAGAAAGAGCCAGTAGTTGACCCAGTAGCTGCTGTGGGACTGAGGCGGGCAGTCTTCTTTTGTTCTCCTGATACTGGGAACCCGCTGATGTTTTTAAACTGAACTTCCTTCCCCTTACTGCCCTGAGAGCCTTCTTGCTATATTCAGTGGTCTTTTCCTAGTGTGGTGGAGCAACAAGTGCTAACGAGAGGCCCAAGATTTCCTTGTTCACAGCTTCTAGTGTCCACCTGCCTGAGCTCAGCAGCTGGAAGGTGCTTTGTTGGCAGGACCGAAAGAGGCAGCACCAGCCTGTGCACTCTGTGAGCACTGGTTCCTTTTCTTTCCTCTGGGCCTCTTGAATTCGGGTCATCTGGTTCCTGAGTGGCTCTTCCTCCCAGATTCGCTGTCACCTGGGAATGATTCTGATTTTATTCTATCAACTCTGAGACTTCCCAGCAGTCTCTCCTGCCTTTGGGGGGGGGGGGTGAAATGAGGATTGTGTGGCAGGAGCCTTTCCAGGAACAAACTGTGAAGGGCTAGACTAGGGAGGAAAAATACCATAGCAAGCCAGTAGGGTTAGTGCTAGGCAGGGCATTTTCCTAAGGATGCATCTCTTTGTAGAGGCACAAACTAGCCTGGAGTTTCCTTACAAATCAACCATCCTAGAATTGACTCAGAAAACAAGATTTTTTTTGGGGGGGCTGCAGTGTGGGGGCATATCAACTTTTGTGGGGGCTTAGCAGAAGAACCAGAGATCCCGGGAGGCCTGATCCAGGCTCAGCACCCACTGTCTGAGAGTCTGGGGACAGAAAGATGCTTGGTGTGGCCAGGGTCCAGTATTTGACCACATGACCACAAGCGGGCTTGTGGATGAGTTGGGGAATCTATTGACTCTGACTTGAGTCATGTATATACTCATATACAATATTCTGTGTGTATGTATGCCTGCAGGCCAGAAGAGGGCACCAGACCTCATTACAGATGGTTGTGAGCCACCATGTGGTTGCTGGGAATTGAACTCAGGACCTTTGGAAGAGCAGGCAAATGCTCTTAACCTCTGAGCCATCTCTCCAGCCCCCTCAGTGGTATATCTTTATGTTAGTGGTGTTTATGGGGTGCGGATGGGGGCAAAGACTGGGAATTTCACACCCAACACGAGGTGACACCTTTAGATACCCATTTAACACCTTGGGATTTAGACGAAAGGGCCAGTAGTTAATTTAGAAATTGTCTGTGTCCTGTGGGTTTCTATTCTGGGTGGGGCGAGGGTGTTAGGAAAGGGGAAGCTTACATTCTCCACCAGGTGTCATTCTCTTCACCAACAGTTTCACTAGGAGACCATTTCTCTGTCTTTCCACAGTGATAGAAAACAACATAGACCGTTTCCCGGGAATGAGTAATTGCTACAGCACAGACTCGGCAGTTGGTTAGCGATAAAGACAAAGTCCGGCATTGGGAGGAAAGAGTGCGTTTAGACTACATCTTGTCTCGGGCTGGGATATGGATTTCCAATTTGGAGACTCGGGTCGCCATGACTTTCAGTATCTCCCGTGCCCTGTTTGCTTGTTTCCAGAGTTCCTTCATCTCTACCTCTCCCCTTCCTCTATCCTGGCCATCCTCTCTGAGAATGAAACCCAGCCACTGTGTTCCTTTTCATCTTTGTCTACGGGTGGGTGTGCTTCCTTTCTAATTTCTCTTGGAATCTTGATCAGAAGGAGCCTGAGTCAGGTAGTGAAGACATGTTATACATCCCCAAGCTGGCGGGATGACGATGAGGCTGACTTCCCCTGTGCAGTCGCATACTCTGCCTTTGGGGAGAAAAGCAGGCGACGTTTGGCAGTGCTGTGAAGGCGGGCTTTACTTTCGTATTTCTTTGCGATAAGTCTGCTTTTTTCTTTCACTTTTTTCCTTTTTTTTTTTTTCAGTATAATATAATGTTTTGAAGGCTACAATATCTCTCTCAGAGAAACTCGCTAAATTTCAGGACTCTGTCAGAGAGCAGAATTGGTTTTCCTTCTTAGAATTTGTTTCTTCCAAGACTGTCCAGACGCCGGGCTGTCTTATTTGGCAGCTTAGACGGATGGACTTGGTACCAGCTGCCTTTCAGCATAATACGGCTCTGGTGACTGGAGGAGCAAAGCGGAAGCAGGCTTCTGCAAAAGCACAGTGCGTTTGGTTGGATGCTCTTGGCTCCACTCACTTCTCAGGGAACCGTCACCTGTGAAGTCCTTTGCTCCACTCTTGGGTACTGTAGGAAGTGCTTAGAGATTCCTAACAAGGGTCATGCTTCCTCAATATATTTAGGGCAATCATGCACATACTTTTAGAAAATACCTTGGGAGTGGGCTTGCTTTGAATTCATGTGAATGAGATAATTAGTTTAAAGACAGAAATATATACTGTTTTAATTTTTCTGGCTTGACTAAGGATTGCTTTGGGAGTTTGTGTGTAGCATGTTATAAAACCAGCTCCTTTTAATTATATTTATTTACTTAATGACTCACACAGAGAGTAGGTAAGTGGCATTTTGAGATAGCCTGCGGAGCTGCCCCAAAGTCTCACGCTTGTTCTGTGTCTTATAATTCATATCAGAATTTCGTATCTTGTCTTACCTTATGTTTGCAGGGAGCCCATCCATGTTTTACACACCTAGTAGGAAACCATATCGGGTTTCAATTTTAGAACGCTAGGCTAGTGCTCCACTCACTGGGCTACATCCCTAGCCTGGGTTCTCAATTCTAGATCTTCTGGAATTGTGGCTTACGCTCTTTCCCACTGCACTGGGTAAAGTCATACAGTAGAGTCACAGCAGCCATACTGGGATCCTTGCTCTGACACTCAGCGGATGTGTGACTTTGGCAAAGTCACCTTGTCTCTCTCTCAGCTGCAGTAAAAGGAGTCTCCATGGGTTTCTGCAACAGTAAGAGCAATGAACTGGGCTCTGCTTCGGAATCTGGGATGCCAAGAGCTGAGGCTTCTGTGGTGTAGGAAGCCCATGCCTGCAGAAGTGAAGAGGGAGGCCTGAGGAGGCTAGAGCCATTCAGGTAGTGGGTTTATTTGACAGCTACTTTGAATAGAATCCAGACAGAATATCACCTGGCAGGAAGTCCCCCAGTCCTCTCCTTTCCCCTAATCTGCCCTTTCTTCCCTCCCATACTTTCTAGTATTTAATTTTCTTATTGTATTGATTTTCTTTCTCTTCCCCTCAGAGGGACAGATCCTGTTTATGTGGCAGTTAGACAGAAGGGGGTCCTTTCACTCCGCAGGTCACACCAGGAGCCTTTAATTATGCAAATGTAGGATCCCTTGGAGAAGGGGAGCATGTGGGGTGTGGAAGAACAGGATTAATTTGCCAAGGGAACCTGGGGCATTCTGGGAGTCGAGGAATGGCAGCTCAATTTATCTTCCCAAGGTTTGAAGCTGGGCTGGACATTAGAGTCTCCCAGGGGCCTGGGTCTGGGCTCAGAGCCTAGGAAATATGGTGAGGTGGTTGTACTGGGGAGGGGAAGTGTTCAGGCTTTTGACCTGATGAAATACAGTCCTGGCCCTCTTAACACTCTGTGCTTTGGCAACAGTGACTGGCCTAGCGGCATGCTCAGCCAGTGTCCTGACATCTTGACTGCTGTGAACTGCTGTCTGCTTCAGGCAGGAGCCAGAGGAAGCACCGGTTAGAATGAACAGTCGGCTAGATTCTATTTTGGGGAACACGGTTGCGAGTGGGTAAAACAACTTCAGAAAGGGGTTGATTGTGTTTTCTGCTATGAGAAGGTAGGAAGGTTTCAGTAATTAGTATGTTACATACTTTATGCGATCAGATTTGTAGCTCAAGATGCTTAGGCGCCTTATATCACTCCCTCACGGAGAATATTCTATCTTCGCATTCCCAAGAGTCTTCTTTCAATGTAGCCAGCTTAGTTCTGAAAATCAGAAACATTTGTGCTCCCTCTCCCAGGTCACCAGAGTTCAATACAAGCTTCAAGGTTCTTTTAAAACGGGCAACAAATACAGCTTCTATTTTCAGTTTGCCTCAACAGTCGCGCGTCTCTCTAGCCCTCACGCCTACAGAAGAGCTTTGTACACACATACATTCTGCAGTGGGACTCTTGAAGGCTGGGTCTTTGGTGCTTAGAATGAATGAACTATGGAAAACTACCAATGTCCTTTAATGTGTGTGTGTGTGTGTGTGTGTGTATGTGTGTGTGTGTGTGTGTGTATGAGCGTGTGTGTGCTGGTGCCAAAAATCAAACGTAAGGCCTTATACTTACCTAGCAGGTGTCCTCTCACAGGTGGTGGCCTTCAGATCATGCTTTATGACAGGGGTGATGCCGGATTCCCTTCTCTAAGTTGTCTGTGGAACTGCTTTCTACAGAGTGGAGCATGTGTTATTCTGCCAACTTGGGCGGAGTGGGGCTGTCTTAAAAACACAAATGCTTCGTGGAGCAATGGAGGCTTACCCCTTTAATTCCATAATTTGGGAGGCAGAAGGAGGAGGGCCTCTGGCCTCTGAGTTTGAGGTCAGTCTGGTCTACAGATCTACAGAGTTCCAGGACAGCCAGGGCTACAAAGAGAAACCCTGTCTTGAAAAACAAAACAAAGCAAAGATGAGTACAAATGTTTAAATCTACCCCCTCATCCATTTGAGTTCATAATTTTTGTCTGACAGAGGAGTGATGGAGGTTAGTAGAAACTGTTATCTTTTTCTCTTTATCTGTGTCTCCTTGCTTGTGAGGGGCGTTGAGGAAGAGAGGAAGGGAGGGAGGGGGAGAAGGTGGGGCGGAGGGGAGGGAGGGGGGGGGGGGGGGGGGGAGGGGGGGGGGGGGGGGGGGGGGGGGGGGGGGGGGGGGGGGGGGGAGGGAGGGGGAGGGAGGGAGAGAGAGAGAGAGAGAGAGAGAGAGAGAGAGAGAGAGAGAAAGAATGAATATTAATTAGTGGCTCTCGGTCTTCTTAAAACTGCTGGCCCCAGAGAAGAGTCATGCCTCTTGTGGAAAATAACCATGACAGATTTGACTAAAAGAGAGAGCAGCTATTAGCTGGATGACACCAGCCACTTAACCAGCCAGCAATGCAAGAACAAGGTGCAGGTGGTTGGGAGAGGTAGGGGAGAGGCCTGGTAGAGCTAGGGACTTCAGTTACTTCCCAACTACACTGACTTCTCAGGATCCAAGTGCATGTTAGGGCCTCACTGCCAACTCTGCCCTTCCACTCTTGCTTAGAGGATATCTGACCTTTTAAAAATTCAACTGTGAGAGAGAAGGCAATGGTGCAGAAACTTAACTGCCTGCCTGGACTCAATCGTTCCAAAATAACTGGGTTTGGGTTAGCTCCTTGGATGGCAAAGGTTCAGCTAAACTTTGTGTGCATGTGCGTGTGTGTGTGTGTGTGTGTGTGTGTGTGAGAGAGAGAGAGAGAGAGAGAGAGAGAGAGAGAGAGAGAGAGAGGCTGACTGAGGTACTCTAAGAAGGAGTGGTAGTGAGAAAGAGGTAAAGGGCAATTTCTGGGATATTCTTCCAAGTTCTCCTCCCTGAAGGAGAGACTAGAATAGTGGTATGGGCTGATTGTACGTTCTCCTCCCCAAATCCAAACGCTTAAATCCTAAATCCTAGGATGATGATGTCAGAGGTGGGAGAGGTGGGGCGTTGAGAGGTGATTAAGTCATGATAATAGAGTACTTGTGATCTGAATTAGTGCCCTTGTGAAGAGGCCTGAAGGAGCCTGTTCACTCTTCTATGTGAGCACAGGAGAAGTCTGTCCATGGACCAGCACCTGGGTCCTTAGCAGACCCTAAGTGTGCAGGGACTTCTCAACCTTTAGGACTGTGAGAAATAATTGTGTGTTTGTGTGTGTGTGTGTGTGTGTGTATAAGCCACCTAGTAAGTGGCATTTTGTTACGGCAGCCTTAGCAGATGAAGACCAATAATGTATCCTCAGGAAGAAGGGGAAATATATTTCTTTTCCTTGCTCACAACGTCTATGTTTATTTCTCCTTGTAAAACTGCTCGGTGAATGCAATCTGGTTGCAGTATGTGGCCTTCATTGGCAGAGCTTTATTAAGTATACAGAGCCTGACTCCTGTGCCTCTCCTCTATATATCCCAAAGCTTGTATGTACCTGGAGCCTTCCCTTGGTTTTATGAAAAATTGGGTACTAAATAATAAACAAAAAAAATTATTTATTTTTGGGGAAGTTTATCTCCTTCCCTCTTCCTCACTCTTTCCTCCCTCCCTCCCCTTCCCTCTCTGTGCATGTGTGTGCATGTATGTGTGTGTCTGGGTGCCTGGAGAGGTCTGAAAGGTGTCAGACCCCCTAGAGCTCGAGCTACAGGTAGCCGTGGATCACCTGACATGGGTGCTGGGAACTGATCTCTGATCCCCTTGGAGAGTAGCAAGTGCTCTTAACCCCTGAGCCATCTTCCAAGACCTTGAATCCCCCACCTCCTCAGTACTAAATCTTTAAGGACCCAATTAAAGAAAAAAAATATACTTGTTGTCATTGTTGAATACATACTGTATTTAACTTTTTTTTAATCCCAGAGAAGTGAAATGCAACATCCATTTGAGTTTATGTAACATCCAAAGACTGACAACTCAGAATTTCCTAATTAAAGTCATTTTTAAGGCACTCTGCAGAGCCAGCTTTCATCTCTTCCTTTGTGGCGTTATTCTTCAAACTGTAGCAGAATACCTGGCTTCTCTGTCTTCAGCGACACACATACATGCTCATGCTCTTAGCCTCCACTTCTGTCCTCGACGACACCAAAAAACAACACAATTTTAAGGAAGAAAATCCATTTCGGGGGAAACAAGGCGAGAGCAAAGAGGACATGTACACGCACATTGGCTGATAGGCCAGTAGCAGAAAAGAGAAGGAGCAGGAAGGAAATGGAACAGGGCGGGGTAGACCAGATGGTTGGTGGCCAGTGAAAAAACAGGCTGCATTTCCCAATGAGGTTTAAACTAATTTAGCTGGTTCCTTTTTACATTTTTTTTTTTATTTTAAAGATGGGTCCAACGCAAGGGAGGTATTCCAAAATTATGGGATGTGGATGTAGGTAAGTGTGCTTGCTCATGCTCATGTACTTATGAGCCGACTTTAAAGATAGGTACTGGGAAGGGGAGGCTCTAAAATGCCCTCCTGAGATAAAAATAATCTCTCTTACTGGCCCACTTCTGCACCTGGAATTCCCAGCATTCAAGCTATTCCTTCAGATTAAGGCATCGTCTATAGCCCCAATGAAAAGGTAAATGTCACCTAAGAAGTGTAACACTCAACTCTTTAGCACCCACCGACTGAACCGTTTTCTATCAGAGAGCAGGACCCTGAGAGATGGGACTTGGCGCAGGACAGTCTGATTAACAGGGCAAGACGGCACGGCGCTATGAATGCAGGAGAAATCTACTTGCTCTGGGAAGCTGCTAAGGAGGCGGGGTACGAAAACAGACTCTGTCTATGCTGGGGCACTCTCTTGTGCATACAGCATACACACTCTCTAACACACCCAACAGTTCTTAGACATTACAGCATTCTGCAGGGAGCACTACTATGGCGTTCACTTGGGCCCTCGAGGAAAAGGTGCTCAGGGAATCCGCCGAGTGCAAGACAGCACAAGTTCTTGATTGTTTTCAGGTAAAGTTCTATACTGTAAAGTGGAAGTTCAGCATCTTCAAAGGTCCACGTCGTTTATATGAAGGCGGTACACATCACACACACACACACACACACACACACACACATGCACACACACGCAGACGCACACATGTGCGCGTGCACGCACACACCCCTTCACTTAAATATTCATTGTTTGAGAACTTGTCAACCTGAGAGGTGAGAAGTCTCTAGTCATCTATGATTTGAAGGCTGGAGCAGGTGGGTTGCTGTCAGGTTATTGGGTAAGGGACTGTTGGGGGACAATACTTTCCTGTTACGGATGGCCCTTTCCTGTCACCAGTGGGCCCTCGGGTAATTCAGGTTGCTTTGCAGAAACAGCCAACCTTTGGGTTATAAAGACGGGAATAAGCTTTTGCCTCAAAATTGGGACAGAGAGGCAGGGAAACCCATGGAACCTTCAGGCTCTTGGAGGGAGGCATGTGTGGTGGTGGTGGGGGAGGGGGATGTGCAGATGGAAGGTGAACTTGGGCAGGGGACGAGCATTTGCTTCTAGAGGGCAAATGCAAGCATCAGCCTCAAGTGTGACTCTGAGGACCAGTCAACCTTTGGGTCTGCTCAGGTTGATGGTGCCGGTGGGGAGAAGGTGTAACGAGGAAAAAGAACTGGAGCAATGGGGACTCTAGAGAAAGCTTGTGAACTAAAGGAGGAAGGGGTCTCGGAGGTGGACGGGGATATAGAAGGGTGTTTTTCCCTATCAGCCGCACTGACGAGTTAGAATCATCTGGGTTCCTCAAAAGACCTCGGCTGCTCAGCCCTTTAGAGCCTCTACGACGGATAACTGAGATGGGAACCAGGTGTGTGGGTTTGAGCTCCTGACCTAGCGCTAACGCGCATCTGGTGTCAAGCATTCTGCACCAGCGTGGAAGGAGAGATCCAGTGTTAACAGTCAGGCTGGAGCCTGCTGCTCAGTCTTGCACGGGTTTGTGAAGGAGAGGGAGGGAAAAGAGTTGCAAAAGCAGGAACGGGGTTGGAAGACGCTGACTTTCCGTCTGGTTAGCTGGACCTGTGCTGATTCGTGGGGCTGGATTGCTTGCTACTAGCTGGTAGTTTCTGATCCCATTTCGGGTTGAAAAGCTGGCTGGGGTGGAAGTATTTGGGACTAGGGAGGAGAATTTTCCTTTTTTTTTTTGTGGCTTCAAAGAGGAATCATTTACTGTGCTCTGTAGGGGTCGACAAGACAGATCTGGGGCTGATGTTTGAGAGAGGGAAGTAGATTTCCTGATGTCTAATAAATATAGATCCCATAAATAAATAAATAAATTGGGAAGTATACCAATAAATAAAACAATCAAGAAAACAACATAGACCACTTTTTCCCTGTTGGGGGAAATTCTGCTCTCACTCCACTGATCCTGGTGACGTGAGGGCTGCTCTTGGACATCCGAAGGCACCAAGCCTGTCCATGGTAGGGCAAACAGTTGCCTTCCAAAGACTGTAGAGAAACCTCAGAGGATGATTGACATTGGCTATCCACATAGAGAAGAGTGAGGAGAAGGGGAGATAGATATTCTCCCTGTTTCCCACCCAAAAGTATGGGGTGAGGAGGCAGGCTTGGGAGCCAGGGCTGGGCCGTGTGGGGTCTCTTCAGTCCAGGATGGCCAGCCTTGTCCTTGGGAGGCTTCACGTGGAAGGAGGGGATGAGCAGGAGGTGCGGGCAAACTCGAGTTTTCCATACACAAAAGCTGCAGCAGGCACAACTTCCATTTCAACAAAGCTTCCCATGAGCCAACCAGCTGGCCTGGCTGGACACACGCGGTGGGGAGAGGAGGTACTGGTCACAGGATGGGAGGGTGGTGAGGAGACAGGCAAGATGGCACTCTTTTTAAATAGGAAATCAGCTGTCCAGGGCGTCAGCTTCTAGCGCCACCAGCCATTGCTTGTATCCTCCTCCTCAGTGTCTTGCCGTGTGGTTCTGTGTGCTGGGCTTGCCTTGTCCTACTAGGAGACCTGTATGTGGACAAGGAAACACGCAAACAGTGCACATTAAGACAGTGGCCAAGGAAACAGCATTCCTTAAAAGCAGACATTCATAATTCAAACTTTGTAAGTAGATTTTCAAAGGGATAATAGCTTGAATTTTGTGCAAAGTTCTGAGCATCTTCATGTACACATCTCTATAAAGAAGGTCTGTAACTTTCATCTATTCTTAAAAGATTAAAAGCTAAAGCAGTGTGAAGGGATCTCAAGTCACTTGTGTGTTTAGTCCATTGGGAAAGCACAAAAAAACTACAGAAATGGGTGGAAATTCCAGCAGTGCCCCTTAGAATTCCGGGTGCAGGAAC
Source organism: Alexandromys fortis (assembly GCF_014885135.2). Lineage (NCBI taxonomy): Eukaryota > Metazoa > Chordata > Mammalia > Rodentia > Cricetidae > Alexandromys > Alexandromys fortis. Next base: position 5,220,089 of record NW_026067981.1, on the reverse strand, counting down.
CGGACTGACTGGAGACCTGGGTGTAACCAGGATTTCTGTCATTGATTCAGGACAATTGCCAAAGTCTTTGTCTTCACTATGTGTCTATATCATGCTATTTGAAGCTGTCAATCAAAGTTCTTTAGGAAGAAAATATACACCAGCTGTTTTTTTTTTTTTTTTGTGGGCACGTGTATCTACCACTTTATGTAACAGCTGAAGTCCTAAAAAAGTGGGTGGACCCAATTTTAAAAAAATAAAACAAAAAGCATTTTTGAATGCACAAAGGGAGCTGTTCTTAGGTAAAGTAGATGTTGTGAATCCTTTTCTTTCTTTCCTGAAATTTTTGTTTGGTGTGTGTGTATATATATATACATATATATGTCACATATATGTCAGAGTGCACGTTTGTGTGTGTGTACACCTGTGTATGTATATTGTATGTGTGTGGGTGTATGTGTGTGCACCTAAGGGTAGAGGTTACAGGTCTATTTTGGGTGTCTTTCTCAGGAGTTCTACACCTTGTTTTTTGAGACAGGATCTCTCTCTCTCTCTCTCTCTCTCGCTCGCTCTCTCTCAGCCTGGAGCTCACTAGTGGAGCTAAACAGGCTAGTCAGCAAGCTAGCCAGTGATTGTCCCCTCTGCCACTCCACTCCAACATTGCATTTAGATACATGCTGCCAAGTCTGGGTTTTAGTGGGTGTTTGGGATCTGACCTCAAGTCCTCGTGCCTGAGCATCAAGCACTTCACCCAGGGAGCCACCTCCCCAGTCACTTGTCTAGATTCTGTGTGCGCTGGACTTGCTCACAGGATCGCTAGGGTGCAAATGTTTTTATAATTCCACATTTAAATAATGTCATTGCCTCTTCTGATTATATATATTATATGCCTTCAGTTTAGGAAGTTATGTAGTCAGTTAAATAAACTTGTCTTGACACTCTGAAATTAGAAGATAAACCCATTTCATAAACAAACAGGGACTTGGTCTAAGATATGTTTTAGAAAGCAGCCCTCTCTGTACCCTGTTCACCAGAATAGCAGCCATGCCTTTTGGCATCTGTAAATGCCAGTTCCCATTTCTGCAGGAATGTGATTAGTCAGAATGGGTCAGAGGTGCTGAGTGTGCCAGACTCTGCCAGCCCTTGGTACCTGACCTGGCAAAGAAGAACAAACATGGTGAAGTGGGGAGGAGGTTGGGTACAAGGTAAGCAGATGTGAGCAGAGGCCTAAGCCGAACTCACAGTCTACTTGGTGATCACAAAGCACACCACACAGATGCTCATGAACGAAAGTCACGTCACCAAGGAGACTGCCTCACTAATCATGCTCTTTATGATTTATTATTGATATTAATCCATATATCATTAGTCTATTAATTCTATCATATATTATATAAAAGCAATGTAAAAACAGCATAATTTTTGTATAGAAAATATTGTAAGTGTGTAGTGTACTTTTGTCTACTAGTTTTCCTAAGGCAAGACACAAGCAACCCAGTTAAGTTTGCTCTGTTAAGTGTGCTTTCATAAACACTTGTGGGGTGCACATGGCACTGACAAGGGGCCTCCTTCTTGTGCCACAGATAAATACGTCAAGGTCAGCATGACATCAATACGAAATCAGGGCCCAGGAGCCCAGTTCCCTGGTCTCCTGTACCAATGAATAATATATTTGGGATATAGAGAGCTGGGTGGAAATAATCTACTAAAGGCAAAAAGACAAGATCATTTTTTTCCTGTAACAAGCTCATAATTAAACTGACTGTAAAGCTGTTTATTCTTATATACAAAATGTCCTGTTTCTCTTTTCATGGATTACTCAAAGAAGGAATACTTTGATTTTATTAGTGGCTCTTGGGACTAGAAGTTTTTTTTTTTTTTTTTTTTTTTTTGCCATTTAAGAAGATCCATGGGAGTTTTTATTTTCTCGAGACAGGGTCTCTCTTTGTAGCCCTGGTGCTCCTGGAATTCACCTTGTAGACCTGGCTGGCCTCGAACCAAAGAGATCCACCTGCCTCTGCCTCCCAAGTGCTGGGATTAAAGGTGTGTACCACCACTGCCCAGCAAGATCCATGGAATTCTTTAGGTGAGATAGTCCTTAGTTTTCTGGTGTGTGTGTGTGTGTACATGCGTATGTGCAAGCAGACGGAGATAGGGGTGGCAGCGTCTCTACCTCCATTCTTCTGATATGCATGTGCACAGTCTTTTCTCTCTGATTAATTAGAAGTAATAGCCTTCCTTAGCGTCTGGTATGTGAGAGAGTAAAGTGGGAAATAATTTAATTGGCTGTCTTGCTTTCAAAGCCCAGTTTAACGAAATAGTTCTCAGCCTGAAGTGCATGCATTATCCTTCCTGTTATTTTTACAATTAGCGTGTCATTGCATCACGTTTGGGTGGAATATTCTAATGGGTTCCTAGGGTGGGGGCACAGCAGATGGAGAGATAACCCGAGGGCTGGGGTGTGTACTGTGCTTTCATTAGGACAGTGTGCCTGGGAAGTCTTGTCCTGTCACTTAGGCATGAGAGAGGGGTCATACCAGTCTCTAAAAATGGCAGGCTGTTTGATGCACCCATTGGGTAGAGAGATGATTCTGAGACACTTTGCAAGTTCCTGGGCTACCTCCCAATGCATGACCCAGTGGCACAAGGAGTGCCTCCTACAGTGTCCTATGAGCACTGTCCCACTGAGGGCAAGGATTCTGTTTTGCCGAGTATGTAGGACATACTTGTAGAAAGGCGTGCTGGAAGCATGAGCATTTGGAGGATCCCATGATACCTTCCCTGCTTTACTCTTCTGTGTGGACAGCAGAGAGTTAGAGGTAGATGTGAAGCGGGGCCGAGAGTAAGGAGCAAGCCAGGCACCAAAGGCAAACACCAAGAAGGCTTGCTCTTGCAGGGGCATGCAAGCACATGGGCCTGAGTGTGAGTGCCTTTTTAAATTCTACGTGTCCTAGAACCTTGCTTGCCTCACCTTCACCCTAGGTCTGGCAACTAACAAAACATCCTGTCCTCCTTTTTATCTCCTCCTTGCTCCAGTAATGCTGGGCCTCAGCCAGCCCTCAGCCAGCCCCAGATTCAATGATGATTTAAATGTCTCACAGCACTATCTGTATCCCTTACAATCCTGCTTGTGTCTTGGCTCTGTGTCACCGTACGGTTGTGACATATGTATCTTCCCTACCCCCTGGTATTTCTGAACCAGCCCTCAGCTGTTTTAAGGATCAACCCAATTTTTCTGGGTAAGCTGAAGACAAACAGGGGCCTAGAGGTAAAAGAGGCTCGATGCTTGGCCATGTGTCCCACTGCCTAGAGGCCTGGATCCGTATTTGTCTTGGAAAGAGGAGCTGGTTCTTTTAGGGAGCATCCTTTGGCCCAGCTGGGAGAAAGGAATAATTGAGGCATGGAATAGGGACTGGGACAGGCTTAAAGACAACTGTGCAGCTGGGCCAAAAGAGACCATAGAGAAAGGGGTCACAATAGGCAGATGTAGAGAGAAGACAGAACCAGCCATACCTCCACCATGTGAGATAGCCTGGGATATGTTGTGTATGTACAGGGTGAGGGGAAGTACTTTCTCATTTTATCTCCTTCAAGATGGCAGGTCTGTAAAACCACCTGCAAACTTCAAGGACTTAGCCAAAACTGTAGGGACAGACAGGCCAGTAGAGACCCAAGAAAAGATTTAAACATATGTGTGTGTGTATTCAATATATATATATTGAATACACACACACACACCCCTCTGTGCTATGTGACCACAAATGAGGAAAATACAGCTGTTCTGGGATGACTTTTGTGGTCATTTCAACCCAGCCAGTTGTGCTGGGATTTTCCATCTGGCCCTGTCCTGACACTTAGCCACTTGTTTCCTCCTAAAGGAGGAGTTTTAGCTACCTACAGGACCATGTGGCCTTCTCCTGCTTTTCTTTTCTGCCCCTGCCTGGGGATAGGCCTCTTTTAGCCAGGTGGCCAAGGCTGGGGAGAGCTGAGAGATCCCCAACCTTCCCAGAGACCAGGCTTTGCTCCGCAGGGACTGAATGAGGTTTTGGGTTTCCAAGCTGATGGATCCTGAAGGTCAGCTCACCAGCTGCAGCCCATGTGTTACTGATCCAACAAACAATGTCTTACATCAGACAATGCCTCGCTGAGACACTGGAGTGTTTCAGAGATCACGCCACTGTCTACTGAGGCTAGCCATGGGCTTTGTTATAGGAGAGCATATGCCTGACTCGGGGATCAATGATACCATGTTTCCCCATAGGAATTCCTATAGAAGTGCTTGGGAATGGTCAGATAACCTTGGCAACTCTCTGGGAAGCTTTCTATAGGCAGATGTCCTACCAGAAAAATGGGGACCAGATGTACTCCAGATCTCAAAAGAAATTAATGGCAATAAGACTCTGGGGTAAAAATATCTGTGTGCTTGCTCACTGAGCTTGTTCACTCGGCTCCTGTTCTATCTAAGGATCATTTAGGCTTAATTATAGAGTTCAGGCATTCATTGGGTTTTTGATTAATTTTCTTTTCAGCCTGGAAAGTGTGTGAGTGTGGTAGGTCTTTGTCCGTGCGTGTGTGCACGTGTATATGTGTGCGTTTATATCTTTCTTTGCAACTCAGTTGGGAGCTGGCTCTAGCTGGTTTAATTGCGCCCTCGGTTCTTAACAAGAACGCTCAATGTGCCAAGAAGGCCTTGGAAAGCCATTGTTTTCACTGCCTCCGCCCCATGGGCTGCTCCTGCGCAGGCATTGAGGGACCGCGGGTGGCAGGGCAGTGCTCAGCTGGGACCTCAGCTGTAGGATGCATGCTTCCTGTCTGTCTTTGTACTTGTGTTTAAGGGATTCGGAGACCAGTAGGCTTTTCCTACTCCATTAATTACAAGTGACAGCCACCTCCCCCACACCACAGTCCCTGACAGGCGTTTTTTCTGGGCCAACCTCCCTGGGGATTACAAGGCTCTTTGAGGAAGCAAACAGCTTTCATTCTCTCATTTTTAATGACTCCACTTGGTGGGTAGGGGAGGACTACATGGCCGTGCAGATGACAGTGACCTGCCTTCTCCTTTTCTTTCTTCTCCTTTGTGCTAAGGGCTAAACTAAGGGACAGCACCATATAGAGGGAGAAAATGGGGGTTTGAACCAAAAGGCTCAGTTTGAATCCTGGCTTTTGGCATTTTTTCCTGTTTGTGTGCCTGCGGATACATCATTTACCCTCTTTGGTCTCAACTTGCTATTTGTAAGAAGAGGACAATAACACCACCACCACCACCACCGAATCACACTTCTTACGATGACTGTGGATGAGAAAACGCGTGTGGAAGCCTTTTGCAAAATCTTTTATAAATCATTGCTATTTTATTTTACTATGCAGAGTTGTTTCTTAGACCATGACTTTGGCCTTTGAGGTATTCATTGCGGGGCGGGGGGGGGGGGGGGGGGGGATCCAAAATGATTCATTGACTGGAAGGCAGACAGGGGACCAGCCTCCAGCCTCCTGCCGATGTGGTATGCAATCAGCAGAGAACAGATTAAAGGTTCACTATCAAAACAACTGTCACAGATAGAAAGTAATCTGGAATGTTCCTTTTTTGACATTATAACGGAAAGGATTCTGGACCCAATTGTTTTTAATTTCTCGGCTTATTGATTTGTGGGTGAATGATTCTGGAACAATGGCAGCGTTTCTGGCTGGAATCGAGGAAAGACCCCAGGTCCCAGGCAATGTGTCTGTATTGTAAGCTGTGGTCTGGGAGACTCAGGCCTGTGCTGATGAGCTTTGTGATCCTGAATAGTTGACCTAATTTAAATGGGCCTCAATTTCCTTGGAGATCATAGACTAGAGGATCTCAAGGGTGACCTCATTTAAGGATTTAAGACCTGATGAAATGTTCTTACGAATACAGGAGGTTTTAAACTGTTGTGTCACTAAGAAACTATGACCCAAATATAAAGTCCAAATATAGTTTAGAGACCACCCAACTCACACCAAAGGCTCAGAGCGAGTCGGTTTGAAACTGATGTCGTCTGGCATCAGACCCCCGTTCTCAAGAGACGTGCAGCCTGATGAGAAAATGCAGGTGACCCCCCCCCCCGCCCCCGCAGAGATCTCAAGGTTAACTCTCTCCTGTAAGAGAGCCTTTGTTTGGCAATATCCTGACTAAGCTAAAAGTCAATGATCCACAGACAAAGGGAAAGGGGGTCATCTCCTTGTAAAACAATGGTAACTTTAACATAATTGGCTATTGGGTAATTGAGTGTTCTACCAGGTTGACTTCAGGACTGAGAGAAAGAGTTTAGAGAAGTAACAAATGACAGCGGTAAAGCATATTTGCATAGTGATTTTACCTTTTATAAGCCCTTTCTCACATATTTCTTCTCAATTGTTATTACATCATTCCCCAGGAAACCACCTGGGGGTAGTTTATTTTAAAAATCTGAAGTGATTCTTTTTAAGTAGGAATAAGCTTAGGTAAGCATGCTGCACCTTGCTTTATAAGTATAGACAGGTCTTTGAAAAGCTATATTTTATGGAAATATAATTGTGTGACTCATATCTTAATGTGCTAGGGACATTTAAAGACTGAAGCCTTGCATAGGATTTTTAATATAAACTCTTTCTTATTCATCTGTTGTTACAATTTTAGATGTGGAAAAAAAAAATCAGGTTTTCTTAAAGTGGGGCTATGTGACTTGGATTCCAAGATCAGCATCCACTGCCCCAAATCTCATAAAAGTGGCATCTAATTCAATGAGGGAGAGATTGGTGCTTCTGATGTCAGCATGGAAAATAAGCAGCTTTAGTCTTCAGCTTGTAGCTCTCTGAGGTCAGCTCTGCCATGAAGAAGGAGGGGAGCATGGGAAAGGACAGAGAAAATAACAAAAATAACAGCTGAATTATTTCTAAATAGAAGAGTCTTTGCAACTCACAGATGGGCATTAATGTGTTGTTATAAATGACTTGCCATCAATTACTAGTCTATGAGAGAGGAGCTGATGGCTGGGGTGTGAAGTTAGTGCTATGTAATTTTGAGTCGCATCCTCTGGGACTAGAGCATAACAGCAATTAAACTACAGTGCATTTTAAACAAAAGCAATGGACAAGCCTTTCCAGTTCACATTCTCTGTCCCCAAACTCTGGCAGGCTTGGGGGTCAATGACAGGATCGGTATAATGGCTCCAGACTTGGAATCTCACACTTCTGAAATTAAGCTTGAAGAATTTACTTATTCAATGTACAACATTGTGAGAGCTCTGTAGTTTGTTCTCCCGGGGAGTTTTGGAACAAAGAGGGCTCCATCTCACAACCTGCACTACTGAGAATAACAAGGAAAGCTCTTTTCTGGGAGGGGGTGATTTAGGCTGAAAGGGTTGGAAATCTTTCCACTGTAAATACTGGAAACTCATTAGAAAGTTTTACACAGCTGGATTAAGGACATCTGGCTTCCCACCTTTATTGGCTGGATCTCAGTGTTACAAGTTTGCTTAAAGAAAATGCCCAGATTTTCACTAAAGAAGTAAGAAACACTTCCTCCCTACAGCTGGACAAGCAGTTAAAGTTGAATTTTTGTTAACTATAGTTGAAGTTAACCTATGTGGACTTATGGTGTACATACTATGTGTGTTTAAAGGCCATAGATGAACATTCAGGCACTACTGGCAAGACTCGTTGTTATGATCTCTGAATACTGGTGTGTGAGAACACATGTGCGTGCACAGACGTGTACACTTCCTGTGTCCAAACAAGTCAGAGATTAAAACTTGAAAGTATCGGTCTCATTTGTGGAGATGTTCCCGAAACCCTGCAATGACAGGAGGCTGTACATCTTTGTAAACCAAGGGCTGGTGAGGAATCTGTAGTTGTAAACAAAGTCACAGACTGAGTCACTAAAAAACCCAGGAGGGACCCAGTGCCACAGTTACTGCAGAAAACAGGAACTACATAGCCAATACTGTGACGAACACTTAGAACGAACCATCTCTTTGGAATGAGAGTGTATGGAAGCAGCCAGTCTCCACTGGGGCTGCGGACATCAGCACTTTGGACAGCTCCTAGGGCAGCTCTGGGACAGAGTGTTTATGTGTTCCCCTCATTCCAGAGAACGTGCTGACGATCTGATCATCAACTAATATTTGCTATTAATCTGTAGCAACAACTTCTTCTCTCTCCCCATCACCCAGTATCCTTCACCCAACTCCCCAACACCCTCCAGTCACACACGGGGGACTGTCTTACGAACACCTGGTGTGGATGTTTCCACGCGCGCTTCTAATTGGTTGGGAAGCAGCATCCGCCACAGGCACTGTTTAGTTTCATTTACCTCTCCTGCATCTCACAGGAAAGAAATGGTCAATAGTTCAAATAAAAGAATCATCCCGGTCAGCTGCAAAATATGGCTACTTGCATGGTAATCACAGCAAGTCTGTCAAATCAGTGATTTCTTTATTCCTAAGAGGAAGGGGCTTTTCTTAAGGGTTATGGTTCTACCACCCGAGGAGCAGCTGGACTCTTCACAAGCAGCTGCAGAGGCTGGCAAACCAAGAGGTCTGCTTTGGCTCAGAAACTCAGTTTGGCTCCTGCCACCCCTGGCAACACACAGCTGGGCAGTCCGCTTCTACTTAGGAGGTATCACCACCAGGGGCGGCCCCCGCTTGGGCCTCCACATGAGGACCTGGGCATCATTGGCATTGGGCTTCACGAGTGCGTTAGGGGGGATGGGTTCCATCCGGCTTAGAACCCGGGGCTGCTCCTGCTGAGTCCTGCCCACTAGCCGGGCCCGTTGCCCCAACAGCTGAAGAGGGTCCACTTCAATGTCCACTCTCATCCTCCACTTGATGGTCTGCAGAATGATCTTCTCCTTGGTGGTGGTGTTCATGGCTACCAGCCAGGTGGTAAAACTTTGGTCCCTCTTGATCCTGGTGAGAAGTGGCACGTTGCTGTCACTCACTGGCACTGCCCATGTCACGCTGGGGTAAAAGTTATCATTCATGCTGACGGAGAACCTGGAGATCTTGTTGGTGGGGCCAACCAGGGTCACAGTCTCTGTGGTGTTCCCGTACCAGGGGTAGCTCACCCCGTCTGAATCACTGATGGCTTTCACTCTTCCTTCCCTCAGGTCAGGCAGCTCCCAGCTTGACCTGGCAAAGCAGAAGGGACACACAAGAAGAAGACGAATGAATTTTTTTTTAAAGTTGGACAGGTGCCCACCACTTTACTAACACAGTCAAATTGGGCAAAATGGGAAATTGGGAGGGGGAATTCAGGCCATAAAGTTCTACGCAGAGCTGTATCAGAATTAAATGAGAGAAAAAAAAACAATCAAATTGAAATTAAAAATAAAACGCAGTTCCAAAGTAAGTTAAATAAAAGCCTAGGTGACCCAATGGAAAAGCCCAAAGGAACAGCAATGAGACCACCAATAGTTATCTGCTCACTGGGATGACTGTGATGAGAGGTGGAGAACTCACCCATGACAGGATGCACCTCCATGGGGAGAATGTGTTTGACACCCAGAACAGGTGATACAAAATTTAACTTGAAAGGATGTAACAGAAGGAGAAGAAAGGAGGGGTAAAAGAGGTGAGGGTCAATATTATATTAATTTCTCAGAAAAGCCACAGTGGTAGAATATCTATTCAACAGAGCATCTTTAAATTCTACCATGAAACCAAACCAGCACTCAGAAAACAGGTCAAAGAAAAGCCGTGATGGAGCACTGGCTACTTTTCCCCTAAAGCACACATGCTTTGTGGGAACCACTATGGCTGGCATGCGTGCTCCCTCACATGCTGCTCTCCCCTGGCCTTAGTGTCCTGCCTGGAATCTTCATCGCCATGATTGTGATCTTGGCATTCTGAGTACCTGTCTACTCTTCCCGTCCATTTCCCATCCTCGCACAGAATGACAGAGGAGCACATGTGGCCATTCGCAGGCCACGTATCTCCTCCCAGGGTATGTTGCATATAACAATGATAATCATAATGGCATCCCAACCATGGTGTTATGTACTCTGTTATCACAGTTTATGTTCAAAAGATTCCACACTGTAACTGGATTTTCTTTTCTTTCTGTCTTCTTTTTTTTTTTTTTTTCCAAGAGAGGGTAGAGGCTTAAAAGCATTGGTATATATCGTGTCCTATAGATTCTACAGACTCTAAGAGGTTAGATTGTTTTACTCTGGAGTCTGTGATTTTGATCATTGTATCATACTGCTTCCAAGTACCCATGGTAAAGGGAACCTATGCTGTACAATGATCTAACTAACAGCCCCTAGCACAGTCATGGGGAATTTGACTGGACCCTAATAGTGACATTCTACGTATTTCCACCCCCGGAACCAGGAACGACAGCAATGCTTGGTAATAATGCCTATAAGTCAATAATTAAAGAATGGTGAGTTTTCCATTTATTAGCTAAGAGGTGATGGCCTTGTTCAATATAAAGTTCTTCCCCTCCAGAGATGACAGAAGATCTGGCAGGGCTTACCCAAATGGTAGAAAAGGGAGTTGCTTGCTCAAGCTGACACTGATGATGTCTCAGCATCCCCTACTAGGGAACATGGAAACACTGCTGCTTCTGGCTACCCCCACGGTACTTTCTATGCCAGTCACCCCAGCATAAGTGAAGGGAAGGCTGGACCGCCTGGGGAGGAGGTGAGCCCGCAGCTGCAAGAGGTTTTTCTCTTGTCTTCATGCCCTCGATGACTGTTGAGAATAATTGTAGTGTATTATGGTTGGCAGAAGCTAAGTGACAGAAGCTGATCTGATGCAGAGTCGAAGAGAGCTCATCTTACTGCGCATGCTGGTGTGCTGTGCCAGGCGGAGCCCCCAGTCTTCTCCTTCCCTCCCTCTGTCCCTCCCTCCTTCCCCCTTCTCTCCCTTTCTCCTCCTTCCCTCCCTCCCTCCGTCCCTCCCTCCCTCCCTTCTTGAGACAGGGTCTCCCCATATAGCCCTAGCTATCTCTGAACTTGCTATGTAGACCAGGTTGGCTTTGAACTCAGAGATCTGTGTACTTCTGCCTCCTGAGATTAAGAGTGTTCACCACCATGCCTGGCATCACTTCTAATATATATACCTCTCCTGGCTCTCTGTGAAATTCATGGCCTCTTTTTAAAACCAACTTTTGTCACACACATATATATTCCTAAATACAGTGGCATATATGTATATATATATATTCACATTTTACTGTACAGAAATGAGTGTGTTGTTTGCATGTAATATAATTATGCATGAGTTAGCATGGCAGAGAACCAACTGGCTAATCTGCTTGCTGGGTTCATGTAATGACAACATTGGAGTCATTGTGCCCCAACTAAGGGGCCAAGACAATGTCATCACTGGATATTATTTCCAAACCTCAGTTTTTATTTTTCTTAGTAGTCATTGTGACACCTTCTGAGTGGCTGGGGGACAGGCATTCCCAGCAGTGCCAGACCAGGCTTGCTCCCTGCCCCTCTCACAGCCAACTGTGCTGTGTCCAGTCTGGAGAACTCTGTTTCCAGTGGATGTGTTTCTTATTCCACTACAGTGCTGACCTTTTCGGGACTGTGTACCCTGATGGTCAATCCAATTCCTTTGTCTATAACTGAGCTACAATTTATATTTTGCCTTTATCTCCCTGCCCAGAGGCAAGGGCAGAGACCTGAGACCACACTCTCGAGGACAGCCTAGTTGGAAGATAATAAAACTTAGTTTGGTTCCAGGTTTTCTCACAAATGGAGATGGTGTAATGAGGAGCACAAGTGTGCCTGTCTCAGAAAAGGAAGAGAGTGGCCTCATAGGATGCTCTGGAATGCATGCATATCCTGAGCTTCTTAACCATCACACCCCAGCAAGGATGTATCTGGCAGAGCATAGGTTTGGGCTTGTGACCTTAGCAGGCTACACTTCTGTCTCATTTTGGCCCCTGTCTTACAGTTGCTAGAGCTCAAAGTGGGGTCTCTCCTACAGCCCCATGGAGCTAATATCTACCTCCATCATAGAGGGGTGGCTTAACTTAGGAAATAACCAAATTCATTAAGACTAAAGCCTAGTGAAGGAGAATGGCTTTCTATCAGAAAATTATTGCATTTTTATTTCTTATATGAAAATTAGATATTTACTCCCAGACAGTGGCTTGAAAGAGCTTGGCCTACAAAATGTATAAGTGGTTTACGTAGAAGATGAGATGGCAGTGGTTTTCTAAAAGTTCCTTTTTAAGTTCCAACAGTGGTCGCCTGGAGTCCCTTGGTGGGTGTTAAGAGGATGTCTGTGATCAGGATGCTGAAGCACTTCAGATCCTGCATGGTCCAAACAGAACTCCCCATCACCACCTCAGAGCTGGACCTTCCCCTCTCCGCTACATCCAACCTTTCAGGCCAGAAGCGAGGGCTATATCTGACCTTCCTACCCCTCACAGAGACCACCACAGCCGCCACTCAGCATCTTGGGACTTTTGCTGCACAAGTCTTGTGTGGATTTACTTCCTTCTCTCTGTCCACTGCTCACAGCTTTCACGTAATCCAAGCCTTTAGCATCTCTCCTAAACGGTCTACTGTCGTGCCCCACTAACTGCGTTCAATGCTGACCCCCCCCGCCCCACCGCCACTTCATCACATAGTCTGCATAAGTTCTCAAACTTGTTTGCTCTATACATAAAATGTTTCTACGACTCTTTTACATGAAAATCACTGGGTCACTCACAGGATAAAGTCTGAGTTCCTTACTGGCACAGATCTGGCTCACTGTGACCTGTCCTCCCTGACCCCACGCACACTGCCGTTTTTCTCCTTCACTCCTTAGCCCCTGCCGCACCCTCTGCTCACACTGCTCTTCCTCCTAATAAAAATCCCCTGTATCTATCCACTCGCCCACTGGAACTCATCGTGAGCCACTCCCCCACAGGAGGAGCACGATTTCCACCAACCCATGGGGCTGTCCACATTGACAGGTGCCAGATTACATCTTAACTTTTAGTTTTTATGTCTCTTTCTTCAATAGACGTCAGTTTCCTAGGAACTGTGACTTTACTTTTGAATCTGCACCTAGCACATAGCTGGCATGCAACTAAAACTTACTATTTCTTGGATGGATCCACATCTGTGATTATATGAGCACTACAAACAATATACAGTCTGTTAAACACACCATACACACACACACACACACACACACACACACACACACAGACAGACAATATGAACTTAGGAGGAAGGATGGGGAGCGAGGGGTGAACCTGAGAGGAATTAGGTCTGGGAGGTAGCAGAAAAGGTGAATATAATCAGAATACATTGTATGCATCTCAAAGAATTAATAAACTATATTCTAAAACCTTAATATTTCTCAAAGGATTAAATATTGTATTTGGATCATTTTCATGCCTTCATGTGTGGGGCTTGATAGAACTTTCACACGACAGAATCTTTTATCACAGCTCTACACTTTAGATACTTGCTCGCTTCTAAAACCCCAACATCTATTATTCATCTAGAATCTATTATTAGGATAGCTGCACACCTTGCACTGAACGTTATTTGTCTTCGGGGGGAGGCGAGCCACACTTGAAATGAGTGAATTAGTAAGCATGAATGTATTTCAGAGACTATTTTTGCCAGCACACAGCAAACATATGAAAATGAGTAGCAAAACTCCCGAGTGCGACCGGCTCTGGATGTGTAGAGATCCACAAAGGCAGAAGAGCTGGGGGAGGTTCTGCAGAGGGAATGGGTTACCGGAGCTAAAGTTGAGCCTTCTCAGCTGGGAGGTTTCATCAAAGGCCAGGGTAACATCAAGCATGCGACAGAATGACCAGGAAACAGAAGGGACGATTTGGGGAAGTGAACAGAGGAAAGGGTGAGAATGGAGTGGTGGCTAGGGTGGCCTCGGCTTGATGGGAGTCTTGAATAATGGACTTTGGCATTTGGACTTCATCCGAGCAGCGGAGGCACTTGCACTGGAGGCTGCTGTGCCAGGGACGGTCAGGTTCCTCAAAGGAGAATTTGTGTGTTGGAGGGAGAGAGAGTTGGGATGAGTGGGAACATTTGCAATGTGGTAGGTAATATCTATTGATTATCTATCTATCTATCTATCTATCTATCTATCTATCTATCTATCATCTATCTATCTATCTATCTATCATCTATCTATTTTATTTTGAGACAGGGTCTCATGCACTCCAGGCTAGACAAGATCATGCTGTGTATGATCTATGGATATCCCTCATCTGTGGACCCTCCTGCCCCAAGTGCTCAGATTATACAAGCGCTCTATCACTGAGCCTGGCTTACAGAATCTATAAGGAGCCTTCACCCAGGCTGATGGTAATGGAGGGGTACATCAAAAAGCCACTAACTACCGAGGCAGATCCTCTGAGCTTTGGGGCCAACCACATAGTACAGACGCAGGAAGGGAGACAAACCCAAAGCGCCAGTCAGATGAGCCGAGACTGCGTATGTCTATAGAGTTTATAGAGGGAACACGCTTGTGGTCTGTCTTTGACATCTTATCCTCATCTTTGAGCTCATTCATAATGGGGTTTTAGGATTTAAACCTCCCAGCTTCTCCATGGAAGAGCGAGACAGGACCAAGCTTGCTGTGTTCTTTGCTCAGAATGCAGCACCAGGGACATGACGTGTCTATGACACTCTTGGTTCTTCTCTAGTTTACTCCTCTCTCCCAGGGTTCTCTGCTGGTCTTGCCACACCTCTTAACAGTTAAACTTTGGAAGGCTCCATCGTTTGTTCTCCTTTCCTTTCCATCTCTTTACGGTTTCTTAGGATCTAGCTGACCTCGGGCAAATGATTCTGTCAGCCTCAGTCTCCTCGTGTGTAAACTGGGAAGAAAAAAAGCTCCTGGCAATCCCTTCGTCTGAGAGTTATCGTAAGAATAGGACAAAGTGTTGGCATATGCGCAAATGCTTTGTAAAGTACACCGTTCTCTGCCCGTATTAGTTATTATCTCACTCCCCGCTTTCTCCCACGACGTTTCTCTTCACTGTGATAAACAGTGTTTTCATTCTAAACAATCAGCCATTCACCCAAAGCTCCCAGCTAACGCGCCCGCCAATGGGCCTAATAATGAAAACATCGATTATGGCAACCTTCACGCTTTCCGTCTCTCTTTTAGAAGAAGCAAATCTCAACCTAACAGCACACACTAAACATTTCCCTCAAATGAGCTGTCCCTGAGCACACTCTGACCTGGCCAGTGTCCCCAGTGTGAACAAGGGCCTGGATCAAGCAGCCTCTCCGAGAAGGACCACTCACCACTCCTAACCCTGGGAAACCACTGAGGAGGGGCGGGGGGCTGGGTAGCAGGGCTGGACAGGAAACTTGTTCAAAGTCATCCAGCTAGGGAGGGTCAGAACTGGAGGGCAAAACAGAGGTCTGATTCTAAATCCCCTGCTTTCTCACAGGGCCTCTCTGGTGCTCAATGGCCCCGGACTCTTAGGTGTAGTAGTCATGGACGACCTTGACTGATGTGCACTGGTGTGGCCACATCAGTATCAAATATCGAGACTTTCTGGTACAGCTATGAGCCAGTCCTCCTCCTCCTCCTCCTCCTCCTCCTCCTCCTCCTCCTCCTCCTCCTCCTCCTCCTCCTCCTCCTCACCGGGCCTTTTCCCTGGCTATCAAGGGTTAATACAGGCAGAGCAGAGGGACGCCACCATCCTGTTCTCCCTGTGAGGCTGAGATCAGTTCTGACAATGTCACCCCCTCACAGCTGACTGCAACGTCCTCACTACTGGTACAGTTGTCTAACCACTGCGTGGAGCCTGGTCTTTAAAGGGTTACCAGCTGCTGAGGCAACTATGCTGCACTTAGACGGGGCGAGGTGGGTGCTGAGGGGCTCAGACCTTCGCCCTTAACCTTTGCTGATGGAGCCTAAGGAGCGATCATTCTGTGGAAGAGAATGGCACCCACTCTGAGGACTAAGCTTTCCCACACAGGGTGTTGAAGACAGCAGCGCTTCCCAGGCTCTCTGCCATCTCTGGTTCTGTAGCACCGCTCGCTCCAAACTCCACCCTGACAGGATCTGGCCTTAGTCCTTGTCAGGCTACTGAAGAAAAGAGAGGCATGGAGCAGGTGAGGGCTTGGCTCAGGGCTGTGGCGAAGGGGGCTGAGGTGGGGGGGCGGGGGCAACCACCCAGCCAAGGCACTGTGTTTCTCCAGATGAGTCACAAATCCCTCTGCCTCTGAGCAGCCACTCAACTTCTCAGCCACCAATTCCCAGCCCCAGCCCTGGCCCTGGCCCATGTCCCAGTTCTCGGATGGTTTGCACCATGATTGCAGAGTAAGTTTTAAAATTAGGATTTTCCTCATTCTGCATTGTTTATGTCAGACTCCGAGAAGCCTGTAAACACCACCCGCCCACTGCCTGTTCTGCCTCCTTCCTTTCTGACCACATCCGCTTCTCTTTGGCACACAGGCAGACATTTTTCCCCCCTTCTATGGCAGAAAAGAAAATTTCCCATGTTTTCCAAGATTCCACAGTCCTGGCAGAGGCCTCATGTTTAAGTGGAGGCTTCTCTCATTTCCCACCCTCATGCTCGGTTCTATTGACTTTCTCTAGCACCACACCTCCGGACGCGTTTATTCTTTAGTATGTGGAGTCGTCTAGCCCACCTGGGACTCAATGGTCTCTGCTGACTTCTCTCTTTGACAGCCCTGCCATCTCGGATTGGAGGCCAGTTTTCTGGGTCACGTCTAAGGATGGTTTGCCTTTGATTTCAGTGCTAAGCTTCTTGGAGCAGAGCACCCTTTCTTCCCATCAGCTGCACAACCTGGCAGCCTTGCTCATGGAAGGGTGCTTAGTCATGCCTGCAGGGCAATTCTGCAGACCCAGCCTGTGTCTCTGACAAGGACCATGCCCACAGGCCACACAACAAGCCCTTTTGGTTGCTTAACATGGTCCCTTAACACGCACAAAGCTTAATGGTTGACAAGGAGTGGTTCTTCCCCAGTCCTCAAGGAGCTCTGAGCCCATGGGGCGACGACCATGGTCCAGATGCTCTTTCAAAGAAGTAAAGCACTGTTCATGCATTAATGCTGTGTGGGCCAGGAGAAGGTCATGGTTGGCACATTACAGGTGCTTCACAAGTGGGTACGAATATGTATGTTGCTCTTTTCAAATCAGTGTGGACTAACTGTGCTCTTGAAAGGAACTCTCTTCCCCTCATGCAGACAGAATTGGAGTATTTCACTTTCCTCTGGAGGAAGTAGAAGGAGGGTAAACAGCCTCACCTTATTTATTATTCAGTGGGGACGCTGAAAAAGAGAAACGACCCAGTCATGGAACAAGAAGAAAACACATTTCTTTCAAATTCTTTTCACAAGGTTTTGGTGAGTACTTAACTTTGTTCCAACACTATGTTCTACTTTGTGAGTGACACAGACAATTTAGAAGACACACACACACACACACACAAATATACACACACGCTTGCCCTCACTCACACTACAAACACCTCACAGAGGAAAGGTTACTCTCCTAAAACCAAGGTATGCTCAGAGGCTGTCGTTCATTTCCTTCTAGAGACTCCTGAGCTCGGACTCCCTGGTAAGCTCTTTCACTCTGAATTTTCCCTCACATCCAAGGGGGCAGAATACACACCCTAATAGGTAAGTCCTGGGTTAGCACCTCTGTACTTTGATGCAAGGCTTTGGTCATTGTGCTGACAGAGGTGGGTTCTGAGGACCACAACAGGAGTTGTGGCTTCCAATAAAGACATGTGGTGTCTGTCCCCAAGAGATAAGCTGTCCATCTCATAACAAGATTCCACACAACTGGCTCTCCTTGGCTCCAGGGCCTCTGGGGTCCAGGGGACATCCCTGGGCCCAGGTGTCTAATGACTGTCATCTCCAGGCTTCTGGTCCCTTGTCCTTTCCAAGTTTTCTGGACCGTCTGCAGCTGAGATGATGCTGTGGCCCTGAGTTCTGATGAATTTCTCTAAGTGCCAGATGTTGGATGGAGGTACCACTTCTGCCAGTGTACTATCCGGATCCCTGAAGTCAAGCTTCTCCTAGAGTCCCTGATATAATCTAGGGATTCATAGCTCTTAACTGTGACACTCAACTTACTTGAATTCCCACCCCCTACTTTTGGTACTTGGTCACTAACTGCGAGGAGATGCGGCTCATTTATTTGCTTTTACAACATCCACGTGGGATTCCTGGTATGAAATCCTTTGGCAGGTCCTTAGAAGTGGACATTGCAGGGTCTCCCCATTTACCCTGCCGTAGTTTGCTGACACAGTCTGGGTCTGCAATCTCACTGCCTGCTTCAGCAGAGAGCAGTTGCTGTCGAACTCTTTATAAAGGTATGGCTAGGGTTTTGTGGTTGAATGCAAGGGTCCCAATCATCTGTTGGTGACAATGAACACAGCGAGAATGATTAGAGGTGGGCTCTGTGCAGCCCTTAGGGGAAGGAGAGCCACTCTGTCAAGCCTTGACACCTGGACCTAAACTGCGTGAGCTTAAAAAGCTGAGGTCAGAATGTGTTTCTTCAGATTAGCTGGACCAGAAGTACTTGTGATTTCCCCCAACTGATTAAGAAGAACCAATCTTCAAAGCCAAGAACGTATTGATGAAGACACGGTTGTCAGCTCTCCAGATGCAAAGGGAGCCATTAGACATTTATGCACTGAATAAACAAAGCAGAGCAGTTTCCTGGACCCCCAGGTGGCATCAGGGGAGCAGGGACACCACTAGAACAGGACAGAGTTTTCACCCTTCTCCTGCTTCAGTGGCCATCAGTGATCCAGGGAGAAGTGACCACTACTAGGCCATGCTCACTGTCACCGTGCTTAAACCAAGCTTCTCTGATCATAGCCACAGGAGGCTCGCAGATCGCCTGGCTGCTCCATAACATGGGGAAGAGAGGCGATGCCCCCCTCGTGTCCTTGCCACCCCCCCCTTATGGAAAGGACAAAGTGGGTCAGGCTCCATCAAGAGACATTTGTTTTCGGGCAAACAGAACAGGGAAAGGATGGGCAAAAAGTCTGGTGGGCCAGAACAGAGCCTGGCAAACTCTAGCTCTGGGTCCCCAAGTCAAGGGTGGCCCTGAGGAGGGACAAGATCTGCGGACCTTGGGGTCAAGCAATTTAGGCTGAGGCTCCTTGGCCTCAGTGGTCTAGCAGACTTCCAGTGTCTGGAAGCCAAGAAACAAAGTCCAAGTCAGAGAAATCTGTTTACTGGCACAAGAACAAGGCCGAGGGAACCACAGAGCTAAATATCTGTGGTTACTAAGTTGAGATCATCAGGGCAGATAGAGGGCAGAACCCTCAAAAGTCAGGTATTACGATATTGCCACTACTGTTATTTACTGGAGGCTACCATGTGCCACGCATCCTACCAAGTGGTCCACACAGCAACTTTACATCAGGCATGTTGCTATGTTTTCTTTCATAAGGGAGCTGAAGCTCGGGAAAATCCACTCAACGATGTCACAAAGTAAGGATGCGGCAGAGACGGGAGTGGCCTGGCACAGACTCAGCAGCCCCCAGACACACTCTTCGGTCAGTATCAAAGGCTGTCACAGCCACCTCAGGCCTGGGCCCTCTAACCTTATCTTTCCCCACCATCCCCGCAGCACTGATTCACTTCACAGGAAGTGTTAGAGCTGAGGCATGTTCCCAGGGGAGGCCAGTGCTCCTGGGAACATTTCCTGTGTCACTGGTACCAAAGGTGGGAGGGTGGAAGGTGTTTCAGTTCTGGGCCGATTGGTACCCAGGAGGGAAGGGAGGGTGTAGGGAGGGGCTGGGCTCATGCATGCGTACTTCAGAGCAAGGCAGGCATGGGGAAACAGAAGGATGGAGGTCTAATGGCAGAGATTTGAAAACCAGGCTCTATTGTTTTCATTAGTTTTCCACTTGGTGTTCGCAGCATGTAGCACTTCGCTGTCTGCTGGGCAGGGCCACAGATGTGAGTGAGGGGTCATTGGCTGCAGCTCAGCCTGGGCAGGAACTTCCAGGGGGCTCACATCTGTGCATGCCCTGATGACAGAACCATGGTAGTGTCCCATCAGCACCCAGAGTGGGTACACGGTTACAGTGGGCAGAGGCTGGGGGGGCCACCCTGACACACAGGCAGGGAATTTAGATGGGAGGCCCTGGCAGCTATTGCAGATGCAAATGGCTCAGGGACTTGCTCGCTCTCACTTAATCTACTGTGACACCCTGGGTGGCTACTCTAGTGCCACCCCCATCTTGCGAAGGAGGAAACCGGGCCTGAGAGAGCTTGCGTGATGTCTAGGATGACAGCTGGAGTTAAGTCACTGTGGCAGTATCCTCATTCATGCGTTTGCAAAGCCCCCAGGGAGGGAAACTAGCGTTCCTTAAGCCCACCATCCTTCACCCACTGCGCCATGCTGGCGGCTTACTTGGTGCTCCACAGTTCTGGTGGTGGTCGGCGGGACACAGCTAGCCTTGTCTTGCAAATGATGTAGCTTGGGTGGAGGGGCGACAGGTGACTTTGGTCCACTGGCTCAGCTGTGTCAGAGCTGGGACTCAGATCCACGAGGGAGACCCCCACGTGACTGACTCAGCTTTCCGTTTCTATGAGCTGCATTATTTATTCGCGTCCTCCCATCCGCTATGCTTGTGGATCGATGGGCTCAGCCCTTTAACAAGCAATTATTTAAGCTCTATGTGTCCAAGGCGGTATGTGGAGAGGGACACAAAGATGCCCGTGACCTGATTCCTGGCAGGCGTAGGTCCTGTATCAGTGACCACAGAGAACGGACGGATGAGAGGTGTGCTAGGAAGACAAGAGGAGGTTCTGGGGTGCCAGGCACAGCAGGCTACATCAGTGTGTGCTGCCTCTGCACCCCCTGGGGTTCAGAGGTAGTCAGCTCTTAGTAAGAGCCAGCCTGCAGGTTCTCTGAGCCCATTCCGCTCGCCTTCAAAGGCTCAGGGAGCTGGCTTTTGTCCTTGGGTGGATCATCTCTGCTCTGGTGATTCTGGTGTCAGTGTGGGAGCCAGCAGGGGAGTCAGCAGGCAACACAGGTCTCCAGAACCTAGCACTCTTTAGATGTTATACTGAAATCAGGAGCGCCTTCATTGGGGCCCCTCAAACTGCGGAGGGAATTTGAGGCACACCAGCACGCCAAGACACCTGCAAGATGCTTTTTTCTACTTATGTCTTCCCTGGGGACTGTGTGCAGACCATGCTGGGTGGGGCAGAAACAGTGTTGGCTTTGGAAACAGTACTGGGTCTGTGTTCTGGCCTGTTACTAGGCTATTTAACTTTATCACTGAGGCTTTGCCCAGCCTCAGTGTCCTAAGCTGATAAAACAGGATAGTATTGTCCTCTTACAGGGCACCATGTGACACACTGGAGTGTTAGATTATGCATCTCAGGCTTTATCAAGTGGTGTCCAGCCGTGTGGACAGGCCATCCCCACCACTTGATTCTTTCATGGGCTTTCTGGTTTCCTGTCTTCCTGATTCTGGGGGGCTGTGTGCTTTATCCCACAGGACGTGGTTACCCTAGGGTGGGAGGCGGAGGGAGTGACAAGGGACTAATCTGAAATTGGGCTGGGCAGGTGACCTTCCCAGTGTGCGTCTCCTGAAAGACTTCTTATTGTCACCAGAGCACAACACAAGCCCTTAATTTGTTCCTCAGAGACCTGCACAGTCTAGTTCCCAACAACGCCCCTGGCTTCTTCTCCTTTCACGCTCTCCCATGTTCTCAGCACTGTCCTGCCGCTGGCTTCTCCTACAGTTCTTGTACAAGTCAACCTCTGCCCCAGGGCCTTTGTGTGTGCCCCAAAGTACCCCTTCCCTGCTGCTTAATTGGTTAACTGTGAGCAATCCATGGGTAAGGGGGAGTTGAAGTGTTAAGAATCATTTCCTCTGGGGCACCTTCCTTGATCCACCTACCTTTATCTTTCTATACTGAAATAAATTAGGTCTCTTTTAGAACTCCATATTTTTCTGATTTGTGCACCCAAATGCCATTTCTAGTTACACAGTAGAGTACAAATACACCCATTTATAGCTTACTGTCTGTTTCCTCTGGGGGGAATATGGCAGAGACCATTGGGGAAGCAATGGGGTCAGCGAAGAAGGGCAGCATGGTAGTGCAGGCAGGGGCAGTAGGGGCTTGGAGGGAATGACAGACCAGATACAGTAAGAAGTCTGAGAGTGGGCTGTGTGCCTTTAAGGCTTCGGGGCACAGTTATGAAGGCGGCTGTGCTGTGAGATTCCAAGAAGACAGCAGGTGGGGAGCTCTTAGCGATGCTGAAGTGAGGGGCATCTAGCATTTTCTGAGAACTCAGAAACAGGCAGGAAGCAGGAGAGGGCTCCATGGAGGGGTCTGACATCATCCGTATGGGATGGATGGTCCTGCATCACAGTTATCTGAGAGGACAAGAACTTCGGCAGTGCCCTTGGACTCAGGAGGAGGGAGTTGTCTGGGGGAGACAGGACTCTGCTAACAGCAGAGTACAGGGGTGCAGGGCCAATAGCTTCCTTTCCTTTGGAGCCGGCAGCCCTCGGCTAGACCCCTAGATCCCATTCCTGCTGTCTAGGAACCACACCAAGTCCCTGGTTCTCCCGGCAGCAATTAGAAAGCTGAGTGGCAGAGGCAGGGGAGGACAGAAAGCCAAACCGGAAGCTGATAATTGCCGACTACAGAAGCAGCTGGTTAAAATGAAAGAGTTCAGACCCAGGTTAGTTATATAAAGCCCCTCTCATCCTTCCCAGAGTCCTGTAGTTCCCCTCAATGTCCACTCTAGGATCATGAATTCTCAGCCCACCTTAGAATTGGAAAATAGAGAACACACACACACACACACACACACACACACACACACACACACACACACACGCCACTTCGTAGGCCTCCTGTACACACAATCAGAAGTGATTTCTCTATATCTCCAGGCCGAGGCCAACAAGACCACTAAGACCATCTGCTTTTCTCATCGATAGATGGGCCTGCAGCTCTGGACAGGCCGAGAGCAACACTGCACCCCTGAAAATAATCCCGTACTCAGCCATGAGCACAGGCTGAAAGGTGCAAGCCAGCAGGGCAATGGGTGTCACGAAGCCAGTACTCCAATCCCAATGTAGTGAGAGTCATTTAAGATCAAAAGGTTGCCAAGCCCTTCTTTGGCTACAACCAACTCTACTGGAGAGAATATAGGCCCAGTCAAAATGAGTAATACAGAAAAGCGCTTCAGAGAGAGGGTTCATTTGACACCAGCTCACTGATTCTTGATTCCTTACAATGCGCTTGGCATCCGTGTATGTGAGGCGCCCCCAGACTCATGAGACAGTGTTCTTGCTCTGACAGAGAACCTCCCTTATCTGGAGAGCAAAGACTTATAGAAATCACATAAATACAACATAAGCTATTTGGGGACAGAGGTATCAGGGTGGATCAGCAGCAAAAGGGCCTGGGCAGCTGGAAGGACAGGATGTCTGTGACAATCACCACAGCCAGTGTTGACCAAGAGCTCACGCTGCACAGGCACTGTCTGTCCACACATCTTCCGACAGGCTGCTCCTGAGGAACTCTCACTGTGGTCCTACAGCATCTGTACTCCCATTATGTCTGTTTATAGCAGAGTGAGGTTTGGGGAGGTAAAGGAACCAGATTTGTATAACCGAAAATCTGAATACAGGCTGACTGTCTACTGAGCAAACCCTGATGTAGAATGAGCAGGAGACAAGAGCAACACACAGTGTCTTAGGCAGAGAAGGTAAAAGAGCTTTCTCTATTAACTGAATGTAAAGTTGGTTCAAGAAGGAAAGAACATGGCTGGAGAGATGGCTCAGAGGTTAAGAGCATTGCCTGCTCTTCCAAAGGTCCTGAGTTCAATTCCCAGCAACCACATGGTGGCTCACAACCATCTGTAATGGGGTCTGGTGCCTTCTTCTGGCCTGCAGGCATATACACAGACAGAATATTGTATACATAATAAATAAATAAATATTAAAAAAAGGAGTTAAAACTTTAAAAAAAAAAAAAAAGAAGGAAAGAACAGGCAGAGTGGGAAATGGTGGCCATGACAATGCCCCAGCCTGTGTGGCTGAGTGGTCCAGAAGGTGCAATCAAAGTGTAAGTCTGTTGGGGTCCCACCATCTTTCCTGCTATGGAGATGCTTCCCCCTTACTTGGTGACTGAATGAAAGAGAAAAGAACTCAAACACAACATTCACTTTTACATTCCATAAAATATTCTCCACTTTCACAAGAAGTCCACAAAGTAGCTATTATGTTCTTAATCTAACAGAAGAGAAACCAAAGCTCAGAAAGGTTGAGGATTCATAAGGATGGAGACAAGGCTCGAACTCGTGTCTATAAGCTACTGTGCTTTCCATTGGCCTCTCTTGGTTTTCGCTGATTTAAGACCACAGAGAACCTGGACACTGTGGTCTGAACGGCGGAGCCATCATTATTTTCTGCAGAACAAAAGAGTTGGTACCTTGACCCATTTGAAGTCTTTCTTCTAAAGAATTTTCCAGAACTTGGTTCACAAGGAGATCGGTCCAAACAGCCTGTAATATACTTGATAAATATGAGGCAGAAATAATTAGCTAATTAGTTACTATCATCAGTGGTTATCATCTGAGTCAATCCGGCAAGCACTGATGTGGAGTATGAAAGGCTATGGAAAATGTCCCATGGAGAGTGAGCCACCCTGGCCTGGCAAGTGTGCAGCCTGAATGAACCACAACCCCAACTCACCCTTTCAATTGCCTTTTTTTTTTTTTTTAATCCAAGGGCTTCTTCAAAGGCACCTAGGCCAGGGCTCTCAGCATCCTGCTCCCCCACAAGGTCCTTCCTTGCCTCTTCTGTCCTAGAGACCCTTCACCTTAGATCCATTTTGGCTCTCCGTCTGCTCTCTAGTTATGACTTCCTGAAATCTGTTCCTGTCATCTAGAATACAGACTCTTGTTGTTGTTACTCTGTATGCCTGAAATGTAAGTCATCTTTGCCTATAGACAACTCCAATCCTGACCCTTGGTGCTCAAGGGTACGGGCTCACCACCTTCTCAGAGTAAATTTTGCAATGTGCCACAACTTTTAGTTCCAACCATTTCAAACATACTCTTTTAAACTTGGTGACATCTGATCAGCTACTATTATTCTGTATTAAGAATAAGAGGCTTAGAGAAATGCTATTCTCACACACGTTTTAAAGTTTCATTATTTATTTATGTGTATGGATGCATGTTTGTGAGTGTGTCCATGGAGGTCAGAGAGGTATTGGCTCCTTGAAACTGGAGCTACAGGCAGTTGTGAGTTGTCTAGTATGGATGCTGAGAATCAAAATCAGGTCTTCTATAAAAAACAATATATGCTCTTAACCACTGAGCAATTTTGCCAGCCCATAATATATATTTTTGGTGAATGAAGGACTAAACTTGTTTCATCCTTTCAACAATTTTCATCATCCTGTTTTACAGACAAGCACCTTGGATCTTGGAGATATTGTAACTTACCACTAAGTGGTCAGGTTGGATTACACTTGGTTCTGAGTCCCAAATCTATGTTCTTTCAAATGTGCTTGTAAACTCAGTAACAGGAAAGGGTATGTGAAGGAAGAATTCAATATACACAAACATCATTTCCTTAAAAGGAGCATCGGGAAGAGCATCATTTGAATGGAATATGTAAACAAGCACCCATTCATTTCTCCTGTTTTATATTTTTCCTGATTTATATTAGTTCTTTGAGAATGTCATACAACGTATTTCATGATTTCCATTCTTTTCCCCAGTTCTTTCTAGATCCATCCCATTCCTTACTCACTCAACTTGCGTCTTTTTTTCAATCCTTTAAGTATAACTGGTACTGATTACACATTCTTGAATGTGTGGCCTTTCCTGGCACACATGATTGACCTACCAGGGGCCACACAGTTAGAGTGTTATATTTAGAGGCTGGGATAGGGCGTGGCTTGGTGGTATATTATTTGCCTAGCATGTCTGTGAGGTCCTAGGTTTGATTCACAGCATATGCACACACACACACATACACACACATGCATGCATGCACAACCACACACGCACACACACATAATAAATAAATAAGTAAATAAAAAGAATCAAATGTCCCTCTCTCCCTTTTCATTCACTTTCCTGAAGTGGGCATGCCAGTTTGTGAGAACTGCCCAGAACAGGTATTAGGCACATGGGTACATGGGTAGGATTACATGGACAAGTTGTATCTTCACTATGGGCATAGATTGCGGTTGTGAACTGCAGGGGGAAACAGTGATGGCCTTAAAGTCTTATTTCCAACCATCGTTCAAGGGCCCGCTCTTCCCATTGCTTTTAGATGGACACAGGGGCAGGGAGCATCTTTGTTTCCTTTATTTCCTTCTCCTTCTGAGCTAACATGCTGGACCCTCCATGACCTATGGCTCACGGGGTGAGGGGCATTTGAAGGCTTTCTATAACATGGTATCCTTCTAGCCCTTCTCACATGTGAAGGCTCTAAGAGACGGAGCCTGTGCTAGATTAACAGAGGACAGATCCATGAGAGAAAAGTGTGTCAAAGCAATTCCTGGAAGGATAAAAGATCGGCCGAGGCTTCTCAGGGACCCGCGAATGGCAGACAAGCAGTCACGTGGGACACACTTTCTATTATATTTTTAAAGAATGTGACAAAATTAGCATGTATAGACTAGGCATTGGAGGAAAGGCAAGCATTGATTTATTTTTTAGGATTTGAGTTGTTTCTCAATAGCCCCTGACTGGTGGAGATATCCCCAGGAGAGGGCTAGCATGAAGGGAACTTAGATCACACAGGAATGTAGAAGGATGTAGAGAGGGCATCTGGGTGTGGTGTTGGGCTCATGTTTTATGGAGCCAAAGGGGTGCAGGGAGTGGGGCAGAGGGGCTTAGCCTAACATTAATAGCCCAGTGGAATCCCAGAGAGAAGCCATCAGGGTGGGCCTGTGCTTAGGATGCCCAAGCTCACAGCCAGAAGAGAAGGGTCTCAAGTAAGGGGCAGTGACAGGGAGGTAGGGATGATGACCATCATGTGGGCCTCAACAGAGAGGGGAGTTGCCGTCCAGAGAAAAAGATATAAGCAGGTGGCCATCACTCTGCATGGGGACAGGCATGCAGGTTGTGCCCTGTACTCTGGATAGAAATAGGCTCTACGCTATGGCATGATTCTTGCCAGGCTGTGTGCATGCGATGCCGATCCCTGCACCCTGGCAGAGTGTCACAGCAGGCATTACCCAATCAAAGTGGACCCAGAACTGCCATTGGCCACGCTGCATTGTGTTGAGATTGGTCTACGAGTTCACGCTGTCATGTTTTGTCAGGGCAGATTTTTCTCAGGACTGTTAGTGCAGGAGTCTGCGGTAGGTGTGTGTGTGTGTGTGTGTGGGGTGGGCTAGGCCTTAATTTTTCTGCGATGAATATTTTGACCTTGCATGAATGCCCCTTGTGAACCAGAATGGTCATAGATGCTGAAGGGGACTCTGAGAGGAGCAGGAGAGTGGGGGAAGGGGAACAGTGAGGCTGAGCTATGGCCACCCTCTCTGGCATTACAGCAGCAGCAGTGTTAGTCACTGAGGTCAACAGCTCCATTTAATGCCAGAGGGAGCATCTTACATCCACACGGCCCCTCACTTCAATCCCGAGAACAGCCCTTCTGCTCTGTGTAGCTGATCAGATCCACTTCATGTGCAGACAGTTACGGATTCGCAAAGCTTCAGCCTAGGATATTTTGACTTTCTGATGGTGCAACAGCGATCAGAATTCAACAGAGACTAAACTCTTCCCGGGCTAGCAATACACGGGTGATGTTCTCACAATGCTCGGCTGAGCAACCACACGCGGAAAGGCCTGACAACCTACGGCGTGCTGCTGAGCTGTGGTGCTCAGTAGGTTAGACGTATTAAGTACTTTTAGGAAACTTATGATAAACTCAGAATGGCTGTATCAAAGGGCTGAGATGATGGCTCCTTTGGTAGCTTGCTGCTGGACCTGACTTTGAATCCCTAGCACCCAAATAAGAGCTGGCATGGTACATGCACCTCTAACCTTAGTGACAGCCTCGTTGGATCAGCAAGCTTCAGAACTGGTGAGAGACTTTAAGAGAGAGAACATTAAGCAGGCCATAGGTTGAGGTGCATCAGTAAAAACAAACAAGTTCAGGGTGCTGAAGAGGCTTGTCTAAGGTAACTAAGTCAACAGGTGGCTGAGTAGGCAGGTCTCCGTGACATTCAGGCTACCCCTGCATCAGGTTTAGGCATTGTCAACTCTGTG
Organism: Alexandromys fortis; assembly: GCF_014885135.2. Lineage (NCBI taxonomy): Eukaryota > Metazoa > Chordata > Mammalia > Rodentia > Cricetidae > Alexandromys > Alexandromys fortis. The sequence continues at coordinate 5,191,902 of NW_026067981.1, read as the reverse complement.
TGCCTGTGCTACCCTCCAGGAGCAACTCTCTTGACACAAAGCACGCAGAGACTCTGGAAGCCCATTCTGGGACTGCGAGCTTCCTCCATTCCCAAACGGACTTCTGTCCCAGAGATTTCCCTTCCTTCTAGTGGGGAAAACTTTACACATAAGCCTCTCCCGCCACCCCAGTGGCAGCCTCTACAAAGGTAGGTAAGGCAAGCAGGCCAGTCCCAGGAGGACCTGGACTGTTGACAAGTTATTTAGGTAAGCAAGGGAGCAGTCAGGACCAGGACAGACTGAAAAACACAGACTGGTGGAACAGAGGCTCAGGTATACGTGGGGCAATTCTGGGGCTTGGGAAGTCCAAAGCCTCCAAGGGAAGGAAATGAGGGTATTGGCGCCATTTTCTACAGGCTCAAGATAGCTGGCTCCTCCCTCAGACTCAGGCACTGTGCTGTCAGAGGCTGCTCACTCTTCTGACTTTTCTGTGAACCACATGGTCTCTGATCCTTTCTTGAGTCTCTACTTCTCAGTAAAGCCTAGACCAGAGGTGGGGCAGCAGAAAAGGGACAGATCCAGCCAGTGAGGCACAGACTCTCCCGGGGAGGCCCTTTAGGCCTGGGGCATATGAGCCCACCGTTCAGGGGTGACACTCCCCTGGGAGAGAGGAGCAAGGTGCAGGCTTCGGAGGACCAGCGACAGAATAAATGCAGAGGTAATCAGATGCGAAATGGCAGGAAGCTGCAGGCAGAAGTTACTCCCCAGCCAGAAACGGCAACACCTAAAAATACTGAGCTGTGGTTCTCCCAGGAATGCGCAGCAGCCCACACTCAATCTAGAATGGCTTGGGTATTATTGGTTAGAGTAAATAAAGAAGATCATCTAAGCAACATAACCATAGGTTTTTAGCTTAAAATGACATCTGGTACCAACATATTGTCTGTCTCTGAGCAACTCCAATTGCCTTTCGTCCCAGGAGTCTCTTCTGCTCGCAGCAAATTATCCATCCCGAGTTGCCCCAGCCCGTGGGAAGAACATACGTGTGAATTTCAGCTTTCTCTTAGGTCTTGGTCACCGGTCAGCGTATGGTTTGTCCACTCTGCCGTGGTAGGGCAGGGCACTTGGTCTGTTCACATTGTGGTGGTCAGCTCACACCAGCGTGGCCAGCCATGCCTCCATCAGCTTTCCAAGATAACAGCCTTAGAGGCACAGTTTCTCCCTGGCTGGCTGGTGGCATTTTCTTCAAGGAGGGGAATTCTCCTCCTGACTGATCTAATCTGTTTCTACAGTGACCCACGGGTGTGACCCAGGGTGAGCTTAACATTTCCTTCCGCTGTCGGCTCATCGGTAAAGCAGGGAACACCTTTAACTGCCTAAAAGAGCAAAAAGACTGCTCTGACATCCTGTTTTCCCTTCCTAAGCCTGTTACCTGTCCTTACGAGCTGGCCCTGCATACCTGCCTGTGACAGGCAGGTCACTCAATTCTACTCCTTCCGGCTCACTTTTGATTCCGAAGCCCAGCTGGTTTCCAGTCTGGAGTCCTAGGATCCAGAGAAGACAAGGAACTGCCTTCAAAGGAAAGAGGAGCTAGGTTTATTACTGGCCCTGACCTCATTATTCCCCGAGCCTCGTGAAACGCAGACTTCAGATCCTCTCTTTGCACAGCTGGCCATCTTTGAAGAGTCAGGCAGTCCGAGACTGCAACTGATTTCTTCTGACAATTTGGCATTTATTCATTACCTGATACCACTGGGAGAGATGAGCAATCACTGGCTCTTCCTCTCATGCCAGGCTGCCCAAAGCCCACTCATAGCTAACTTCCCTGTCTCCTTATTGATTGCCCAACACAGGAGCATCGGCGACACCCCATGTGCACAACCACAGGGGGCCAGATGGCAACAGTGACTTTAGTTGCCAGGAAACTTGAGACAGAGTCACAGGGGAACAACTGAAAATCTCCAGCTTTGGAGAGAAGAGAGTGTGGCTCCGACCAGTAGACTCCAGTTCTGACCTCTCATCCGGCAGTGCGCAGAGAGGCTGAGTACGTTAGGAACTCTGCAGCAGACAAACCAAGAAGTCAGAGTGGTCTTAGGGTAGGTTGTGAATGGAGTCCTCTTAAGTGTGAGCTGATCCTGGCACTGTGCCCAGCTTTGGAAGGTCCTGTGTCCTATATATCTGCATAGGAGTTAGAAAAACCTCCAAAGTTCCCATCACCAAATATAAACAAGCATGCGGGAGCTGCGATAAATGAAATAAGAGTCTGAACGATCAGTGTATGTGTGTGCATGCGTGTGCGTGAACACATATGCATACGTCAGGAGGCTAGAGGTTGCTGTCGTGTATCCCCCCACCCTTTCTCTACACCTTATCTTTTTGATTCAGGGTCTATCATTGAGCTCAGAATGCCCCTATTAGCTAGACCAGCTTAGCAGTGAGCTCTGAGATCTGCCTGTCTCCACCTTCTCCAAAGGAGAGGCTCAGCTTTTACATGGGTGCTGGGGATCTCAGGTCCTTGTGCTTGTGTGGCAGGCGCTTCACCAATCTAAGCTACCCCTCCAGTCCCTGAGCCATCGATCAGTTTTAACAAACAAATTCCTAGGGTGGAAGGTGTATGGCTTCTGTGAGAAGGAGAGAAGGCGAGGGACCATTGTATACCTGGGTCTTCTGGCCATCCTAAAAACACTGGCCCAGACCAGGTCCTGTTGTTATCTCTCCTGGGTAAAGCAACTATGACGTCCAGGTAGCTGGGCTCTGGCAGGATCCGATAGCCTCTCTTCTTTATGGAAGAATCCTCAGATTTATGGAATTTGTGAGAATTCTCTCTGCGTCAGTAGCAGGGCAGAAGGGCACTGCTAAGCTGGAGTTCCTACAGCCGGGCGGGTCTCTGCTTTCTGAGCTTGGGTATCTTTCACACGATCTCACCAAGGGTGGAGTGAAACCTAGAAATCTCAGAAGTGTCCAGACCTCCCTGCCACAGAGGTGGAATTGCTGTCTACCATGTGGACAGGTGGAAGTGTTTCAGCCTGGCTAAGGATCTGCTGTGGAAATACAAGAAGCCTCTTGATCTTTTTTATAAATAACTAGGAATATAACTTCTTTTTGGACACTTTGAATGGAAGAAAAGTCAAACTCCCAAGGTCAAAGAGCACGTGCTATAACAGAAAACGTCTGACTGGGATGTCTTCTGCAGAAGGCTCTTTGAATGTGGGGTCATCAGAGTTCACAACACAATTCCTGGCACATGATAGAATTCGCTTAATAAATGTTCAATATTACCTAATTTCCTCTAACATTTAAGATCTACCGAGTCACAGAGCAGGGCTCCTGGCTGCTCTCGGATTGCTTTGTGACCTGTGGTTCTCCATGCTTTATTACTTTCGGGCTAAATTTCTATCCAGGTCATGGTGCTTTTGCCTAAGAGAATATAAATTAAGTGCAATAAGTTGCATGATCCAGGCTTTCAAAGACTTTATTAACATCGGGAGACATTACTCAGTGCGGTGGCCTCCCAGGCTACAATACTGCAATTTTGTCCCGAGGCAGGTGGGGTTCTCTGGTCTAAATTCTTAGGGTGTAACTCTCCCGTGCTTCCGAATCTCTCTTTCAGCTCATTCATCCCTACCTTTTAGGTAGATTTACTAGAGATGAGTGTGTTATCTATTACATTTCTATTATAATTGTGCTCACAAGCCTGATCTCTGGACAGATTGACCCAAAACAGCCAGTGGCTGAGGGAAAGCCAGGCGTGAGCCTGCAGCAGGGTCTACGGCTCCAGCCTATTCCTTTCCTTCTTCTGATCTCCACGTCACCCCACTTATGATGAAGGTTTTGGGGTAAACAGTCTATAGGAGCTGAGAAGAGAAATCTGGGAGCTTGAGAAGGGGCTTCGTCTCAGTCTGTGCTTTCCAGTGTGTTGAGACCCAGCTCCGGATCTCCTGGTATCGCCTCAGCTCAGATGGATCTTTGAAAGGCCATCCATGAAGCTGTGACTGCCGGACTCTGCTGAGCAAAGATAGCATATGCTAACTTCCCACGCCTGCCACTCCCTTCTCCGCTATTTAAGGAGTGGAGCTGCCACTGGAAGGGCCCATCGGGGGATTGCCTAAACTCCTGTCCTCAAACAGAGTGCATGGGGTTATGAGTACCAGACCCTGGGCCACCCAAGGTTCTCGGAGCATTTCCTACATGCCTGCCATGTGCTAACTACTCTGTAACAGTCACCCCACTTCACCTTCCCACCACCTGCTCGAGTTACATGTCTGGGTTACTGGCACTTTAGAGACATGGAAATTGAGGCCCATGGGGATCCCATAATTTACCCAAAGTTATACCATTAACAAGTGCCACACTGGGATCTAAACCCTCAGATCCTCGCATCTCTAATAATCTTGGGAAAACAACTTAAAGTTAGCTAAGTTAGAGACATGAGAGATTTTAAACAACCACTTTCCAAATGAAGAAATGAAAATACAGAAATTCCTTAGTATGCCCTGTTCAGCTGACGGTCATGCAGCTGAATGATGATCAATGTCCCCTAGACCCTAGGTATTCTCTTTTGGGAGGTGGGGGGGATAGAGGTGGGACACGGCCAGTAGATAGTCAAGCTGACCCTCTCCAGAGCCTCTAGACCAAATGGGCTGCCCTAGTCAGGGCTCGCTTTAAGTAGGTCCTCGATTTGAAACCCTTCTCCTAAGTAGGGGATTGCCTGCTCCAGACGTGCAGAGACATGCGCAGTGGGGAGAAAAGACGGCGCTGCAATCCTTCCTCTCTGCCTGCAGCGTCCAGGTTACTGCTCCAGTTTCCGTAGGTGTGAAGACAGGGCTCGCAGCCACTTCACAGAGTTAGAAAGATGAAATGTGTGGTGAGAACACCAAAGCTTTACAAACCTCAGTAATTAAGTCCATAACTAAATGTGTTTCCATGAGGGTGTGGATAATAGTTAGGATTCCAAGTATACTTGATCACTGAAAGAGGAATTTAATAAACGATCTTCCAGTTAGATGGGTGTGTATGCAGCATTAGAAACTCAAGAGTTCTGTTTGTTCTTTCAGCTGGCTGCAAGGACTGGGACGGGGCCTGTCTGCCTTAGATCTCTCCAGCTGCCATTCTGCGCACTGAGCAGCCCAGCAGTCAATGACTTGCATGTGAATGAATATGGCTATCTGTCCCACGATGGGGTTGGGACAGGGGTGGGAGGACGGGAAAGAGGCCACCTCACAGCGGCGTCAGACTCCAAACCAGTAAAGACCACACCCGGGGCAAAAGGAGGCAGCCTATCCAAACCGCAAATGTGGCCGACCACATCCGATCTCCCACACAGCTTAAAGGCACAGACTAATTATTTTTTGTGTCTATATGTGTATGTGCATGTGTGAAGGTTGCCCATGCGTGTCTGTGTGTGTGTGTGTGTGTGTGTGTGTGTGTGTGTGTGTGTGTGTGCAGAGGTTGGAAATAACCCTGGGTGGTATTTCTCAGTTGCCTTTTTCTTTTAAAGAAGAAAAACTATCTTTTTTTTTTTTCCATTTCACATACCAATTCCAGTTCCCACTGAGTTGTCTTAAACACACAGTGTGCTTTAGGGGTCTCCTGTGGGCCTGTGGCTCACCCATTAGTGCCACGGGGGTCCACTTGTCACTCCATCACCTGTTTGAAGGACTGTCCTCAGCTTAGCAGGGCTTGCTAAGCATTGAAAAGCAAGAAACAACAAAACAAAGCAGACATAAACACTCAGATCCCACCTATTCTCTCACTATTCAGCCAGCAGCCTCTCTGTGTATACTATGCCGGGCACCTTTGGGAGGTATGAATAAAATATAAAAGTACTATTGCACATTTGAAATTTCAAGGTAGTCACACACACAGAGTCTACCCAATTCTCAAAACAAACGGATGGAATTTTAACGCCCACTTCAAGGCTGGGAAACTGAAGCTCAGAAAGAGCATCCTAAGACACAGTTATCAAATGGCAGAGTTTGGGCTAAAGCCCTTTGGTGGTTTCACTCACTCACCAGCTCATTCTCTAATAAACAAGTGAGATCTTTCAGGATTGATTTTTGTGGCTGTTTGGCAGAGATTGTCAACTTTTGACAAAGACTGGCCTTTAGAAAGTTGTGTGTGAAGTTTGAACACCCTACATCGCCCCCAAAAGTTGAAACAAGTTCTGAATTAATTTTCAAAAAGAAAAGAAGACCTGCCCTTTCAGCAGGGAACGCTGGTGTCTGGGGAGGGGTCTAGGTAGGAGACCCCCAGCGGGACTTAAACAATGTGGTCTGTGGTAGTGTGAGCATAATTAGTCCCCTAAGTCCCAGGGAGTGGCAGGATTGAAAGTGGTGGCCTTGCTGAAGTAGGTGTGGCCTCGTTGGAGGCAGTGTGTCACTGTGGGGGAGGGCTTTGAGGTCTCCTATGCTCAGGCTACACCTAGTTCAGACCACTTCCTGCTCCTTCTCTACTCTCAGCTCCTCCTCCAGCACCATGTCTGCCTGCACGCCACCATGTCCTGCCGCGATGAAAACGGACCCAACCTCTGAAACTGCAAACCACCCAGCTAAATGTTTTCTTTATATGCCGTGCTCATGGTTTCTCTTCACAGCAAAAGAATACTGACTGAGACGTGGTCCAGCCTGCATTTTAACAGAGTAGGGGTGAGGGGGGAGGGGGAGGCAGCCATGGCACGCCCTTCTTAGCCAGTTACCTCAGAGGGTACAGCAAGGGAAGACATGGAGGCTGCCTAGGAGGGGACCACAATCTAAGATTCTCTATTTTAAAAGGCGAAACTATAGTTTAGATTCTTTGTTTTAGGTTTGCTGCTGTCCATTTTCTCCCCAAACTCAGAAACCACAGTGATGCCAGCAAGCACCTCCCGTGTCTGACACAGGATCTCTCAGGGGTTCCTGGTGCCCAGGGACACAGTCTGGTCTTGGAGTCTTTTTGTATAACTCTTTTACTTTTTTGAAACTAAAATACAATTTTATCATTTTGGCTTTTTCATTCCCTCCCTCTAATGTGCTCTCTTAATCGTTCTCAAACACATGGCATATTTTTCTATGATTATATGTGTGTGTGTATACATTTGTTCTTAAATATATCACCATGACTAACTCATCTGATGCAATGTTATTTGTATGTATATAATCTCAGTGCTGACCATTTGGGTAGTCAGTTGGAGGGCTCATCCCCATAGAAGAGTATGTCTCCTGCTTCCAGCGTTTCTTAGTTGTCTGGAGTTCTTTACTAAGGTCACAGGCCACAGTCTGATCTTGCAGAAGAAGTTCCCTTTAGCGTTCTCCACTTGACAACAGAGAGGAGAGTCTCAAATTTCAGGAAGGTGGAGGGAAATGCAAACAGTGACAGAGCAGTTTCTGGCTACTCCATGATGGGACCGTGTGATCTGACATCCCCCCTACAAGATGCCTGTTGGGTGCAGGCGTTGCTCTGAGCTCTAGGGTTGCAGCGGTGAATAAAGCCCCTTCTCCCTGGGAGGTCTTATCTGCAGACAACAAGCAAAGGCAATGAGAAATGGAGCTGCTTTCTAGACCGAAGAGCGAAGACGGCTTCTTTGCCATGTTAAATGAGTGCTGAGGAAGAGAAGGGACATCTGCTGACAGATGTTCCCAGTACATGGAGGTGCGAATGCTATTGCGTGCCCCTGAGGCCAGCTTAGGGAAGGTGGCGAGAGGTGAAGTCAAAGAGGTAGCGAGCACAGCAGTGGAGCAGATACTCTGAGACCCTGGAAGCATTTGCTGTGTCTTCTATGAGCCTGTCAACCATTCTTAGTGTCTGGGGATGCAAAGATGAACAAACCATGGCCCTGACTTCATGCATCTCATGATCCAACGAGGGATGATAGGCGAAGAAGGAGATGGACTGAGGACCCTCTGGCAAGTGCTGGGGTGTTTGGAGGGGCTCAGAGCTTGGGCAGGGCTTCCAGATTAAACGTTGTAGGGACAGCAATGGCATGGCGCACAGTGGCTGTGCTTCACAGCCAGAGTTTCCCTCTTTCCCTCCTGGTCTAAATCTTCATCTTTCTGAGGTTCAACTCCCTCACGCACAAAAAGAGATCGGCAAGACTTTTCTGTAGAGGAAATAAGGTCACGGTGTGAAGATGCTTTGAGGAGCACACATCCTCGATAAATGTGCTACCCTTGCTATCATCTCACTGTCCACCCACGACCCCGTGGGAGCATGTGCACAGGCAGATGTACACGCTCTTCACATATCCCCATGGATCTATCCAGGCTGGTCACCTGCTCTATAAGGATCTGCTCTCAGGGCTTCTTCTCGCAGGGCCGGGTGGTTTCTGCGCACACCCTAGCTCTCAGTGGAGCTACTGGAGACACCGCGGCTGTGATGTCTACCATAACAGTTAACTGGAGTTGCTCAAGCATGTGTGCCTCATCCCTTTTGCATGTGGGCGCCTCATGATCTCCAACAAGAACCCCAAGCGTTCCTCAGGCTGCAGGTGTTTGGCTATTTGTACTGCCGTTTGTCTGCATTTGGGAGTGGGATGCTGTTTCTATTATAAGCCAGGCATGGCTCAGGCCAGAGCTGTGTTTTTCTATAGCTAGAGGCACTCGGCCAAGGGAAGAAGAATTTGCACTCTCCTATAAAGAAGGTCCATTTCAGGAGTAAATTTCCATCGGCATATTGGCCAGGTCAGAGTGCCAAACGAAACAACTCCCAACAATGCAGTTGGAATGATACATGAGCCACCTCTCTCTTCTGGAGTCCCTTCAGGTAAGAGTCTCCTTCCTCAACCCAAGACTTATCCATCCCACCTTGCACTGCACTTTCTCTCACTCTGCCAAAGCTGTCCCATAGTAAGTCTACTTCCTTGGCGGAGATGCCTACTCTTAGCTTATAGGAAAACAGCGGCTGGGCTGGAGAACTTGAGGACTCTCTTCAGGTTCCAATGACAATCTGTAAAGAGGAACGCTGAAATGGAAGAGTCCGAGACCTCTCCGATCTTGAGCCTTCTGGACTTCACAGCCCTTTGTCACTGATGGCAGGGCCTTGCCACCTACCCTCAACCATGTCTCTTGACCATGCCCTTCGTCTTTGACCTTGGCTTTTGCTTTTGTATGCTCTTTCTTTTTTCCTGTCTGTTTTGGGAAGCTGGTAACTCCCTGGGTAAGACTTGTGTCTCACTTTGCATTTTGCATCGTGGGGAGCATGTCGTTTGCCGTTGGTGCTCAGTAAATACGACAACAGATTAATAGGCTTCCAGATAGCACATTTTCCTCCCTTCGTTTAGAGGAGCAGCCATTACAGACCCGGCATCCCCGTATCACATTCCCTCATCAGCACAAGCTGCTGTTTCTCTGATAGGCTAATAACAGTAAGTATCCATTTACTCCCATCTGAGAAACGCTACTCCAAGGGCCTCCACTTCATTCCAGTCTTAATGGTATTTATTTTTCTATGGATGCATTCTTGTATTAGCATAGATTTTTGTTGGGAGGCAGCTAGTTGTTTTATTCATGCAGGAATGGCTGAACTGTAGGCATACAGTGGAATGCACAGGATTTCTGACCAGCCTGGAAAGAGTGGACTTCAAATACCTGAGGGGTATTAAATATTCCAGTCCTGCACTTTGGGCAAACTGAGGCCACCAAAGTAGCTTCTGGGTGTCTGGAAAGAATACGTAAGATAGGCCCTTTGGGGTCTGCTAGACAGGAATGCAGCTAGTACAGGCAGGCAGCACTATAATACTGTCACCCCCCTACAAGACTCAGCAGAGAAGAGTAAGCCTAGCACAAGGCAATTGGTGGGGTGGTTAGTGTGAAGGAGTTAGAGCTGAGGCTTCAGGGGCTCAGCAGGAAGACAGCAGCCCTGTCCATGGTAGGAGGCGTAGGCAGAACAAAGGAGGTGGCGCAGCTAAGACGTGAAGAAAGGTCATCAAGAAGCTGGTTCTGCCTTCATTAAATCCTTGGACAGGTGGGGTGGGGGTGGATGGAGTGTCTGTGTCTCAAGATGAGACACTCGCTGTGATAAATACTCATAGCCAGAGAGTTGTTGAGGAATTTCTAGCAGGGAAAATGCCTGGGACTTCATGACCTCTAAGAGCATCAGCGCTCTAACATTTTAGAAAGTTCAACACCAAGAAAGTAGTGGGTCACACGGTAAATAAAAGAATTGATAATTTTACACCTAAATAATTTTTTTAAAAGGCTTCATAAGATAAAATTCCTTAACTTTAAGAAAGAATCTTACAGTTATGCAATCCAGGGGTTGGCAGAGTATGGCCTGCGGTCAGCTTTTATGAATTAAGTTCCATTCATGCACAGCCATGGCCAGCCACTTGGCTACCTTGGACTGCTTTTATGTCACAGGGACAGAGCTGGGCAGTTTCGACAGAAAGCAGACGGGTCCTGGAGCCTAAGACATGGTATTATCTGGCTCTCCTGCTTTGGTTTCATCTAATCCCTGATTTTGCAGGCAAGGAAACTATCACTGACCAAGTAAAACAAATTAGTTTAGGTGAGCTGGTTGGTGACTGAGTCAGGATGAGAAGCAGGGCATTGTCGCTTGGGGTGTGTGTGTGTGTGTGACTCCACATTGGCTCCCCATGTCCCATTCCCGGATGCTTTGAGCATGGGCATCTCCCCAGATCATGCGCACTGTGACTTTTTACAGACAGGGAGGCTGAGAGGCAGGGGTGAACTGACAGGGCCGGGGTCACCACCACACTTGTCCACTCGGCACAGGACAGGCCCTGACCTTAAGAAGGAACCACGATGTATGGGCAAAGGAACTCAGGTGAGGAAGGCAGGGAGCAAGCGCTTCTGAGAGCTCTGCAGACAAGAACTCCTTGGCTCCCTGAGCCCCTCCCAGCATTAGCATTCACCTCTGCTAGCCAACAAAAGGACACATTTACAACTGTCTGAAGCTCCACTGGAGAATATTCTCCACAGGTTTCCAGGGAAATTACTCCAAGCAGTCCTAATGGGTTAAGACGATTTTTAACACACCTACTTTCTTCAGCTTCTCCGGCAGCATCTGCTACAGACAGAAACATCCAAGAGCCTGATTTTTACCTTTCTCTGAAACAAGAGACTCCAAAGGGAACGGCATGAAGGGGGACAACGAGCCCTCACTGTCCACAATCACATCTAAAAGAACAAATGGCCAACCTGAGGCCCACGTCGGGCTTCTGTCTTCAGAGCATGAGATTTCCCAGAGTGATGAGAATCAATCAGACCTCCAGAATAATCTCCAACTGTTCAGGACGGTACACCGTCCTCCCAGCTGCCCCCAGGAGGCTTCTGCATCCTCCTGCATAGTCAGACACCTTCTCATTGTCAGCCTCCTTAGGTTACCGAGCATCTTTCTTAGACAGACAGGAATGAATATTCACAGACGTGATTAAAGTGCATTAACAGTCTGAACATATGTGGCTGAGAGAAAAAGGCAAGTCAGAAGTGCTCACACGAGACCCCGCCCCGCACACCCCCTAAGCCTCAACAAAGCAATACACTTCATTGAACATGCCTGTGCTATCCTGGGTCAAAGAACTCTTGCCCAGCTCAGACATAAGCTTTCATTTCAAGGGCGACATTTTGCAGCCACGGAGGGAGGAAAGTTGAGGCTGACAGAGAAGATGAGTAGCCCTGCTAGGGGCTCAGCTACTGACTCCCCTGTCACCTGTCCCTCAGCGCTCTGCCTTCCCCTCCCACAGATCAGCTCCTCTCCGCAGAAAGATGCACTGGGCGTGGCATTGAGGATGGAAGACAAACAGCGTCCTTATGTTTACATTTGCTGGAAGTCTGTGCCCGGTGCTGGGACTAGAGCTTTGTATAAGCTGTTTCTTTACATCCTCACACAGCCACGAGGTCAGCAGCACTGTTCTCATCTTACATATACAGTGCCCACCCATCAAAGTCAGCTAAGCGCTGCGGAGACATGGAAGGAGCCAGTGGTGGAATGGGGCGTCCAGTCCCACGGCATCACCTCCCATCCTAGAGATGTTCTTTCTCTGGGGTTGCGGAATGACCGTGTCTCTCGCCCAATCAGCAGGGTGTCCAGCAGCTCCAGGAACGGACACTGAGCCACAGATGCATTCAGTGCATGTACAGCACACTGAAACAGAACACGCAGAGACTCAAGAACATTTGTAGAGTCAAGGCAGAGGAGTGGACCACGAAAGCACAACTGATTTTCCTGGAGCTACTCTTGTTTATGTCGGTGAGAACTGAGCATGGCGGGGATGCTGCCAGCTGTAGAGAAAACCGCGTTCATTTGGGACATGAAGAGGTGTCCCTGAGAGACTTTGCAAAGGAAGTTTAAGAGAGCAAGCCAACAAAGTCCTTGCCTGACCAGGACTGGGGGCGGGAGTGGGAGGGGCTAAGAGCTGTTTCTGTGAGCAGGAGTGGGTTGGTGCCATCTGATCTTTAACTCAGACTCCATGAACCAAGGAGATTGGTCCTGTCTGCAAACACTGTTTCCAACCCTTCCTGCCCTGTCTACCTGAGCAAAGTGAGCAGGAGGAGGAAGCGAGCGCACACTTCGGTGCAGGAATAGGGTCACTTCCAGGTGGGAGGCTTTCCTGTCTCATTTTTTCACGAGCATCAGGATCAGCTTAGATGGTCTTGGCCAAGAATAAAACAACCCCACCTATCATATGCCTTTATATTTAAAGGCTATCAATTTAGCCTAACAGTTGCTAAATTTGTGATAGTCCCCTACCTCAACAACTATCTTTGTTTCTGACCAGCACTGGAATATAGCATCCTGAGTTTATGAGGAGCTACACAGAAATGAACACGTGGACACCTCCATCCTCAAGAAGCCACGAACTCGCCATGGGACACAGACGTCTACAGGGTCAGACAGTGCCACACTCTGACCTCCTGACACCTCCATCCTCTAGGAGCCACGTACTCGCCGTGGGACATAGACGTCTACAGGATCAGACAGCGCCACACTCTGACCTCCTGACACCTCCATCCTCAAGGAGCCACGTACTCGCCTCCGGCCTCCTGACATATTCTAGGCCGTTGAGAGCTCACAAGGCAGTAGGGTCCACTTTAACAACCACCCGGAAAAATATCCATATCGGTTCTGGAACTCTAATCTGTTTACATGGCAGATTCCAGGATCCTAGCTGCCACTGAGGAATGGTCTAGAAGAATGGTTTGGGGGCCTTCAGAACTTCAAACCCCATGAAAACAGTCATAGAAGAGGGCTACAGTGGAGCTCTCTGAAGCATGGGACCAGGACAAGCATAAGATGGGCTCTAAGCTTTGCTAATACTCACCATACATTGTGCATTAAAGATGCTTATCACTGACAGCTGCCCTAAGCTAGTTAGATGTGTTAAGTTACCCAAACCGGAGTGGGTGTCAAGGAGAATGCCACCCACCTGATACTTACACACGTGTTAAGTTCATAGGACTTTGTAAAATATTACTGCTCATGTTTTCCAGAGGAGGAGCTTACGGCTCAGTGGGTGAGCAACTACACAGAATTCTTCAGTGATGGAGCTAGGTCCTTCCTCCTATTCACACACTATACTCCCTCTACATGGGGTTCAACTCATCTTTAGGACACAGTTTCTATTGCAGCTTCTCAGCGCTCAGGCCTGAAGACAACTCCCTGCTGGACTGCCTGCTGTACAGTTGTGGCCTACCCGTGTGGCTGTCCAGAACCTCTCTTTGCCAGAGTCCCACTCTGACTACTTCGCTGACTCATGAGTGAGTTTCCTGGCTCTAAGCATGGATTTGCTGACACGCCACTTTGGGAAACTGGAGGTAAGTGCTCAGCCGGGGCAAAGCGTGGGATTCCCATGGGAGGACACTCGTGGCTGGACACCATAGCTGCTAACCAGACGATTGCTCAGCGCAGGGCACTGGAGAGTCTGAAGCAAGAGACAAACCTCGGATGAGCAGGGCTTCCGGCACTGAGCGATGGAAGCCGCCCTTGTCCTGGAGAGAAGTATGAGTCAAAGACAAAGTGCTGTTGCACCTGAGGTAGGTCCTTCTGGGCGCCTAACTCACCCCAAACCAGAGTGGATGCCAAGGAAAATGCCACCCACCTAATTTTTATGCACATTTTGTAAGGCTCATCATCCAATAACAAACAAGCCAATTCACAGCTTAGATATTAGCAGACTTCAGAATGGAGACTGGCTGCAACCTATTCACTCCAAACAACAACAACAACAACAAAGAGGAAGAGGGTGTGTGCTGTGAGTTCTAGGTTTGGATTCAAATCCTCATCCACTCCCTTAGCAGGTGTGTGGTATTATCTACAATATGGGCTCCCCCTGAACCCTGGCTTCCTTACACGGAAACGTCTTACAGGATTACTGCAAGAATGGAAAGAAAGACATCTCTGGGGTATAAAAGATGCATTTAAAATGTCACGTTCTCCCTCGTAGGCCATTTCTAGCTTCTGCATTCCCCTCCTTGAGGCTCTGCCAGGGGTTATCTTCAAGAATCTGTGGAGAGGGTTGTTTACAGCTGACAGCGATCCTGTTTTCTCTGAGGCAAGCATGGCCAGGCTACAGAAGGCAGGCATAAAAACCACAGGGGGAGGGCCTATTCTGGGCACGGAATGCTCTCAGGAAGGCAGAACCAGACAAATAAATCTAAGAGAAATCTTTCAGTGGAGGAGATATCAAAGCAATAAGGGCTGGTCTCTGACCCACAAGGTGACACTGAGGTGTGGCAGGCAGGCGTGGACAGACTACAAGGAGAGAGCAGGACTTGACTGCCTCTGTGGACTCCCTGCTTCCGGGACCTGACCTCTTCCATGCCCAGGCCACCTCAGAGGGCCCTCAGCTTCACAGATGTAAACACAGCTGTCAAGGAATCCTGGCTTGGTTGCCTTACTACATCTTAGCACCTCCTTGACATTTCCCAGAGCATCCCCTCTCTGTTTGTTTTTATCCGTTTTTCTCTCCTGGACAATGGACAATGGCTCCTACCCAGGGTCCCCACCTTCAGCCTCTCTTTCTCTTAGTCTTGCTTCACACTGCTGTCAGAGTGACAGCTTCAAAACGTTCAGCTGACCCCAATTAAAGCCCCTTCCATAGCTCCTTGGACGAGATCCACACTCCTCAGTCTACTAGTTATGTCTTTTTCATGCAGAGATATAAGAAATCAGATTGAAGCAACTTTGCTGAAAAAAAGCTTTGTCGGCAGGACACTGGGAACTTTCACAGCACAGAAGGAAGATACACAGGGACTTTCCTGGAAGGGACAATCACAGGGCTCTTGGGAGCTCACGGGCCAGGCCTAGGATAAGGGCAAAGGCCTCCCATGGCCCCAAACCACTCTTCCCAATAACCCGCCATAAGGGTCGAGCTGCATGCTGCTGCCGCTCTGGCAGAAACCCCAGCGAACACGACTGGCCAGCCCAAGCTGTGTTTCCTTTCCACATTGAGGACAACACAGTGAAAGAATGCCATGGACTGGTACCTGGGTTCCAAGGCTGGGCCTTGTCCAGAGTCGGGGAGGGGAGTGGGATCAGGGCTAAGCAGGTCAAGAGGTGCTGAGACAATAAAGACCAAGCTTGCCACGGTCTGACCTTGAGACATCTTTGCCCCCCACTCCCTGCTCTCTGCCCTGAAGGTGACAGCACAGTGGTGCCAGGGCCTGCCTGGTGACTCACCTCCTTCTGCCTAGTATGGTTTCTTTGCTTGGATAGACTTGGATACACACACACACACGTCATCCTTAGAGATTCAGTATATGGCCATCTTCTAAGAGCCGTCCCTAGGCTCTGAGACTAGATCAGGTATCTTCTGGGGGAGCTTCCCAGTACACCCGTGTGCCTTTATTGTAGTTGCTACAGGATAGCAAGGAACAATGGGAGGAGAATGGTAGTAAAAGCAAACACAAGGCACACTCACTATAGGCCAAGCCACCCTCTGGGCACTGGATACACTTTAATTGAAATTTAGCTGAAGTATGCGCTCTTTCAGTCCCACTTTCTGGAGGTAGTAAACTGATGTCATGTGGCCCACATAGTTTTCTGAGACCACAAAGCCAACAGTAGAACCGCAGTGGCTCTGAGTCTGTGCTCTAGAACTAACTCAGCAGGCCCCAGTCTGCCCATTTGGCCTATGACAGCCAGCCTCATACTTCCTGGTGCTAACTGAGGCACTCCCACAACACTGACAGGATGAAATGGAATCTTCACTGGGCAGCAGGAGGAGGAAGGAGGAAGGAGAGGCCAGTTGGGCCCATGGGAATGAGATTTTTAGGGGCTCTTGGAGGAATAGGTCAGAGAAGTCTAGCCCCAAACTGGCTGTCCTAGCAAACTTGGTATAAGCAGGGTCGTAGGACACCAAATAAGCCACCCAGAGCCCTACACCCTTCAAGGCCACCTCTGTGAAATGTCCCTTTCTAACACAGCCACTCCTCTTCCCCTTCTCCCCCACCCCCCTATCCCCGTTCCAACTTCCATTCAGATCCTTAAAGCAGCAGGGACGGCGCCTCCAGTGGCGGCATGAAAACAAAGTTTCTTCAGGGAGCTGTCACCACTGCAGCTTCTGTGTGCACCTGCTGGGGTGCTGTTCACCAGGGCCCTGGCTTTCCTTGACTGCGTTTCACGTTTCCTTCAGTTGCCAGACTTGTTGGTCAGCAGGTCAGCAGGTCAGCAGCCAGGCTGTGTTGTGACAATAAGTTTCTAATGCTAACTTAGTTTCTCTAGTTGCCATGGAGACTCATTCTAATAATCTGCCTCGGCGTTCTTCCTCCATGGACTCCACATCAGCTCCTGCCTCCAGGTTCCTGCCCTAACTTCCTTCACTGATAGACTATGACTTGGAAGTGTAAGCAAAGTAAATGCTTTCCTCCCCAAGTCACCTTTCAGTCACAGTGTTTCATCACACCAACAGGAACCCTAACTAAGACAGTATCCACATATGCATATCTAGGGAACATTCTAGGCAAAATGCTAAGGGTGAGAATGCTTCCTGGGGTGCTTAGGGAAAGGACAGGGGTTAGTGAGGCCAGGAAGGAGTGGAGATGGGGGAGATGAGGATAAGGTGTGATTTGGGGCCATATCATGTAGGGTGTGAAATGCACCATTGTTCTATTATACGGGACACAATGTAAGCGCCACTATGAGTTCCCTTTTACTGATGGGGAAAATGGGGTGGGGAGAGGCTATATGTCCGTCTCATTCAAGGTGACAGGACATACACATATCAGAGTAGGCAGTGAACCCAAGTCCAGGCTCACGTTTTCATCTCAAGAATCTCAAGCCATGCCTCCTAAGACATGGCAAGCCAAGAAGTGATGTCTGCCCCTATCAAGCAAATGAAGCTGCACAGGACATGAGGCTCAGAACGTTTTGAACTGGAAAGAATCTCAGAGATCTAATTCTGGTGTGATGGAAGAAAGACTTCAAGGCTCAAGCCCGGTCTGCCTTCCTCTAGTTGGGTGACATATGACATGGTCTTTGGCTGCCAGTTCTCTTACTTTGCGATAAAGACAATCGTTCCAACACTATAGGAGTGGGAAGATGAGATTAAATGATCGGCGTGCAAGGGCTCTGAACACGCTGGCAGCTCCTCTTTCACTTCCTGTGTCCCTCCCTGGCTTCTATCAGCGATAGTCCCTGACCGTCATCAAGTAGCCAGACAGAGACCGGGCATATGTGGATAGTCTTCATTCCTATCACCACCTCCAGTGGGGTGCTTGGTCCTGAGGTTAGGGAGACTGCACCCGAGACCAACTTTCCCCCAAGGCACTCAGAATTCGATACTTTGCATCCCTCTAGCCTTAAGACTTCATGGTCTCTGTCTCACCAGGCAGAACTTAACTTACAGCCTGTCTGAAGAGTTAGAGACACATGCTAAATGATCCATAAATTATCAGTTGGTATTTGTTGGTAGCAAAAAATGTACAGCCAGTTTGAACAGATGTTGGTAAAGATAACTTTGGAATGGAAGAGAAGACATGTTTAGTTCACAGGACTGTCTGACCCCTCCTTGAGGTTGAGGGTGGTAAGTAAGTTCTTACACAGAGCTCCTGCTGGGTAGACCTGAAGGCCACAGGAAGTTCCCGGAACCAGACCTAATCTGTGACTGCCCTGGCTATCAGTGGTAAATGGATCCACACAGACTTATTTGGTTCGCAACAAGGATTATTTTAGAAACCACTAGTAACAGATAAGCAATTGTGGTACTTGATAAAAGCAACCTGTGAAAGTGTCCTCAGGAGTACAAACCTAACTGTAAACACTGGGAAATTCCTAAGAAATGGAAG
Organism: Alexandromys fortis; assembly: GCF_014885135.2. Classification (NCBI taxonomy): domain Eukaryota; kingdom Metazoa; phylum Chordata; class Mammalia; order Rodentia; family Cricetidae; genus Alexandromys; species Alexandromys fortis. The sequence continues at coordinate 5,173,705 of NW_026067981.1, read as the reverse complement.
CTGAGAACACACGAACTGAAGGATGTGTGCACACTGAGGACCAGAAAAGCTAAATGTACAAGTCTGATACCCGAATCAGGCCTGTTAACAGAAGCCGACTTTTCTTTTTTAGCATTTCAGTGCCTTAACCTTCTATCTAGTGTGTGTGTGTGTGTGTGTGTGTGTGTGTGTGTGTGTGCACCACAGTCCACACATGGATGCAGGTCTGAGGACAATTTGTGGAAATTAGTTCCCTCCCTCTGCCATGTGGGTCCTTCGGACTGAACGCAGGTTGTCACACTTGGTGGCAAGTGCCTTCACTAGCTGGACCACCTGACTCACCCTGCCTCTCCTTTTATTTACATATTAATTCATTCATTTTACTCATTCATCAATTTTATCCACTTAGTCCATCCCTCCCGGATTTACTTCTCGCTCCGCGCAGTCCCTAATAACCGTAGAGCACAGCAGAGGGAGCCTGCGGAAAGAGATGGGAAGAAAACACAGGATGAGGTGGTGGTGAGAAGTGGTGAGCAGGCACAGCCTAGGTCTGGTCCTTCATGGTCACCGTCACCCTTTAAGAAGCAGGGAGAGATTGCCTATCAGGTCCCATTGTTATAGGATGGGCAGGTATTGGTGAAGATGCCCACAGAGCTGTGGAGAGCTACCCACGGAGAAGCCGGTCTGTGGATCTGAGCTGGAGTAGAGATTTCACACCTGGGTCTCACTGTCACATTCACAGCTGGAGTGGGGGAGGTGGCAGGTCCTTGGGTTCTCCTCCCTCTGTCCCACTGGGAGCAGACATGACCCAGGGTCTGTGAATGAACATGGTGAGGAATGGTGGCTCTCCTCCCGGGGGTGGACCCTCTGGTACACCGAGTATCTATCCCTCGGGTTGGAGGGTGACTATGTTTATCGGGTGGACGATGGATGGGCGTTCTGGGAGTCATCACTGTGACTGTCCCCCCTTTAGTATATTTAAGGAGCTCAGCACTGTATCACATGCAATGTCGGAATGAAGTAACAAAGACCCAGGGAGGTAAGGCAAGGTTCCTTGGAACAATAATGGACGAAAGTCAAGTCACCTACTGAGAAGACAGAATGGAAATGTGACCAAAGAATCCCTGGGAAGGATGGGAGCCTTTTGCCAGAACACAAACGTGGGATCTGCCCCATGCTCTCTGAAGTCCAGGCCATAACTTGCTGTCTGGCTGTGTGAACGTAGAGGGAAGCCCAGCTGTAGCAATTTAGTGCCTGGAACCCTGCTGGGGATACACGACACACTCCCATGCTGAGGACACACTCCTGAGCTGGGGACCGACTCAGAGCGTCCTGATGTGTTGCTAGAACGTTAGGAAATGCCTATGGCACATACGCCACAGGCGGTTCTGTTCTTGCTGTCCAATCAGTGAAATCTGACCTCTCTCTGTACTCATAAAGAACAGGGGAAGGATCCAGATGAGCTGTTTTCCACTCCAAAACAAAACAAACAAACCACCCCGAATGCTACTTTTTGAGGATCTTATAACTAGATCCTCTCCCACCCCAGGAAAAAACAAATCTCTGAGGAAAATCCCTCACGCTCTCTCACAGGAAATACAGGCGACTTTTCAGACATGGGTGTGGAAAAGTCTAGAAACCCCCTAGTTTAATGTTGCTCCCTGGCTCATGTTCATTGCTTAAAGTTCCTGACTCCTGGCTCTTCTTGTGTACTGTTCTATGGGAACCTCTTTCTCAGGGACTCAGATTTACAATCTTACCTATCTCCTCTCTTTGCTCCTCTCCAACCCTGGTTAGCTTGTCTTAGCTTGTCTGCACTTTCCCTGTCGAATCCGGTGGTCATTATGTGGTAATTGGTTTCCCCTCATCCCTACTCATTGGGCTCCTCCTACCTATCAGATTCTGACCACACCACTCTGCTGCTCAGGAACAATCTCCCACAACGTCCGAACCTGGCATCAAAGAAGTCATGAACTGTCCACGAGTTCTACCCTCCAGCTGATCCTCTGTGCTCTCTACACCAGACCATGATACTCTTCTGCCTCAACTACCTAAAGACTATACTGCCCACCTCTGTTAGCTTAAAAAACAAACAAACAAAAAACCAAAAGGTCCTGCTTGCCCCTCAGGACCCATCCCAAACACCACCTTTCTACAAGGAGCCTGTCTTCCCTGCTCCCCAAGCACTTACTTTGTCTTACACCTGCACACTTTGTATTCTAGTCACTTTTGTTGAAATATTCCTCCCCTAAGAATGTATCAGCCAAGAAAACAGGCACCGTTACTTTGTGACTCTCCACACAGAGTGGCTCTTAAATACATTAAAAGGGAGACACTTCCTTGAACTGCATAACACAGAGGCTTATCAAGTTACCTTCTGGACCAGGGAAGGATTTGGTGTGAAAAATGGCTCTCTTCTTGTTTTTACAACAGTGCATACCAAAACCAGAGAGAACTAAGATGCTGGAGGAAGAGGAAAACTATCAGGCTGTGTTTCCCCATGCTGAGAATGAATGTATCTCCATAAACCTATGAGTTAGGACCGTCTACCTGGGGCAGCTTGACTGCTGGGGTCCTTGGTAAAGTCTGGCGATGCTTGCAGTTACACCAGGAAGGTGCTATTTGCATTTACGGGGAGAGATCAGGGATGCCGCTGACTATCTGACAATGGACAGGACAGCCGACACAGCAAAAATAAACTTATCAGGCCAAAATGTCAAAAATGGTAATGGCAAGAAACCTTGAATTCATGTTAAACAGGCATTAACTTCACTCCAGGTGAAGAAACTGAGGCACAATTGCACCTCTTTCCCAGGGTAACAGCTAACAGGAGTGAGAATTAGCATTTGATTCTCTGAGTGTTTTTCCTCCTAGATCATGTTTCCACCTGCATAATCTGATGTCATGGCAGGAACCAGAAGTGTCACACCTGATGAAGAATACTGTCATTGTTCAGCTCGGTAGATGTCCAAGTGGCCACAGGTCACAGGGTGCAGGCAGAGGAACTTGGCATACTAGCTCCTCCCCTAGGTGTTTGCTCCAGCTCCTTCCAACTGAACAGGACAGTGGGAGTGGCCAAACTAGAAGGCCAGAGCACAGCTAAATCTCATTCTAGTGGGCCAGAGAAAGGGGAAAAGCCCCGCAAAGGATGGGTATGGGACCGTCCAGCACGGTGACTTTGCTGTGAGGCCTGGTGTGAGAAAGAAGAGGCCGAGGGTCACAAGCACCTTTCAGTATCTGCAGGGCAGTCACGTGGACCTGCAGATGGCATCCTGAGAGGCTCTGGTGGGCAGGACTTGGCTTCATGCTGTGCTTGAGTTTGATAAGAATGAGAATTGTCTAAAATGGCACAAGACTCCAGCCCCTGGGCTCAGGGTGATCTGCGTGACTGCTAAGGAACACTAAAGAAGGCCCGAATCAGAAACTTCTAAGATCTTGTTATATTTTTTGAAAGCAAAAAGTAGATTACGCTGTGTGCTAATTGCAGGGCTTGAGACGAAGCCACAACAGCAAGCCTCAGCAGGTGATGAAACTTGGAATGTCCTACCCCGAAATGGTGGGGACTCTGCAGAATGCAGAGGACCCGGGTGCAGTGAAAAATTGCCCTCAAGTGGAAAGACGCCCGCTTTCCTGTGAGGCAGAACACCAGGAAAGATGAAAAACAAACCAGTTTTTTTTTTTTTTATTCCCAATTAAAAAACTTGTCAGAAGCCAGGCACGATGGTGCACACCTTTAATCTCAGGACTCTGGAGGCAGAGGCAGCCAAAGCTCTGTGAATTTGGGAACAGCCTGGTCTGAATAGCAAGATCCAAGCCATCCAGGGATGCAAGTAAGACTGTGTGTCTCAACGAAAGAAAACAACAACAACAACAAAACTCTCAAGAAAACAAAAATAACAAATAAAAAACCTCTCAACTTGTCAGGAAATGTCTCTACAGTAAGAACAGGTTACAAAGACTGAGCATGTATCAGTCACCATTATGAAACACGATTATCATAAAAGGAATATGACAGGGTTGGGGGTATCCTGTCATGGCTGCTGTGTATCAAGCCATCCACATGAAAAGCTTAAGGGTCCTTTGTTCTGTATTTGTTATTCAAGGGTCATTCTAAACTTACCCATCCCCCAACATCCACAGTATGAAGATCAGGCTCCGCTGGGCTTGACCAATACTGATCGTCTAAGTTCAAAATCCGGTGGTGTGATTTAACACAACTATACTGGGCATGTCTTTTAACTTTTCCCTGCAGTTTTCTACTTGACTGCTAGGGATCCAGTGAGAGGCTTGGGGAGAACATAAAGTAGAAAGTACACCCAGCACCACGTGTGGAGTAAAGGCTAGTGAAGGCCAGTCGTCAGAATACACGGCTCCCCGTATATTATCCTCCTCCAAGTAGACTTCCTCCACCCCTAATTGATTAACTGTCGCTCTCTCATATCAGATCATCCCTCCAGATTAGACAAAGATTCTCATGTTTGGATGAAGTACCAAAGTTCAAAAGCCACTCTCCTCCAGTTGTTTCTGTAAAGGAAGCACCCACTACATGATCCAATCAGGTTTTCTTAGTTCTGCACAGCTCTTTTAATATTTTTAAATAATTTGCAGTTGTACTACCAGTTCAACATGAAGAAAGAATTGCTTCAGGGCATGCGACGACTCTCCAAGACCATGAGAGGTAAAAGTAGTTTGTAGGAGTGGAGACCCAGGGATCCCGGGGTCTTTATTCTCTGCAGTAGGATGTCCTGCTGCCAGCCGACTCTCCTTTGAGAAGATGGGAATCTAGCTACAGTGTGGCTACAGTGTGGCTACAGTGTCCCTGGCTACAATTGTGCATTCATCCTCACTGAACAGGTTTGGGACAGTCAGTGTGAGAGCTAGAAGGAGCAGGACACAAGAATTCAAGTCCTACCCAGTGGGAAATGTTTACCTCCTATACCTTTGACCGGAGACTACATAGAACCAGACACCTTGGGGAAAGAAGGATTTGTTGGTCTGTTAGCCTTGATGTAGAATCCAGTAGGTCTGCAGCAGATACGACCAAGGCAGAGTCTAGCGCCCCAGATGCCTAACATCCTACAGTGCAAAGCTGCCCCGTCTTAGTTAAGCTTTCTGGAGTATGGGAGCAATCTCTGTGGCCAGTCTCAGGTCATGGAAATCTGTTGAGAACTTGAACCTTCCATTAAAAAGGAAAGGGTGGGTTGTTTGTTAAACTGGCGATATGTCAGAGGGGCACTGCTCATTTAGTGAGGATGGCAGAACGGCTCCTTTTCTTTATGAGACGGTTTCCACTAGAGGCCAAAGCTGTTTCTTCCTAAGGTTTCTTGAGTGGATACAAGGGCTGAGCATAGCCCAGCTGTGGGCCCCTATCTGCAGCTGCAGGTCACAACCCGAGACTCCTTACAAGGGCTGCTTTTGCAGTCAGGAGGGCTCACAGCAGGGACGAAGCTTGCTGCTGCACAGGCCTTAGGCTAAGTGTTAATTAACACTTTCTGAGATGAATCTGAGGGAATTCTCTAAAAGAACCTGCAATTTGCCTACTCCACCAGCAGGCAGCAGCAATACAGATTAAACTGCGAGAATGTTTCATGTCAAGATCGTCCCCAGATTCCCCAAATATGTAATGATGTCCAGTGATTAATTAAAAGACAGGCCACTTTTGAAGAGAAATCTTGGAAAAAAAATTGAACCTAGACATAATATGGAACACTGCATCTGATGTTCAGGGGTTAGAATGTATTATACCTGACTTAATTAGAATGTGTCCCTGTGTGGCTGCGGGATGCAGCCTGTGACCCTCCTATGCTACTTCCTTCAGCTATGCTTTCTCTTGGTGACAACCCTTTGATCTCAGGGGTCCCTGAAATGAGTGCATGTAACATTTACTTCGGCCACCAATGGGAGCTGGGGCAGTATTGGGTCCACCAGTACTAAATGAAGCAGCAGGAGGATATAATGATTAGTGATGCCCCAATGGGGACTAAGCATTAAACAGAAAACCACTTAGTTGCAGAGATGGAATTTCCTGTCTTATGGTTAGGCTGATCATTCTAAAACATTCTAAAGTCACTTCAGAGTCCTGAAGGAATGGCCATTTAAAAGATCAGCACACTGAGGGGGAGAGACAGACAGCAAGAGTAAAGAGACCAAACAGACATAAGAACAGCGGAGCCCGAATATCTTGAAGTAGCTCAGTAGGTCAGACAGCAGTCACTGCCTTTCGTTTCTGTCCTGGAAGGCGGCATCAGGATGGCCCTGGGAGAATACGGGTGACTTAGCTACAATGTTAACTTTAAAAATGTAGAAAATGTCCCGAGTCTCCTTTAATAACCCAGTTTATAGCTGTCATCCGTGACTTTCTCTGAAAGTTCATTCCTGGGGTCTATTTATAACCCCAGCCCATACTGCTTCTTAGAGGAACGATTTTCACACGCTGACTACCTGCGGCGTAAAGTACTACTTCCTTCTATTTGGCCTTAAAACCGTCGAGCTCTCTGGCTTCGCGCAGCAGGGCAGGATGAGAAGCCATTAACATCCTTCACCTGAAGAATTATTTTTAAAGAAGCTAATTAAGCCGACAATGAAAACAGGCATAATACTATGCAAACACATTAATTAGGCCAATTTTGAGGTTCCAACAAGTGTCCTGGAAAAGTTCAGTCCGTTTACACGGTCTAACTTTCCCCAGCTGATTTCCACTTGGAACCTACTTCAGCGTGGGCCTAGTTTATCTCTGAACCAGAAGAAGAAAGATGGCAATAAGTGGGGCCGAGAGCCAAAGAACATAGCTAAAATATACCGGCGGTGACTCCTGAAAAGGAATTCTTTTGTTTTCAAAGTTCAGAGCTCTCAGAACAACTAACTACACTTTGGTTCATACTGGATAGAGCTAGCCAACTCCAATATCTAAAAAGGGCAGCTGGATTGCCAGGAGCCACCCTCTGGAAGGAAGACCCACCCAGACTCCCTGCTCATCAAGTTTTGTTTCCCCTGTGGAGGACTAAGACTCAGTTGGGTGTTGGTCTGCTTGGCCCAACAGTCAGGGACATGTTGGGTGAAAATGTTTTCCTTATCCATGCAAAGACAGAACAGTCAGAAGGCATTCTTAAGTCTTGGTTTGCGGTCAGGGCAGGAGAGGGATGGAAGCAGATCCCAGCCAGAGAGAATTCCCAATGGAACAGTTTCCACCATGGTCTGCTTCTGATTCCCTGCCTCACCCAACGCAGATGCAGGAACAGGGTGTGAAACTCTGTCCTATGACTTTGCCAAGTGAAGAAGGGAAGCCAAGGTCTAGATGAGCTTTCTCCCCACTGAACAGATATGTTCTGTTGTTGGGAAAGAGAGAGAGAGAGAGAGAGAGAGAGAGAGAGAGAGAGAGAGAGAGAGAGAGAGAGAGAACAAAGGTTAACATTCAAGTATTTTAGAATCAGTACAGAGAAAGTCTATTATCCAAGGTTGGTTTTGATATATTAAAAGATCTAGTCTCCCAAGACCTATGAAATCCCAAGAGGTCCCTGCACTCTCAAGCTGTGGAGGAAGGGGTGTGGGAACGCAGCAAACCTTTTTCAAAGGGCTTTTTAAAAGGAGTCTTGTCACTCACCAATACTCTAGGTATGCTAAGTACAGTGTCTTAACCAGAGCTTGCCAGTAATTTGCTTGTCTACGGGACCAGCTGGGAACTAACCCAGGACACTGGAGATGTAACAGCAAAGACTGTAAGGATTCTGATGCATGCAGGGCGTCAGAAACTTAATAAGAGTTCAATCTTTTAGCGATGCCTGAATTCACAGCATGGCTTTTCCCAAGGAGCGCCAAGTGCTTTAAAGATGACACGTTAATCTTCACAGAGCCTGGTAATGGAAAGCCTGCGCCTGCGGGGACAGGATGCGGGCTGCGGAAGCTGCTGACTTCTGAGAGCGTGGCAGTGATGCGGAGAGCAGGACAGCTGTCTCCAGGCGCCCCATCTCTCGGCCCTCTCAACTGCTGCTGTCCCTGCCAAATCTCAGTCCCAGAGTAGTAGGAATCGGGCCCCCCACGTTTCTCCCCTTTTAAGCAGCAGCACCTTATCAGTAAGCAAAACAAAGGATAAAGACATGAAAAAGCAAATAAGCAAGGAAGGGGAGCAAGAGGATCCGCCAAAAGAAAGATGACGAACAGGGCACAACATGGTCTGCCCAGTGGGCCATACCGTAGGCATCTGCGCGGGCCCAGAGACAGCTTGGTGAGATCCTAAGGCCCTGTGTGTTAGCACAGAGCCTGGCACAGAATGGGCACACAACCAGTTCTGCCAAGGGAATGACCAGTACTGCACTTTACAGTTTAGAAAAGTATTCATCCACCGTAACTGCGTACTTTCCCCAACTATATCCCCTGACACACAAGGAAATGTAAGTTTATAACGGCCAGGAAAGGGGGCTGTCCTGAGGCCTTCTCATTTCCAGGCTGTTTATAGAAAAGAAGCATTCTAGAATGACCTGGAGAAAGTGTGAGTTCCACTTGCCTGTTCTCACTTTTCTCTTCCTTTCAGCTCACTTCTGTTGGTTCTTCAACCCAATTGTCCAGCTCCTGTGGTCTCTTTCTTCAGCTTGAGACTCACAATGACTCAACATAAAATCAGTTTCCTCAAGCCAGGGATGGTAGCACAAAACCTTTAATCCCCAAAGAGACAGATGGACAACATTTACCTCGATGAGATGCTGCCCAGAGTGGAGATCATAATTTGAGTTGGGAATGTTAGAACTTAAGATATCACTCATCTGAACTAGTTTATACACATGCAATTATAGGACTCACAGGAACTAACAGGGTTACTTGATCTAGCCAGCCACTAGAATTGGGTCATAAGTAGTAGTTATGTCTTTGAACACTGTAATGGTTTGAATAGAAACCATCCCCTTCCCTCAAAGATTTGTGTAGTGAAGGCTTGACCTATGATTTAACATTTCCCAGGTGAGGTCTGAAGGGGAAGCTGGAAAAAGCACTAAACTCATCAGTAAGATCGGTGAGTTGAGTTCATAGCTAAAGGACAGGAAGTAGGTCACTGGAGGCGTGCCTTTGAAGGGACTGTTTTGAAATTTGAAGACACCAAAGCATTTAGGCTGTGGCATGGGTATTGCTAGCTGCTTTTAGCAAGGTTTACAATGAGAACTGAAAGCAAAATCAGAGCACAACAATGTGAAAACTTTACAGTTTGGCTAGAGGAGAAATACCAGTAATGTTGGTGCTGAAGAAACAGTCCATTGTGAGGAGCCCAGTACTGTGTGCCAGGACACCAGGCAGGACACCCGAGAGCATCTCAGCAACTGCTAAGCCCGTACAAGTATAAACTCTTTAGAAAGACTGTGTGAGAAGAGTGCTTCAGTACTTTCCTTAGATGGGACTGACTCAAACGATGCTACTGTAGGATTCATCTCATTGTGTCACCATTCTGGCATTTGTAGGCCCATATAACCATGGACCAAGCAGATCCAGATTCTGCATAAACTGGAAGCAGACCCTGATGCTATTCCCACTGATGCTTCTTTGGCAGGAAAACAGAATGCAAGACTTACAGCATAATGGAAGTTCTCACCCAGATTTCAAAGTAAGGCAACATGCAGCATGATTAGAGCCCTTGATGGAGGCTCCTGAGTAGGCAGGATTGAAGCTGAAGCTGCATTGAAGACCCCAGGAAGTTAAGAGATGCCAGGAGCACATAATGTCTCTTGAGAAACACCCCAGGAAGCAAGTGGAGCCAGTCCAAAGGGAATGGCCATCTGGGCTGCAGTCAGCAAGGCCACATAGGTGTGGCTGTTCAAGCACTTTGAAGCTTATATCACAAACTATGTGTTGAAGCTTATATCACAACTGTATATAGGATTATTGTTTGCACTGTGTGGTCTAATCTTGCTTTGGCCTTACTTCTCCTTGCTGTTTTCTCATTCTTCCCTTTGGGAATGGAAACATTTACCCTGTATCTACTGGGTCTATAGGTGGTGGTTTGAATGAGAATGTTTCCCCATCGGCCTCTGTATTTGAATGCTTGGTCCACAGTTGGTAGAACTGTTTGAAAAGGATGAGGAGGTGTGGCCTTGTTGGGAGAGGCATGTCCCTGGGGGCAGGCTTGGAGGTTTCAGAAGCTCAAGCCATTTCTAGTCCCTTCTGTCTCTGCCCTGTTGTTGTCTTAACAAGTGGGCTCTCGGCTACTGCTCTAGCGCCAGGCTCGCCTGCCTGCGGCCATGCTCCCCATCATGATGGCCACGGACTCGCCTTTTGAAACTGTAAACCCAAGGAACCATTTCCTCCTTAAGTTGCATTGGTCACAGAGTCTTACCACAGTTGTAGAAAAGTTACAGGCACAAAGGTAATAGTCGCCATGTGTTGCTAAGAAGCCTTGGACCTTTGATAAATGCTGGAACTATTACACCTTTGGGGACCTTTCGATATAGGACAAATGCATTTTATATTATGAGATGTCATGAATCTTTGGGGTCCAAGAGTAGATGGTATAATTTAAATATAAAGTATTCTCCGGAATTAGGTAATTGAAGGCTTGGTTTTTCATGCAGGAATGTTCAGAGAAGGGAATTTGAGAGTGACTGGATCACGAAAGCAATGATCTCATCACGGTATTAATCTATTGAGCTCCAAGCTGGACTGGCTATTATTTGTAGGGTCTAGCTGGAGGAAGTAGGCCATGGCGGCTGCCTTTGAGGAGTGCATTTTCCTCCAGATTTGTTTTCTTTTTCCTTTTACTGCTTCCTGGCTGCCAGGAGGTGAGCAGCCTCTTCCAGCTAAAGCTCTCATCACTGTGATATTCCACCTTGCCTCAGGCCTACAGCAGTGGAACCAGGTGATCTTGGGCCAAGCCTGAGAAACCATGAGCCAAAACAATATTTGGTTGATAAAAGTAGATTTTCTCAGGTTACAATGACAGAACATTGACTAATGAGCTCACAGAAAGCCCACACTGAGGGTCTGTGAAGTTTCTTTCCATTGGACTCACTTATTTCTGGATAATCTCATTTCATTAAAACGTAAATTCCTAAAAGGTAAGGATTTTTTTGGTGTTTTCCTCATATCTTCCTCGCTATTGCCCAGAAGAGTGCATGCCATGGCAGCCACTCAAAAAATATTTGTTGAATGAATTAATAATTGGTCTTGTATACAGTCCTTGGGACCTTTCAAAAAACCTAATCCTTTTCATCTTCAATATGACAGCCTCTAAAATAATATGAGACAGCTGTCATGCTCCCCAAGTCGTCTCCTTCCCTGACAAAACATTTATAGTTCCCTGAAAATTATGTGAAGAAAATCCAGACCCTCTGTCTTCTTGGAGCTTCAGAATCACAGAGCATCAGGAGACAGCGGGAAGCCTTCTCTCACCAACACTCTCATTCTGAAGAGAAGAAAACGGAGCTGTATGGAAGGAGAAGCCTACCTAGGTTGACTGTTGAGGGAAAGATGGGGCAATATAAGAAACAGAGTGATAGGCTCCACACTACAGAAACTTTGTAGGGAAAACAAATCTGAGATCAAGGCCTTTACAATCTTTGTGATGCTGTTCACGAAGGTAGCAGAGTTCTTTAATATAGCCCAACCCAAACCACTAGAGATTTAGATGCAGTCAGGCAAGAGAGAGAGAGAGAGAGAGAGAGAGAGAGAGAGAGAGAGAGAGAGAGAGAGAGAGAGAGAACGAGAACACAGGACCCTTCACATGCTTAGCACATGCCCCCACCAGTGAGTTACACTCCCAATTCAACACCGGATTCATTTTCATCCATCAGACACAATGACCATGTACTATGACCAACACTGGACTTTCAGAAGGCCAAGTTGAAAAACAAAAGTCTCTACATTTGGCATTTACAGTCCACAATCCCACAAACTGACCATAATGGTATGAGGATGCCAGAAGGTAACAGAGAAGTCCCTATGTCAGACAATGTTTCCTGGTAGAGGCAGCAGCATTTGAACTTCTGCCTAGGATAGTGTCCTGGCTTGTTTTATGCCAACTTGATCCAAGCTAGAGTTTTGTAAAATGAGGGAACTTCCATCAGAAAATGCCTTCATAAGACCCAGCTGTCAGGCATTTTCTTTATTAGTGATTGATGGGGTGGAGCCTGGCCCACGCAGATGGTAACATCCCTGGGCTGATGGTCCTGGGTGCTTTAAAAAAGCAGGCCCAGCCAAGGTATCAGGAGCAAGCCAGTAAGCAGCCCTCCTCCATGGCCTCTGTTTCAGCTCCTGCCTCCAGGTCCCTGTCCTGTCTGAGTTCCTGTCCTGGCTTCCTTCAATGATGGACTGCAATGTGGAAGTGGAAGTCAAATAAACCCTTTCTCCCCATGGAGTTTCGCTGTACAATAGAAACCTTAACTAAGGTAGGTCTGTGAATTGCTTTTACTTGCATGTATCCAGTGTGCAGCTGTCAGAGGAGGCTGCAGGCTGGCCTTAACCAGACTAGTGAATCCAAGAGGGTACGCTTCCTATGGACACCACCAGCCAGGGCTGAGCTGCCTCAGAAGTAACCTAGTACAGTCTTTCTGAGGGCCTTCCCTTTCTGTTACATCTTCATGGAACGTCAAGTTGGGCTGCTCTGTTCTGGGGATGGAGGAAGGAGGCAATGAATCTTTGCATTGCTGGAGGCCCTATGAGAGGTGGGGTATGCTGAAGGTCATGCAGAATGAGGAGGAAGGTAGAACGGGTTTCTCCACAGTTGTCTTTGGAAGACTGCTTTAAGTAAATAGGAAAGAGTTTAGAGTACTTCTGACACATCCTGGTGGGGCTGCGCTCTTCTGAGTTATGAGAGAGGTTTTCTAGTGGCAGTGTGGCCATTCCAGGAGCAGAAGCACCGCTCTCTTCCCCTGCCAGCCCTCCACCGCACAGGCTGCATGCTGTTCCTTCCCCATAGCCTGATCCACTGCTAACCTACGGCTGTGAAGTAACACACTCTGCAGGACGAAGAAAGCTGACTCGCTCGGAAAGGGCCACCTCGCGCATGACAGTCACTCGGGCGGATGAAGACTGAACAGGGACGGTGGACATGCAAACCCAACTGCAGACATCATTAGTGGCTAGAAACGGTGACTATAAATCTCAGAATCCAGACGGCTGCTGAAAGAGCTCAGGGCTTTCAAGGAAAACAGCAGTTAGGGCCACTAATAAATCTGAATCTTGTCGTCTTAACTAAGCCAGAAGACAGACAGAGGAGCCACCATCCTCACCAGGGAAGAATGATGGGCCTGATGTGCAGGGGACCTCGGTCTTTGTACCCTTAGCTGATGCTGTCAAGGCAATGCATCGTATCTTCCAGTGCAGTGGAGGGAGAATGACTAATTAAAGAATGTCGAGGCGCTCTCCGAGCATGTTTAATGGTAAAACACAGCAAAAGAGCTACACGGGGCATGAGCGGTATCTACCCTAACCACTGGGCTTCTGCTTGTCTGTACTATGGAGGGGAAAGGTCTTGGAGTTTACACAATGGCTTCTTATGGTTATGTTTGCTTTTAAAACAACCCCGTGAGGGAGGTGTTACCACCATGCAGCCATTTTTTTTTTTTCAAATTAAGAAACCATTGTTTAAAGGAAGCAAACACTTTACTCATAGTTCACAGGCAAGTAACAGGCTACCTGTGACTATAATCTGCTCTTTGGAAAACAAACCCTCTTCTAAGAAAAAATGAATTAGGGGAACATTAAATTTCTAAAAAAAAAAAATGTGTGTGCACTTTCAGTAGTCAGGCATGCTCCCTGGACACAAACAGCTGGTGTGGAGGTGAACACGCACAAGAGAGGTCCCCGCATGACACCACCAGGATGGTCTACTCGAGGTGAGAGGCTGAGAACTGAGGTCATCTGTCTACTAGGGACACAGAGCTGATGATCTCTCACAGCAGACACAGCCAACATGCAATTGTGTCACAGGGAGACAAACACAAACAATGGGACAAGCGGTGATCCTGGGGGCATAAACATCACACGACTGTACTCCGCTTATGGAACAAGACACCCTGCATGTTCTAGTCACACAGGTCAGCCAGCCACTGGAAGAAAACAGAATAGCCTTCCCTTCCTGCATGCTTTCAGCCGACTGTATAGCCTTCATCTACGGGAGCCTTTATTAATCTACTCTTAAATATTTACTTTGTGCTGGGAGCTGGGCTCATAACAGGTACTCAAGAAGCATTTTTGCAATTTGCAAATGTAGTAGCTTTATTCCCACTTTCCATGGCAGAAAAGTTGCAGCATGGAGGCATTATGGTGGTGTAGATCGAGGTGAAGTGTGACTGACAGACACAGGACAGTTACCTCTGACTATTCTGGCTGCTACCTGGCTGCACAGTTTGTGACAACTTGCATTGTCCTCTGTGGACACCTGATGGTCACAGCTGTTCATGCTAGGTACATCCAGCTCTGGAGGAAGACTACTGCTCTGGAGATGGTGGGGAGGAGGGGAGAAAGGGAGGAGAGGAGGAGGGGAGGAGGCAGGTGAGCAGCAGCTGGTCTGTACTGATCTTTCTCTGCATGGCCCAGCAGGACAGGCCAACAGTGACAGATTCTGAGTTTCCTGGTCCTTAGCACATCTGCTTAAAAAGTCAGACTGGCTTTGGGATGACCAGCTCTGCTCTGACCTGAGTCATGTCGCATGGAAGAGGTAAGTTGTCCTGTGTGCTGTATACCTACATAGGTCACTAAGGAACACTGTGCAGTGAATGGAAACATAAATAGGTAGGGACTAGACTTCACTTAAGGAAAGTTCCAATATTCTGAACAACTCAGATCTATTGGGGTGATGTGGCCCTTGGCTCAAAGAAGTGGGTTAGCCTTATGATTGATCTACTGAGCACGACAATCCAGGAAAGATGGGTGGACAGAGGGCTTCACTGAGAAAATGATCATGTTTGTGGCCCTCATCAGGCTCCAGAATCCAACCTGGGTAGCAGCACATATTTTCCCAGTCCAGGAGACCTTCTAGAATAGCTGTGGTTCCGTTTATAGCACAATAGTATCTGAGGGTACAGAGCCCAGGAACTCCAAGAGTATGTAGACTTTGGAGTCAGATCATTGAATTTAGGCCCCAGCTTTTAAAGGTTGAAAAGTCTTTAGGCAAATTATTTAATCTATGTGTGAATGTGTGTGTGTGTGTGTGTGCATGCAGTTCATGTGTGTGTGTGTGTGTGTGTTGGCCCTGTGCCCAACAACCCACAAAGCACCTCTGCAGTGGCTATCCAAACCCTTTAGTGCATGTGGTAGAGGAGGGTTGGGAATGATGGAGAGGGGGCAGTGTGCTGAGGAGTTGAAGCAGATGGGCCACAGCCTGCCCCTGCCCCTCTGATAAAAGGAAAAGGGTGCAGTTTCATTAAGAGGTCATGATGAGGCAGACCAAAGAGCTGACAAAAGGCACAGCAGAAATCCTCTGCTCAAATAGAAGTTACAGAAACCAGGTTTCTCTGGGGATGAAGGAAGAGATGACACATACCCCCAAACTCAAGATTGCCTGACAGTTGAGAGAGGCGGGAAGAGAGAGAGAGAGAGAGAGAG
Source organism: Alexandromys fortis (assembly GCF_014885135.2). Lineage (NCBI taxonomy): Eukaryota > Metazoa > Chordata > Mammalia > Rodentia > Cricetidae > Alexandromys > Alexandromys fortis. Next base: position 5,158,207 of record NW_026067981.1, on the reverse strand, counting down.
AGAGAGAGAGAGAGAGAGAGAGAAGAGAGAGAGGAGAGAGAGAGGGGGGAGGGGGGAGGGAGGGAAGGGAGGGGGAGAGAGGGGGGGAGGGGGGGGGGGGGGGGGGGGGGGGGGGGGGAGGGAGGGGGGGGGGGGGGGAGGGGGGGGGGGGGGGGGGGGGGGGGAGGGAGCGAGAGAAAGGAGAGAGAGGGAAGGAGGGAGGGAAGGAGAGAGAGGGAGGGAGGGAAGGAAGGAGAGAGAGGGAGGGGGAGGGAGAGAGAGGAGAGAGAGAGGGAGGGAGGGAAAGAGAGAGGTGAGGAAGGAGAAAGAGAGGAAGGGACAGAAAGGGAGAGAGAGAGGAGAGAGAGGAGAGGGAGGGAGAGAGAGAGGAAGGGAGGGAGAGAGAGAAATGGAGGAGAGAGAGAGGGAGGGAGAGAGAAGGGGAGAGAGAGGAAGGGAGGGAAAGAGAGAGGGAGAGAGGGAGGGAAAGAGAGAGAAGAGAGAGAGAGAGAGAAATTTTACAGATCTGGGCTTAGTTCTTTTGAATGGGAGCAAGCTGCAAGCAAGGAAGGAGGGGTCTAGGAGTGGTCTAATCCTCCTTATGAATGATCCTGATGTGGGTGTCACGGAAAGAAAATCAACAGATGGCAATAAATTTGTAGGAAGTGAAAGCCTTTTAAATCCAGAGTCACAGGAACCCTTAAACTGCTTCTAGGCAAGGGAGGCGCGTGAGCACGAAATATCTCTGAAAGGATTAGCCCAAATCTGGTCTGCCTCCTTCCAAAGGTGAGAGGCAGGGATGGGGAGGAGGAGGCTGGTGTCCTCCTGATGGAGCAGGGAGGATCAGAGAGTGATAGGGCGGTGGGCGGGGAGTCGAGGAGAGAGAGGTCTCCATTCATCTTAACAGGCTTCGAGCCTGATAGACAGGGCGTGGGTGGCTGTTTATCTTTGAAATCCCAGCTATTTTCTTCAGTAAAGAGGTTTTCTTCAGTAAAGAGGTGTAAACTGATTTCCTCCGGGACACATCTCCAGTTGCAGTAGGGCACGTCAAAGGTACAGAGGCTCATCCCATTCCTTCCTAGGAGAAACCTTTCTCCCTTCGTCCTGGTACTGACCGGAGGCTTCTCTGTGGACCCATTCTTCCCATAAAGAGGCAACCCCTCTTCTTGTCCTTGTTCATGAAGAAGTTTGGGGGTTCTCTGAGGCTTCAGGAGTAGAGTGGAGTGTGGGAGAACTACTTAATTTCATTTTGAGGGCACACGCCTGCCCTCATACCCACTTTGTTGCATCTCAAACCACAATGGTTAATTTTAACTGTCAGCTGGTTGGGATTTAGAATTACTATGGAAATAAACCTCTGGGCATTCTGTGAGGGAGTTTATAGATTTGGGTACCTGAGGTGGGGCGTCCAACCCTAAATGTGGGAGGTGCTATTCAGGGGCTTGGGGTATTGGACTGAAGAAAAGGAGAATGAGAGCCGACAATCAGCACTCAGTACTTTCTGTTTGTTGCTTAGTTTTTTTTTTTTTTTTTTCTACTTGACACAGGCTAAAGTCATCTGGAAAGAGGAAACCTCAACTGAGAAAATGTCCCCAATGAATCAGCCTGCAGGCAAACCTGTAGGGCATTTTCTTGATTAACAATTGATGGAGGAGGGCCCAGTTCGCTGCACATGGCACCATCCCTAGGCAGGTGCTCCTGGGTTGCAAAAGAAAGCAGGCTGAGCAAGCCACTTGAGGAGCAAGCCTGTGAGCAGCATCCTTCCATGGTTTCTGCTTCAGTTCCTATCTTCAGGTTCCTACTTTTGAGTTCCTGCCTTGGCCTCCCTCAGTGGACTGTGACTCAGGATGCACAAACCAAATTGCTTTTGGCCAAGTTGCCTTTGGCCATGGCCTTATTCACAGGAACAGAACAAAGTTTAGGAGCCTCTGCTTCCTGAATTGTAGATGCAACATGAGCAGCTGTGTCAAGCTCCTGCACCATCATCTCCCTACCGTGATAGACTGTTCCTCAGGCTGGGAGCCCAGCAACACCTTCCTTCCTTAAGTCGCTCTGATCAGGTATTTTGTTACCGACAAGAAAAGTAACCGAAACACAAACTATACCAAAGAGAACAGAAAGAAGGCTGGAGAAATGCTCTCTAACGGAAAGAGTTTGCTGTAGTGGTCACTGCTAAGGCTAGCCCAGGACACTGAAGCTGAACTGCTTTCTGACACACACAGATTCAGAAAGCCAAGATGCAGCAGTCACCACCTCTGCTCCTGACTCCTCTCACTTCCGTCAAAGCGGCTCCAGACTCAGCTACACAATTTGGAGGGCTGCCCCATACAACACAGACCTGGGGGTGGAGATTTGACATCGAGGAACTTTTGTTATCCCACGTCACTGCCCAATCCAGCCTTCTGAGTATGCCTGGCATCTTCCATCCCAGCACTCTGCAAGCGGATGCCCGAGGCCATCCACACACTCTGTCTAGCCTTTAACAGGGAAGGAGGTTTCTCAGTAGACACTGGGAACACAGCACAGAGACATTCACTTGCCTCTGGGTTGCAGGAAGGAAGCCATGAGTCAGATATTTCTCCAAAGTCCCTTCTAGCTGCTTTATGAGGCAAAGGTAGGCCATGATGTATTTCCTTAGCCAAAGTCAGCAAAATGTCCAGTCTTGCAACTTCTACAGATTCAGAGACAAGCTCAGGTCAGACACATTCTTGGCATTCAGGGGAACCCATTCAAGCTTTCTAAAGAAAAGGTGACTAACGCTTTTTTTCTTAAGCTGGTCAGATTCAGAACCTGAAGGCTAGTGGGAGAATGTAGGCAAGTGGTGGGCAGTGAGGCAGAGACACTTTGTTAGTCTGTTGTCTGCTCCCCCGGGTCTTGGACAAATCATAAAACTTCTCAGAGGCTCAGACTCAGTTTCTTCATGTGCAATAGAGATGTTACCTCCCCTGCGCTCTTCATACAGCCACGGAGAGGAGCAAAGGGAAGGCAGCAGAACAACGCATGCTAGGAACACAGGACCTCGGTGAAGGACGAGAATCAGCAAGGCTTGGTTGGTTCACTATCTTCCAAACCGAGGATAATGCAGGGGGTTTGGGCCTCAGAGTTCACTATGATCACCATTTTTTTTTTTTTTTTTTGCAAAGGCTTTTGACCCCAAGGATTAATTTCTGTTCTTCATCATGGCTTTATGGTTCTCAAGGACACCAAGTGCTACGTTTATTTAACTCTGAGTTAAATTTACAGATTCCCATTGTTCCTCCTCCCCCCATCATGTTTAGAATAGCGGTTACTATAAATCTTAAAGATATTTGATAAATCCCAGGCTTTTTCAGATCCAGGCCAGCTGGCCTTGGTGAGTTCCCGATAGAACATCCCCATTGTCTCAGTGTGTGGTGCACCCCTCGCGGTCCTGAGTTCCTTGCTCGTGCTCTCTCCTTCTGCTCCTGATTTGGACCTGAGATTTCTGTCGGTGCTCCTATGTGGGTCTCTGTCTCCTTTCATCGACTGATGAAGTTAATATTCAGGAGGATGCCTATATGTTTTTCTTTGGGTTCTCCTTATTTAGCTTCTCTAGGATCACTAATTATAGGCTCAATGTCCTTTGTTTATGGCTAGAATATTGGCAATGGGTTTTTGATCCTACTGCACGAACTGGCTTTGTGGGAGCCTGGGCAGTTTGGATGCTCACCTTACTAGACCTGGATGGAGGTGGGTGGTCCTTGGACTTCCCACAGGGCAGGGAAACTTGATTGCTCTTTGGGCTAACGAGTGAGGGGGACTTGATTGGGGGTGGGGGAGGGAAATGGGAGGCGGTGGCGGGGAAGAGTCAGAAATCTTTAATAAATAAATAAATAATTAAAAAAAGATATTTGATAAAATAATGAATAAGGATCAACTGATGGGCTACTTAGCACGCTTAGGATGTTGTGGTTCTCTGGGCATAAACAGGGATGGAAAGAAAGTGCATTGTTTTTATTTACTGGTGTTAGAAGATTCAGTTACCAGCAACAGTGCTCTGAGATCTGCGCGTATCTGTGCCAAAACAAAGATACGAAGTTAAGAGGGCGGGAGGCTGAAGCCTATGAAGTTCCCAAGATGGTTTAGAAAGGAAGTTAGAGAACACACAGTGGGTCAGGGTGTATATAAGCTAATGCTCACACTCAGTGCCTAAAAGGCATCAATCCTAGGGGACATAGCAGTCAAGTTCTTGGCCAGTGGTTCTCAATCTTCCTAGTGCTGTTACCCTTTAACGCAGTCCCTCATGGTGCGGTCACCTCCAACTGTTGTGGAATATTTGTGTATACTGTATAAAGATGTGTCTGCCTAAGGTGCCTTCTGATTGGCTCAATAAAAGAGTCGACTGGCCAGTGGGTATGCAGGAGAGGATAGATGGGATTTCTGGGGAGAGAGAGGAAGAGGAGGAAGGAGAGGAATCTAGGTGCATGGATTTCTCCAGCAGGCTCAGAGCAAACCGGATGTGCTGTATTGAGGAAAGGTAAAAGCCACCTGACAAAATGTAGATTAATAGAAGGTTAATTTGAGTTGTAAGAGCTAGTTAGGGACAAGTCCAAGCTAAAGGCTAATCTTTCATAATTAGTAAGAATTCTCTCTGTTGTTATTTGGGGGCTGGCGATTCAAAGTCCAAAGAAAAAGCTTGCTACACTCAACCATAAAATTATTTTCCTTGCTACCTCAGAACTGTAATTTTGCTGCTATGAATTGTAATGTAAATGTCTGATAAGCAGGATATTTGGTATATAATTCCTGTGAAAGGGTTGTTCAACCCTCAAAGGGGTCATGACCCACAGGTTGAGAACCACTGATCTTGATAAAGGTAGCAGCAACTAACTTTGGCTTGGGCTTCACTCTGAGCCAGAAGGAGGCAGCAGGTCATCTTCACTATCCATTTCAGATCTCATCTCTTTCTCTAGTCTGTACTCAGGCTCAGTTTGCCGCTTTATTCTTTTTTATGGCCTATACTTTCTTATAGGTCTGATGCCATGGTCCACACACTACCCAAAACACACATAAAAGCTATTAGGGTTCCCAGAATCCTGAGCTTTTATTTAGTTGAGTCTTGCCTGGCTAGATTCACGAGAGAACAGGTCTAAGATGTTCAAGAAGAGCCCAGCTCTGGAAAGATGCGTAGCAGGGATGGAAGCTGAACTCAGTATGACATAGGGAAACCTGCTAGACATTAGGGTAGGAAAGTTTGTGCCTGCACAGTGATAATGGCAGATAGCCTTAGGGCTGTCGATGGTCAGAAATACACTCTCTTATTGGCATGCTGTGGTTTGCCATGCCAGGATAGTAACTTCTAGGTGGGATTAGTGAGCAGGGGAAATGGTAAGGTCCTTCCAGAGCTGTGGATGACTTAGGCTTGAGCTTCTGGGCCAAGTGAAAATCATAAGAATATTGCAAGGAACTGGAAAGATTCCTCTTGCAGAAGCTGGATGTAAAGGTATACATACATACATAGTGTGCAAGGTCTTCATGAGTCGATTGGGTTATCTTGCTCAGGGTGGTCTTCCCTAACTGGGAAGCCCACGGTGGATGTGCTTATAATAAGTACTTGGGTGCATACCTAGGTAATTCCAAACCATCCAGATGATTCATAGCATGAAAATTTACCCAACACAGTTTCTGGACTGTGCAATAAATGCTTGTCTGTCTATTCTTTTTTAGGGGAGGATGTGGAAGATTATTTGTTAGAGCATGGACAACTGAAGAAAATGACACCCCTTGGTGTCCACCTTTTCTTTAAAAAGTTTAACAAAACATTGCATCTATGGTGTCTCTGGTACTATTTGAAGCACTCTGTAAATGTTAACTCATTTAATCTTGCCAACAAGTTTTTGAAGTAGGACCATTACTATTTATTCTTCTAGATGGGAAAGCAAAGGCAGAGAGGTTAGTAAGTAGTTGAGGCAGGATTCGAACCTACTTACTGAGATTCCTTGGCCCATGTTTTCTATATGTTGTCTCCTATGAAGGAGAATCAGGGGTAATGAATTCTTGACTGTTGGCTTCTGGATCTCATGCTCGTCTCTACTGATCCACACCTTCTGATAACTTAGACCTCTAACTTTAACAGCGGTGGCTACTCAGCACTGTGTTCTGCCTACCAGGAAACCTCTGAGGAATACATGGGATGCTATGAGAAGCCCAGAGAGCTGGAAACTTGGGAACTCAATGCCTTAGTGATTTTGGAGCTTTTGGCTTGTAGATGAATCTTGAATACATTTTGTACAGTTTCAATTTGGGAAGAGTGTTTGTAATGGTTTTGTTTGAAATGTTCCAACTATTGGCTGTTTACAGTGTTTTCAAATCTTACTTGCAATTTGATATTTACTTTTTTCCCCCTCAAAGATAAACAACCATATGCTTGGTGATCCGGTGTTCATTTCGAATTCTTTCAGTGCAAGCTTGGAAAAATTACACAATCTCTCAAAAGCCCCCATTTCTTTGCATATGGAATGGAGGTAATATGAATTTGAATGAGCTTTAAATGAGTTAAAATTTGTGTAAACAGTTAACATCTCTTTCTCTTCTTCTTTCCCTCCTCTTCCTTGTTCTGAATTTTGCTTGTTACTAAGTATTGGTGACAGATACTTGACAGTTCAGATTCTTTTAATGGAGACTAAATGAGAGGAGACAACCCATTCTGTGTCTTTGAACCAAGAGGCACAGACAAAAATGAAAATGGGGTCTAAGATCCTTTCTCCCCATACAATTAATTGTTTATTAGGCTGGGTCATTCCTACAGACTTGTCATCCCATGATAGAGCAGGTTTCTAGGAGAAATGTTAATACTAATGAAAATGAAATCAAATTAATTAAATATTTCAAAACACAGACTTTTACAAGAAGCTCCATTATTTGAAGATTTCTTAGTTTTTTTTTTTTTGAGTGACCTTGGGAAGTTCACCTTCTTTTTAATCTGTTTCCTTACCTTTGATATAAAGGAATTGCACTAAGATCTCTGGTCCTTTAGCTTCTGAAGGACCCCCCCAATAGCTATTTAAGGGAACACTCAGTGTGGAATCCAATGGGGAGTGTGAGTACTTCCTCACTGCATAAACCCCACCGGTTCTATGAAAAAAGGTAATTCCATATCCAACCTCTAATAGCGTGTAGGGGCTCCATAGAACCAACACATGCAAGCAACTCTACGAGTCCTGGTTACAGCCTGGCCTTTTAGCTTGTTTCTTTGCCTGTTTGCTCATTTGTTTATGAGAGTGTAGGTTTATACGGCTCCAAACCTGAGATCTCCGCATGCATCCCAGAATAACCCAGCACAGGATTCCTGTGCTCTGCTCCCCTGCCCCACATAGAGACAGATCATCAAGTGCCAAGCTGACTTTAGGCATGTGTGCCTCCTCAGGGGTCCCTGGTTGAGTCTTCCAAATGGCAGGGAATTTGCCTCCTGGTCCTAGTTTCTATCCCCCCCACCCCCACCTCCTCTGCTGGTCTTTCTCAGAGCCATCTGGAAAAGAAGGAAGCAGACAAGCTCCTGCCTGCCTGAAGCCAAATGCCAGTGCAAAAATGAGCCCTTGATGCAAGGCCAGAGAGCAGGTGCAGTAAAATTTGAAGCCAGCTGCTGGTGTCTCTGACATTCCAGGGAGACACTGAGGGTTGCTGGGCTTCAGTAGGGCCTCGAGGCATCTTAGGAATGCAGGTTCCTTTCTAGAAATATCTTCTGGCTTGTCATAGTAGTCTAGGCCTTTACAGTATGTGTACAGTTGGGTGACAAAGATCATTGTCATTCACCAGAGTCCTTTGTAATACTTCAGCAAAAGTAGATCTGCTGAGGCATCAGTATGCCTCTGTGGGTTGTGTCAAGTGCATGGTGGGGTAATTTGCTGGGCTCCTTTGACCTTGGCCTCAGTCAGAAGTCTCCTGGTACCTTGACTCTCATTTCAATTCTGAATACAGAATGCTGAGACACAGTACTTCTTTTAAGAGTGCTGCCAAACACAAATTTATTTGAAAAATGTTCACTCAATCCAGAAAGAGTAATCACTAAAAGCTAACTTCTGCCCATAACTGAGTAATGATGAATCTAGTAAGCAAACCATAATAAGCTAAATATCTTGGAAAATCTTCCCATTACAAATTTCTTCTTAATGCATGGTTAAGTTTGCAAAATAAATTCCTTGGAGTCAAAAGTGAAGCAAAAACTGAAAGCTCAAATCATAAGACTCATCCTAAAAAAAAAAACAAAAGTAAAAACAGAAAGAGGAGTCATGGATACTCTAGAATAGGGAGACACTTCACCAGATCTTCATAACTGGCAGTCCAAGAAAATAGAATCATCTAGAACATAGAACATCTGTGCAGAGCAATGTTTTCTAGACAGAAACATCTAGAACACAGAACACCACTGCAACATTTTCAACATAGAATCATCTAGAACATAGACCATCTGTGCAGTGCAACATTTTCAAGATACAATCATTTAGAACACAGAATACCACTACAAGAATTTCAAGATACAATCATCTAGAACATAGAACACCTGTGTAGTGCAACATTTTCAAGATAGACTCATCTAGAACACAAAATACCACCGTAACACTTTCAAGATAGAATCATCTAGAACATAGAACATCTGCACAACATTTTCAAGATGGAATCATCTAAAACACAGAATCCCTCTGCAACATTTTCAACAAGTTGAATCTTCTACACAGCTTCTTTTAAAACATCTACAGAAACAACTCCGAACCATGTGGAAGGTTGATGCTGTAACCCAGAGGCAAGACTGTTTGGAACTTAGAGGCCAAGGAGCTTCACCAGCTTTGTGCTGGGTCATGTGAGTCAGCTTCAGACACTCAAGACAGGAAGCACTCAAGTCTTAAAAGCCCTAGAATTTAAGTGCTACCTTGTAAACTGGTCTTTGCTCTTGAACTCCAGATATATCTAGCTCTTGACCTATCCCTACGGACATAAAGTGGGTGTTTCACCCATGTCTTTCTGTCTGGCCATTCTACCAGTTTAACCAGCAATATTTATACTAGAATATTGTCCAGTGTTTGTGCTTATGGAAAAAAGGCAAAGCTTGACTTAAATCCCTCTCTTCCTCTTTGCTTTCTCCTTGGATTCCAAACACTTCCTACTCCGAGTCCTCAACACTATGGTCCAATCTGGGGGATTCAGAACTAGAGTTTCACAGGTAAATTTCTTTAAAGATCATTCAGGAGTGAGTTTTCTTCTGGAAAGCAGCTGCCTTCCAATGCTACCAGGGAATGTGCGGACTCTGTAGTTCATGGGCTTCCAGCAGGGCAGGAAATCCTGCTTTCAGGGTGTGTGGTGTTGCTGCTTGGGTTGTGGCCCCCTCTGCATTTGTCTCTCAACCTCAGGTGGGTGAATCCAAGGGAGGGAGCCAACGAAAAGTCAGAGGATTCAGGAGACCCAATAGGCCTAAGAGTCTGAAAAGGTGACAGGTCCGAAGAAAGTGGCGGGTGGGAGCTAGACAGCGAGAAATTGTGACACACACACACACACACACACACACACACACACACCAGATTGAGCAGATCTTGATAAAAACGTTCAGGAGCCTAGCAGCAAACAGCAGCAAATCACAGGCTAACCAGACTTCAGGGGCTCTTGGAGTAACGGAACCTGTAAGAACCATGTCACATAGGTGGTGTGAGTGGGGGTCTAAGTTGCCCATGAGCTCTGAGGCTGCCTCCTCCTCCAGGGAAGGCAGGAACCAGGACTTGGTGCAGATGTTGAGAGTGGCGTGGAAGAGGGTCAAGTACGGGAGGCTGATCACCTGACGTCGCCCTGGATTTCTAGTATCCTCATGAGATGTGGCCTGAAAAGGCACAGATGACAGTTCGGGAGTTGTGAGATGCTGCTGGGAGGTCTATACTTTCCCCTCTGAAGGGATTCCTCTATACTCATCTTAGGTCCCCAAAAGATCAAAGCACAAGAGAGTGGCCTGGACCCATACTTCCCTGTTCTTCCCAGCCCACCTCCATTAGAGTAAGCGGACACAGCATTATTAGGTCCCTATACTAAAACCCCTTAACAAAAAGAAAATGTTAAAAAATAAATGAAGCCCAACTAAAGTCCACAACAGCGACAGAGTTCCCAGGCTGCTAGGATATCCCTGTCGGACTACCCCCCCCCCCCCCCCCCCCCCCCCTACCCCCCTCCCCCCCCCCCCCCCCCCCCCGTCTGTTCTGCTTTCCAGAGCCTCCCAGCTGAGCCCTGCTGTCAGGGGAGGGCCCTTGGCCCCCTCACAATCTGTCATCTTTGACACTACTTGGATCTTGTTTCTTTTGGAGCTGCCAGGGGACATGAGGATACCATGCCTGTCTGTGGGCAGGGAGCCAGGAGGAAGGACCATGATCGCCATCAGCACCTGGGCTGGGTGGGGGCAGCTATGGGACGGCTGGAGAACAGGGGTTCTGAGTTGCTGGGCATCCCAGCTGAGTCCCAGTCTCTCCATACGTCCAGCCTCTCTTGGCTGCCAAGACCTCCTATTTCCTGCCATCTGTGATGGGTGTCTCTGGGGAGACCCTCTCCTTTCTAGCTTGCTAATCACTGTGTACAGACACTGGCACGAGGCTGGTCTCTGCTCCTGGCAATTGTGCAGACATCCCTTGGGCTGATCTGAGTTTCCGTCTGTGCTGCCAAGGGACTTGACTCCTCCTATGCTCTGCCTGCTTCCTCTCTGATATAGGTGATGCTTCTGCCAGCTGACCTGGACTCTCCTCAAACAAAGGTGTGTGTGTGTGTGTGTGTGTGTGTGTGTGTAAAATCAGAAGGTAAAAACCCGTTTGCTGACTTACAAACTAAAAGAGCAGTGGGGAGGCCCAGGGATGGGAAACATCAGCAATGGCATCAGACAGACCTGGGTTTGGATCCTGGTTCTCACTCACACTCTGACCCTGCTCTTCTCTGGGCTTCAGCGTGCATGTCTGTAAGGTGTGCTTCTGGGGTACATAATTTACTATGCTGTCTACCATCTGGCCAGGCAAAGAGGATTCTGCTGAACCACCACTTGCATATTTTCTAGCTATTTCCCTGGTTGTCAGTTTAAACCTGGCTATGAACCAGAGCTGGTTGGGGAGGGAGATGGAAGAGCAAGGAGTACTGACTCAGGTGCTCACATGCTTGGGTCTCTTCCTAAGACCTTGATCTCATCAGCACCAGATCCTGACCAGATGAATGAACTAGGCAGCCGGATGCAAGAACACTAGGCATAACCAATTTGTTTAAACATGTTGTTTCTCAGGTTTCCTTAGCAAGCAATCAGACATTTTCCAGGACATCCAATGTTCATTCATCCATCCACCCATTCACCCACCTATCCACCCACCCATCCATCCCTCCCTCCCTCCCTCCCTCCCTCCCTCCCTCCCTCCATCCATCCATTTATTCAACTCTTCTGAACAGCTCATCATAGTCATTAGAATTAGTTTTATCTGTTCCTAATTATGCCTCTTTCACTAGTTGCCCAATGTTAGACATGACTGACACCTGAACCTCTTCATTCCTATTTCATTATTTTATTCCGAGGAAAACAATGGTTTTCAGAGGCCATGTGCATAAAACACTTGGCACCAGGCAAGCCTTCAGCAAATGGCTCTGTAATCACTAAGTTGGGTAAGTTGGTTATGGTTGCACAGGGATACATGCAAGGGAGATACTTGTCAATCACTCAAAGTGTACAGGTGTCCATAGAAAAGGCTGGCTCCCTGGTTCCAAAGGCCAAAGTTCCTTCTCTTCAGCAGGAGCTTTCGGTTTAGTTTGGTGGCACCAATCTCTTATCTTCTCTAAACAATGTGAAGATGGTTCATGAAAATTTGGGAGAGTTGAGTCATTTAAAACAATCAGTTCTTGAATCGATTTTCCATTTTGGAATGGAGGCTCATAGTATGACTCTCATGGTAAACAAAACAGAGAGAGAGAGAGAGAGAGAGAGAGAGAGAGAGAGAGAGAGAGAGAGCAGGTCTGATCCTGTTTCCTCATAGAACCAGCATCTCTGATCCCCATGAAGCTTCTCCTTCCTCTCACAGTCCAGTTCCTGACACCCCCTCACTCCTTACCCCCATGGCAGAGGGCAAGGTAAGATCTAATTTTCCAGTCTCTGGTAGCTCTCAGCTTTGCCGGAGCCTGTTCCCTGCACCACTCATTCCCTGGCAGCCCTGGCTTGTCCGCTCCTTCAGGATGCTGCCGTGGCTGCTGACTGAGGATGTCGATTTACTGTTTCCCATTAGCCAGACCTCTGACGGCCTTTGAGTGCTGGAGCCTGACACAGGCTCACAAGCCCGCTGGGAAAGGTCGGGCCCCAGGGGTTTAAGCCAGTGGAGGCTGCAGAGGCAGGACTGACACAGCCACCCCACTCATGGCCCATCAGACCATCAGACAGCCTTATTTACTCTGTGTTTCTCTGACAGCCTGAAATTCCTCGTTGCATTTGTTGAACACATTTAGATGTTCCTGTTTTCTGCTCTCTGGTTTTCGTAGACTATAAATGACGTCTCTAAACAAGCTGAGAACAAGCAACACACATACACATAGTGCTGAGGACAGTTTCTCCCAAGCCCAACTCCTGTGTACTTGTGGGAGGACACTGGGGAAGAGTGTGGAGGATCACACACCCGGCCCGGTTCCACCAGTATTTGTCAAGATGACCTTGGACACATTACGGCAGCTCTCTGAGCCTCTACTTGCTTGTCTAAAATAGGGAATAACTGTTGTCCCAAAATCTGTTTCATGATTATTGTAAGGTCAATTATGGGACACCCCCTTATAGACAGATGAAATTGTGCAAAGGGCTTGGAAAGAATGACAAACAAAAATAGTTGAAGACATAAATGATTTTAAATGCTGTCTTCTCTCTTCTCTAGAATGAAAAACTCATGACTTTTTAGGCAACAGAAAGCGGGGCTCTGTCCCTAATTACTTGCATGGGGTACACTGTAGCTTCTTAAATACAAGTAAGTGAAGCTATGACCCAGGGAGGCTTCTGGGTAGGGCCGAAGGCCCTCTTGAGGATGTGGCTAAGCTTTGGGGTTCAGGTTCAGGAATTCAAAGCAGGGTCCTGAATGCTGTCTAGAGAGCAACTGGGAAGTGACTTTTTGGTGGAATGGGGGTGTCTTCCTCACTTGCCTCTCAACATGAGTGGAAAACATGGCCTTTGAAGTACAAAATGAGCCTTTCCCCCTTCCTCTAGGTCTGGAGAAGACTTCTAGGCAGACACCCATGTCAGGGGTCCCCTCAAAGCTCTAAGTTTTTCTCTCTGCCAAGGGCCCAGGGCCACAGTTCCTTAAGGCTTATCTGGAGTCACCGACTAGTATAACATGAACGGATAAGCTATAATCAAACTAACGTGTACACAGCACACCACACACAGTTTGGAATCCCTTTCCACAGTTTTCATCTCAGTTGATTCCTAACTCTAGACATGATTGCTCATTTATGTACAAGCAGACTAGACACTGAATTTGGAGGATCCTGCCAAAGGTCTCAGAGCTGGCGCTGGAACCCAGGTTTTCTGACTCGGGTTCTGTGCTGGAGAACCAGCAGCTAGATCTTAAGCTGGCATGGTGACTAGTTCCAATTGGTGTGCCTCCTGGAGCTTAATTGGAAGCAGGGTCCACCCACTAGCACTGGTCTGATGGGCCTTAATGAAAGGGATAGCCCAAGAATTGTAGGACCCAGAAACATGTCTGAATACCTAAGGGTAGAGTCACCAGAAAACATTCTCTCCCAGCTTCTCCCCCCAGTCATCCATAGGACCACAGGGGAGCTGTAAGCCCAGAGCTAAACTCTGCAGCCTGGCCACTGTGGGGAGTCTGGGAGCCGGAGATGGTACCTCTGTTCCCAGAAGATGAACTCTGGCATGGATGGAGCTCCTACCCTCCTATGAAGATGCGATTCTTACTGTTACCACAACTTTCTCTCTGGGAGGGGGGGGGGGCATGAGATGGAGACTCAAAGATATTTGCAACCACGCTCTTTGAACTCAATTCCAAATTATTGAGGAAATGCACAAATCAGTAAAAAAAAAAACAGCAAGACTAAGTTCATTATTTTTATTTAGCAGAGCAAGTCTGGAGAACCTCCTTCGTGGAAGGCAAAGTGGTCCATTAGAAAAGGAAGGGCCACGGAACAACAGGCTTGCTTCCTGGCCGGGTCTCAGGCAGGTTGCTGATTCTCCCTGTACCTTGTACTAGGAGACCCTCCTTTTCAGGATAAGGCTTATGTGAGACTACATATGAAAGACGCTCAGTATTGTGGCACATACACAGGCCTCTAACATGTAGAACATGTGTTAGTTTGTGGTCCTTCCCTTCTCAAGCAAATCCACCAGATTACCTAGGCACTCTTCCGTGTGGACCATTCTCCCCACACATCATCACCTGCTTTGTACTAAAATCCATCACAACTATGGGATCTGTTCTTAAACACCATCTTGATTTGAGCCTGAAAGAATGAGAGGCAATGTACCCCACGATACCTCTGTGGGTGCTTCTCTCACAACGTGGGTATCTCTGCTGTTGGAGTTCAGGCTCTCTGTGCACTCTTCCCCTCTCTAATACTCACCCGGATGCTCTTCTGCTTATTTCCTGTTGCTTTTTCTTCTTAAAGGGATCCATAATAATCAGCTGCTAAACTGTAGCCACTTCCTGCTTAGTGTTAAGCGAACAGAAAGGGTGGCCTCTCTCATCCCTGGCAACTTTCCCTAATGCAACAATGTAGACAAGAGAAGGAGCCTGGGAAGATGGAACCTGATGCCTCCTCAGACCTGCCCCAAAAGACATCATGTACTCCTGCTGCCCAGTGGAAGGTCACTTGTGTCCTGCGGTCCAGTGCCCTCAAATGACCCTCCCCCTGTTCCTGCCTTCCCACCATGGCCAGGCAGCCACAGTCTGGCACCCAGGCACAAAGCACGTCTTGTTTCCTTTCTTCTACCTTTCCCCTAATCACGTGTGTACTCTCTATCCCTTTGGGAGTTGGCTTTATCTCCAGTGAGCTTAATGCTTTGCTGATAAAACCAGTTAATCCTCTGCTGCTCCTCTTCTGCAGAGATGGAGGAGATTAGAGGAAAAGGGCTAGGCCATCTCCCCTTCAAGGGCACGCAGGACACGCATCAGGGAACTGGAGCTTGCTTTCTACCTGATGCTCTTGACTAGGGTCCCCGACGAGACTGTCACGGGAAGGGATCATGGGTAATGGTCCAGCAGCCTGGAGGAGATTCAGTAGATTCCTCTGACAAATGGCTGTTCTGGTTTTGCAGAGCAAAATGCTCAAAGAAGTCATGCCTAACAGTGAGGGCCACCCTCTCAGCCACCCTGTGACAAAAAAGCAAGCACTGGCTAAGGGGGACACGACTCAACCAGGCATGACCTTTATGTCACCTGTCCCACAGATCCTGGGATGTGCAGAATCAGGGGTTCAGGTGGAGCAATGGGCCCAGGGATTCCACGCCAAGCTTCTGTGGGTGGGCACCAAGTGCCACTTTGTAGCAGGTAGGTGACATGAGAGTGAGGCTTCAGCATTTGATGACCAGGACACAGAAGGGAGGTGGGGGAGGTGAAAGATACAAGGCACATACTGAGAAGCAGACCTTCCAGTGAAGTCTAACAGAACACAATGGACACCAAAGCATGGGGGATCGAGGCTGGCTGCTACTGTCAAGCATCTCCGCAGGTGTCAGGAGCTTCGTGGATTAGACTGAGGGTTCACAGGTAAAGCTAATTTTGAAGAGACTTGATCTGTTGAAGGGGACACCGGTGATTTAAAGTGCTAAAAATGGCTCATATATTTAGCAAGATCACATGCTTTCTGACTATTATCTATGGTCCCGGCAGTTTTCATGGAGGACACAACAGATATACTATCCACTTTCATGATACATGTAACAAGTTAACTGAACTGCTACACTCGCCCTTGCTGTAAAGTATAGGAACAGGGCATTATGGAGGAGCAGAACAGGAGAACCTCATTGAAACTGTGAAGGCAATAATGGATTCTGAGGGGCAGTTGAGATTTGAATATTGAGCAGGAACTAGGTAGAACAGGGTAGGCAGGAGAAGCATTTCAGACAGAGGCCAGCCTCCAGTGAAGATCTGAGCTGAGTCCAGTTAGTTCCACTGAAGACTTGGATATGGCTGACGTGCTTTAAGAACAGAAATCCCGAGTGGGAAGTGGTTTATACTTTGTATACCCACTGTGCCAAAAGTTAAGAAAAAGTTTAAGCAGGAAAGTAATAACACCTGTATTTATAATGTATCTTGGCCGGCCATGTGGGAAGAGACTGGAGGGAGGGGGAGAAGAACAAGGATGGAGGGGAAGTTCAGCCAAAAAGCACAAGATGGCAGCCACCAATACACAGAAATGGCTGCACCACAGGTGTGGAGAGTGGGGCCAGTAGGTCTGATGGTAGCCTGGATGTGTGGAGGAATCTCTGGAATGACACAGAGATGTTCTATCTTGCTGTAATGCAGGGAGTGGAGCTATTCTTCATAAAGACAGGCAAGGATTGTGGACACAGAAACTTGGCGAATGCTTCAGTGGAGATCAACCATTTATGAGCCAAGCTGGGCGCGGTGCAGCCCTGTAACTTCAGTGTGCAGGAGGTCAAAGCAGGATTGCCATAGGATTCCAGGCCAGCTTGGGCCTCACTGTGAGCACCAGACCACGTAGGGCTACCTGGCACAATAGTTCTCAAAAGACTAAGCAACAACAACATCATCAAAAGAGATAAAAAGAAAGTAACTTAAGTGTAGAAATCTTAAGCCTGAGATACCTTTCCAACAGTCAAGCAGAGCCACACACAGATACATGTATGTACCTGGCTGCATACCAGAGAGAGAACATCTGCTGTTACTAGGATAAATGGAATTACCAGGAGAAAGCACAGAATGAGAAGAGAAATATGTATTTTGAATAACATAGAGTAAGATTTAAGGTAAGACAGAGGCCAGAGCAGTTGGAAAGAGTGTGGATGCTAAAATCTGTGAGTAATTAATTAACTATGACAGAAAGATGTCAGCCACCTGGAAAAGTGGGTGTCTTTCAAAGCAGGTCTATTGGAGTTAGAAACATGGAAATTAAAAACTCAAAAGGATCATGTTTCTCAATGGATAGAAAGCAGCGTGGATGGGAGTGAGCAGGTCTAGAGGGGAGGCTGGTGAGATGCTCGCCAGCTGCCGCAGTCATAGAGTGGAGAACTAGCAGACTCTCTTGAAGGTGAGCTATGACCTCCTAAATTTCACCCAAGCTAAAGCTCTCCAGATTGGCTGGTCTGAGCTGATCATGGAAGATTCCCTTTACAATCCTAGAAGACAATGTAGGCAAGAGGTTCTCTACCCACAGCCTTTCCCCTGATCTCAGCTTCACCTCACCCATTCCTGGCAAGAGAGCTCTCTTCCTGTTCAAACCTCACCCAGGAAATCTCTTGGATTGAGGACTTGGGGCTGTTCTTCTGCCTCTGCTGGACAGTTTCTACACACCCAAGAGGTAGGAAGAAGGCACAGAGAAACTCCTACCAACCCCTGGTGATGAAGAGCTGACTTTAACTTTCCCTTTTCTAGACCTTATGTGATGCTTCCCAAGAGGCCCCAACTACCCGTGAGATTCCAGCCACTGCCCTCTGTGCACACAGCCTAGTCCTTGCCCTCTAAAACACTCCCCCCCCCCCCCCCCCCCCCCCCCCCCCCCCCCCCCCCCCCCCCCCCCCCCCCCCCCCCCCCCCCCCGCTCCCGACCTTCTTGTTTTGCTCTTTTGGTGGATATTCCCCATATTGTAGAGACCACCTAGAGACATTGTGCCTTCAGAAAACCCTTTCTGGTTCTTCTTCTCAAGGCATTTTTCTCACCCCCTGCACAGTACTGGTTTCCCTGGTGTGAGGGAGCGAGGAGGCCACTACAAAAGCCATTGTTTGCTCTGTGGTGCTTGTAAGTCAGGACACCTGGTTAGTATGTATTCACTGGGGGCTGACTGGGAAGCTGGCAGCTCTTCTTGATGGAGGAGGAAGACTGAACAATCTACTGAAGACCGCATCAACCAGACTCACCAGACTCAAGTCAGAAAGCTCATCATCATCGCCATCAATGACTTCAAATGTTCCTTTAGAAGTCTTCCCTTGACTTCCCTTGAAAATGGAAATTAAATCCACTTTGGGATTCCATCCCACTCCGGTTAGAATGGCTATGATCAAGGGAAAACAATGACAATAAATGCTGGCAAGGATGTGGAGAAGGAGGACCCCATATTCAGTATTGGTGGGAGTGTAAACCTAGTATATCCATGATGGAAGTCAGTACGGCACTGTCTAAAAAGAATTAAAATAGAACTACTATATGAACTACCATACCATACAATACCACACCATACTGCACCACACCAACCATACCACACCACACCATACCATACCACACCAACAATACCACAACATACCAACCATACCATACCATACCATACCATAGAACCACCACATCACTCCTAGGCATATACCCAGCGGATTCTATATACAGCTACAGAGATATCTGCATATCCATGTCTGTTGCTGCATTATTCACAAGAAGAAGGAAATGGAACTAGCTCAGAAGTCCATCAGCAGAAGGATGGAGAATGAGAACGTGGTGCATACACCCAGTGGAATTTTTACTTAACCATTAAGAGAAATAAAATTATGGAATCTGCAAGAAAATGGATGGATTCACAAAGTATCATTTTAAAGTAAGGTGTCCTGGACTCAGAAAGACAAAAACAAAACAAAACAAGCCTCCAAAACAACTACAACCCCTCCCCAAATTCTCATGTTCTCTCTTATAGACTATGAAACTTAGGTAGGAGGCCACAAGAGGGGAACAAGAATTATTGAGAAAAAGGGGGAAAGGTCAAAAGGTCAGATGTAACAGGAAGGTAGAAAGGAGGCTACAGGGGTCAAAAGGCACAGGAAGGGAAGAGGATTAGGGGTGGGGGCAAAGAGAAACAGCGGCAAAAATTTTGTTTGAAAAATGCCATAATAAAACCTAATTCTATGCTCTCCCTCCCTGGAGGAAGTTCAACATTTACAGCACAAAGCCATGTTCTCTTTCAATCCTGGAACCAGCCATTTCTTGCTGTTTTAGCTGTGGGTTTCGTACTGGACAATTCTTTCCAAAATCTCAAAAGGGCACCCTTCTAACACAAACTTCGCTGGGCCGTGCTTCTGTGACAGAACGCTGGACTGGAGTGAAAATCCAGCCTGCAGTGTCTGCCGCTCATAGCACTGGTGGAAAGCAGTCAGGGCAACCAACCAGCAGGCGACAGTGACTTCTGTGCCACACGAGCTCCCATTAAAAAGTTTACATTGGCAAAGTTTTCGGTGCCTAAATATTCTGTAGAAACTGGTTCAGTAACATCTAGGCTCCAAAGTGGCCCTAAACACATAGCAATTATTACAACCACAAAGAGATCGGTTGACTCTGGATACAAATCTATAATAATACAATTTATGACTTCTTGGGGACTGTTCTTGCTTCCCTGTAAAAACAACACAGAAGCCAGAAATCTTAAAAATATCGAAAGTAGAAGTTAAATGAAACGAGCAAAATTGTTCCAAACCCAAATGTAAGAATTCAGTAGGGTATGTCAAGGTACTATATTGTAAGGAATTCATGCCTGTGCAAACTGATTCCAAGGTAGACACACCCTCCCCTAGACAGAAGGAAGTTCTGCTATCATATGTTTACAGCTCAACTTGACTTCTTTGGCAGGATATATTTTATAGAAGGAATTAGCATATATGTATATTATATATATGCTTTGTATTTACTGATTTACAAGGGACTTGAGGCCACAGAGGTCGCTCCTGCGTAGTCATGGGAAATGTGGGGCTGTTCCTGCTCAGTTCCTCCATGCTCCCTTTACTAAGGGATTCACGCTTTGTGACTGGTTCCAGAAAGATTACTGCCCCACCCCCCACAATCAGGGTGAGGCCAGGGCCATCAGATAGATTCCCTCTTCCCTAGCCAGGTTTTCTCTTACTTGGGTGAAAAGAGTGAGTTTCAAACGGGCCGAAGCAAAACAAACAGTTCTAACACACACGTGTAAAGAAAAAAAAACCCACTCTTTTCAGGTTGTGTCTTTTTGGATGGAATGATTCACCCAAAATAATATGTCCCCCATTTCTCTCACTTCCGGAGAGTCAAGAACACAGTGTGCTTAGGCATACTGCAAAACAGGGTTCACATTTCTTCACCACCAACCAGTATTCTCCACTGAGCTTTTATGCTTAAAGAGCAAAGTGCAAACTCTGGGAGGAAAAGGAAACAAAACGATCTGTCAAAATTCCTTTTAGCACCTATGACTAGTGTTAACTTACATGCTCTGAGAGTGCAAGAAAAAGCCCCAAGACGGCTGCTAAAAAGATGATTTGACCTTTTAAAACGCGAACTCCCCCATCCCATATCCATTTTAAATAGGTAAATCTTGAAAGCACCATAATTTTAGATTTAAAAAGTGAAATGAGGTTGGATTTCCAGAAAAGGGGTTTCCCTAAAGGCTACAATCTGATAATTAGGGTGTTCTAGACTGACGCTGTAATAGGAGGCAGAATGCAGGCCCCAAATCTCCTAGCCACCTATGGTCGCCAAGTGCACGGAGTCTCGTTCTGAAAAGGGACTGGAGGGCAGACGAAAATTTAGTAAGTAAAAAAGTCCAGAACGCGACCTCCCAAAGCCTGCGGTTCCAGGGCAGGATGTCTGCCCCTGGTGGCGGCAGAGCCCAGGCGATCTAGGTGCACCCGCAGCTGACAAACCCTCAGCGCGCACCAACCAGCGCTGCTGAAGGAAGTTGGAGAGCTCCCAGCCAGCTGACTGGATTCGGCGGTGGGCGCCTGGGAATCCCTACCAGCGCTGCAATTAGGAAAGTTTTGAAAAGTAAAGACCCCAGACAGTTGAAGGGACTCAATCTTTCCTTGAGCCTAAGAAACATCTCGTGCCACACCAACCGGCTGCTAGCACAAGGCCACCAGTTCCGCCTGGCCCGGGAGCCTTCCAGCTTCCCACCGCCCCAGAATTGGTCCTTGGGGCGCATCGCCAGAGAGGCTCTCTGCCGGGCTGGAGGTTCCAGACCAAGATACAGCCATGCTCCCTGGCCTGGGGGGCGATGGCAGAATCTCTAACTCCCACTCGGACACCCTGTACCTTCTCTTTCAAGCCCGCTAGATTTTCTCCAAAGGACGCACGACACAGACCATGCGCCCCAGGCACTCCACTCCTCTCCCCAAACTCTTCCAGGGGAGACCCACAAGCACAAACTGTGTCCCCCAAACTCCCACGACACTCGCCAACCACCCCATCTTTGCCTCTCGAACCCTCCCAGTTGCGTTCTTCCTGCCCCTCACTATCCTCCTCGCCTTTCTGAGGAAGTCAGAAGCAAAGAACGAGAAAATGCCTTTGCTAGGAGCCTCCCGTCACCCGCCCTGTCACTGAAACAAAAGCGCAGGAAGGAGGGAGGTGGGTGGGGAGGCGAGAGGAAGGTTCAGAGAGAGATGGGGACAACGATAAGAGGGGCTGGGGAGGGGGCCGGAATGGAGAGCTGAGAGAGGGGCCAGGACCCCGCTCCCCGCGCCGCGTGGCGTGGCCGGTCGCTTACATGCCGAGGTCGCTGTAGGTGTTGAAGAACTCCATCTGGTTGCACGCCTGGATCCAGCCCACCACCCAGGTCTCGTGGCGGGGGATGGGGGGCATGACCACGCGGGCCGAGGCTTTGAAGTAAGGGGTCTTGTATCGCAGGACGATGGGCGAGGTCTCCTCGATGCGCGTGGGGCACTGGTCGATGGTGGCGCACACATCATACACCACGATGTTCTCGCGCCGGATCCGCGCCTTGCAGGTGATGCTTTGGATACAGCCCATCCTGCCGCCCGGCGCCGGCGCGGCGCGGCGTGGGGCAGCGCGGGGGCCCGGCGCGGGCAGCCGCGGGCGCCCGTCACGCCGGCATGGCGACGCGCCGCTCGCTCCCGGTCCAGCTCAGCTAGCGCCTAAGAGCGAGGAGCCGCCGCCGCCGCGGGGCATCCTCCGGGGAAGCCCCCTCCCCTTTCCGCGCGCTGGGTCGCGGCTGCCCCGACGCCCGCCCACGCCCGCCTCCTCGCTCTAGCAAGGGCGCGCGGAGCTTGCGCTCCTAGGAGGCGGCGGGCGCTCTCGCCGGCTCCCGCGCCCCGGCGGAGGGCAGGGAGGGGAGCGGCGCTGCGAGGAGTGCTGCCCACCCCGGGCCGGAGCCCCCCGCCCTTCGCCGGAGAGGAGGCGGCGGTGGCGGCGGCGGCATGGAGCTGCGAGAGGGTGGCGGCGGCAGCGCCCGGTCTGTCTGTTTCCGCGGCGGCAGCAGCAGCAGCCGCCGCCGCCGCCGCCGCTGCATGAACCTCTGCACCGCGGCTGCCCCCCGCGTGCAGCGCACCCAGCGGCGGGCGAGCGGGCGGCCCGAGCGGCAGGCGGAGGCAGGCGGCGGCGGCCGAGACCGCGCTCCCTCCGCCCCTCCCGGGAGTCGGACAGCGCCCACACTCCTGCACCCGGCTTCGGGGGCGTGGGGGCCGCCAGGGCGTCGTAGCCCTGGGTGGAGAGCCCGGCGGGCTAGGGTTGCGGGGGACGCGCTCCGCGGAAGGGACTGGCTGTACGCCATGAGTTTGTCCCTCTTCGGCTGCCGTCCGGGTTGGGGGGGGGGTAGTGTGCAAGGGTGGGGGTGTTTAAAGGGCCGCTAGCTCCCGGGCGGGGCCCAGCACGTGGGGCTGAGCGGGGCGGGGACCCCTATAGGTGGCGCCCCGCGAGTGGTAGTGGGGTGCAGACACGGGACCCTATGTGTTGGGTGGGGCCGAGAGGGCGCGGCGCCTCTGTTCAGAAATCTGTGGGAAGCACAGCCGGGTTAGGGACTCCTGGAGGAGACAACGGTTGAGGCAGCTGAGGGGCTGGAGAATCAGCTTTATCTGAGATTTATTTGTGATACAGTTTGCTATAGTTGGGCGTGACCTCCTCCAGTATCCTATCCGGAGAAAGGCTGAAGTGTGGGCTCCAGCAGTGGCACTAAATGTATTTACCCCTTTTCCTGGTCCGCCTTTCCCTCTAGTTACTAGAGTCTAGGAGAAGCTTTTCTTCGCCCCATTGTATTGAGAGTGGGTACCTGAGAAATCCCGCTGGAGGCAGACACAAAATCACCCAAATGCCAGTGTTAGTCAAAGCACAAGCTCAGCTTCCTCGTGGCCTGCTTTCATCCAACCTCTCCACACCCCCTAACATACTCTTTCATCAGAACAACACACACCAGGGATTGAGGCTCCTTGGGAAACATTGTCTTTTCAATGTCTCCCATCCCAAGACAGGTTGTGCTTAGCATGATCATTTAGCTAGATCAGAATGTTTAGCTGACTTCCTAATGTTACCTAAGGCCTGTTACATACAAGGGGAAGTTCCGGACAGTATGGAACCGGGAGGATTAAAGACTAGTAAACCATTCAGGACACAGAAAGCTGGGAGTCTCAGGGATCCTTTCTTGTCTTTGCTTCTTTGGAAGTTGCATAGTGACCAATACATGGTCACTGTGATCTCAGGCGTCAGAGGAAGACTATCTATCTATCTATCTATCTATCTATCTATCTATCTATCTATCTATCTATTTTACTGTGCATCTTCTCACATCGTTTAGAACCAGCAGCTTCTTTCCGCTTTTTTTCTTCTCTTTCATGATCATTGCACATTCCTGGATCTGGTACTCAAGTGAGCTCCTCTAACAAACCCCGTGAGCCTGCTGGGGGTTAGCCCTTGGTTAGGACAGGATATGATGAGTAATGTAAAAGTTGCCCGAGATCTGAAAGCAGCCTTCATCCTCGTCTTAGCTTTTCTGACACTTTGGGTCGCTTTGTTTTCTTCTTTGGTGACACGGTCCATTTTCTGATGTGACCTCAATCACTGGTCCTTTTATTCAGCAAACACTTCCTGGTGCTTGGTGGAAGCCAAGTATTGTGCTAGGTACTAGAGACTTGGAGCTGAAGGAAAGCCCATGGTTCACTCGAGATGGTAAATCTGCTAACAAGTTAAAGTCATCTGTGAGGCTGCTGTAATAAGAACATATACCCAGTGCCACGGGGGGGGGGGGAGAGCAGACAGGAGAGCCTCTGAGATTTGTAGACAGCTCTACTCAAAAATGACAATTGAATTTGCTCCTGAAGGACTGATGGAGGCTGGCCAAGAAGAGCTCAGTGTGAGGGGAGACAGAGAAGAGAGTGTCAAGAGCAAACACAGAGATGTGAGAGAACCTGGACGCACTTGGGGAGGAGCGGCTGGTAGTCCATGTATTTCTCAGTGTTACGTGTGGGCAGTGGGCGTCACATCTCTGTCCCCAAGCCGGTTATTGATCTTCAGAAGGAGCCGATGAGAGCAAGTTCACAGTTTTGGGCAGGGCGGGGCGGGGATGACGACTCTGTATCACTGTGGAGACTAGATCCAGGCAAGATTTCAAGATCTGTGATGACAGATGATTTGGCCTGGAGTTAGGGGAGAGCTATGGGGCTGCAGAGGCCTGGCTGCATCTGAGAGTCATTAGGAGGAAAATTTGATTACTCAGTGATTGATTAGTGTTAGAGAGAGGTCTGGGCCACCTATTGGGTTTTCCAGCTTTGGCAATCAGGCACGTGATCAGAAGACAAAGGTAGGAGTATTGGGGTGGGGGTGGGGGGTTGAGTCAAATCATGTTAGGTTGGAGGTGCTCCAGAGCCTGTTTGGGGGAGGGAGCCAGAGTTGGCGCTTCAGTGGTTATTCCCTTCTAGGAAACAGACTCAGAGGAAAACATGCAGCTGGAGAATCAGGTTATCATTCTCATTTGAATAATTTGTCGGTCTGTGGTTGTGCGGATAAATGTCTCCATTGTCTTCTGGCAGCACAAGCCAAGATGCCATAGATGGGAAGGGCATGTTAGCTGTCTTCAACTTGTAGAAAAACTGAGTAAGGGGGAATCTTTTTATTTTCAAAACCCAAACTAAGACTTTATTGTGTCTAGTAGAGTGCCAATAAAATCTATTATCTGCAGACTTTGATCCGGGACTCTCTGGAAGCACTCACCCGTGACCTTGGTGCGTTTCCAGAATCATGAATGTCATCATGACATACACTTTCAACCGTAAATACAGTAAGCTGTAGTCATAAAATGTAAGGAGTCCTTTCAGACTCTTACTGGTTCTATAAATATGGGATTATGATATTTTCTAAAGGTATTTAAATAAAAATTGCAATTTCAAATAAACTTATTTCATTACATTGTATCGTTACCTTATCAACCGCATCATTAACTGAGTCTGCAAGAAAAAAAAAAGACTCAGTGTGCAACTTACTGTGCAAATGTCCAAGAAGAGCATAAGTGAACTGTATGGGGACACAAATGCCAGGTGTTCAGTGAGGTCCACACACTGCACATGTGCCCGGCAGGGACTCCTTAGCCTCCTGGAAGCCCATTCGAATTTATGTCTCAGCAAATTACTTCACGACGTGGACCTTTCAGGACATCCAGTGGGGAACGTTCCCCTCTCCCAGCTGCTGGTCGTGAAGTGGCAGCGCACCTGTGCCAGTAGCGCAGACGAAGCGCTCACAGGTTCAACAGCTTCTCTGTGAGGCTCTGCTGTGAAGTTTCCCTCTCCCCTTTCTGCTGTTGGGGATCTACCCTAGGACCACAGAATTCTAGGCAAGTGCCCTGCTTCTGCACTACACCCAGGCCCTCTTGGGTTTCTCCTTCGGTGTTTGCACACGAGTCTCCCTTGCCTCCGGCAGCGCCACACCCCTGCCTTTGCTGGCGGCCTTCACGGTGTTTGCTCACACTATCTTTTGAAGCAGGCAGTCTCCTCTTTAGGAGAACGTGCCCTCATACTCTGCCACCCAGTTCAGTGTCTGGTATTCAGTCAGCATTTACAAACTAAATCTGTTCTTGGAAATACGATGAAACCTTATTTCCTATCCCTTCCCGACAACCTCTGCAAGCTCTATTACCTACAGTAAGGATGCCTTTGGGTCCTGATTCTTTCTCATCCCACTGGGTTTTCAGTAGGATCGCCTGATGCTAATTGCTGCCCTTTATCTTTGAGCACTGTACGTAGTCGGAAAGGTTATCAATTCTGGGTACCCAATCTTGGAAAAACTCCAGCGACAAGACTTTGACAACAATCACTCCTTATGCATAACTTCATCGGAGCTCCTTCTCTGGGTGCGGCACACAAATGCTCCTTTGTAGCCCAAGCTTGTGATGTTGCGGGTAGGACAGAGGTCCTCAGTTCCCTAGCTGGGGCCCTCCAGCATGCTCCGAGGGATTCCAGCTTGGGTTCCTCAGCTGCAGTGACCTGTGCTCTTGACTTTTCCCAAGGGGGAGATCTCTGACTTTACTTTTCCTATTGATTGAGTCATTGCTCATTGTCAAGCATGCCTTTTAGAAATTACGGGTCACAAAGGCCTATCTTCTTGTGAACCTTGGCAGGAATTTCCAGAAACTGAAGAACAGACTACCAAGAGTTGAGGAATTGTCTCTGAAACTGTTAAAAAGGGAGACAGATTCCAATCTGGCTGCGATGGCCTGCAGACAGGCAGGCAAGGGGCTAGATAAAGCATAGGGAAAGAGAGGCACAGTTCCATGTAGTTTTATAACTTTTTCCTTCTTGTCCTTTCCAATCTCTGACCTCCAGCCTCTGCCCTTCACTTAGCTAACTCAACCTTTGAAGCTCAACCCACCGATGCCACACCCATTTTAATTTCCTATACCCAGCTGGGAATCACCGTGGTGAGCTCCTGATGGTCCCACATCTCTTCCTCACCTCAGCAGCCTCTGGCTTGATTATTTAATTATGACTTATCTTTCTTGCAAAGTTAGAAGCTCTGTAATGGTAGAGACATTTTTTTAAAAATCTTCTATTGCTTCTCTAGCTTTTATAACAATGATGGGTAAATAGTCGCCAGTCTGAGGACAGCCTAGGCTATATCGTGAGACGCTGTTAGGAAAAAATAAAAAGCCCCTCAAGGACCTCAGTCTAGGCTAAGTAAATACAACATAAAGGTGGCAATTTTTGTGAACCTTTACCATTGGTGTTTGTAATTATATTTTATTACTGCTGCAAACTATTGGTTTATGAACAGAAAGAAAACCCCAATCACATTATAATGAAGGGAATGAGCAGTGTAGAGAAAAAATATACAGAAGGGAAAAGAGAAAACCCGAGATTCTCTTTAAATTAAGGATTGTATTTACCGGAATAGAAACTAATTTTATCTGAATCAGTTCAATAACTATCATCTACAGTGGAGGCGAAATATCATTAGTGTTCACACTTCCTGAGGAAAGTGAAGAGAACGCTCAGAATCCTGTACTGACACGAGACAAACCCTGCGCAGGTCACACATTGCAATTCTATTTCACAGACCTCCCGTGGAGCTGCATGGAGAAGTCCATGCTGTTTCCCTAAAATGTTCGAAACACAATTGATTGTATCTTAAAATAGGACCGCAGCCCAGCACCAGGAACAGTAATGGAAAATGGTGTCTCAGAGGCTTTGTGTCTTTCAGTTAACAAAGAATCAGGGGTAAAGTCCAAGGCCCTCCCCCCCCCCATCCAGGTCTAGGAAGGTATGCATCCAAACAGATTAGGCTCCCAAAAGCCAGTACATGCAGTAGAATCCAAATCTGGTGTCATTATCATTGGCTTCTCAGTCAGCCCTCATTGTCAGCCACATTCAGACAGTCCAATATGATCACACCCTGACTTCTCTTAGGACTGGAGAGTGAGGGGGAGGGGGAGGGGGGAAGTGGGAGGGAAATGGGAGGATGGGAATAGGTGGAAAATTTTAATTAATAAATAAAAAACCTCAATAAATGCAAAAAAAAAAAGAATCAGTGGTGACATGAACTCCTTTGGACACCTCAGTTCCCCCCGTTTGTACTCACAGTTAAAAATAGCCATCTTCATGGCTGTCTCTGGACCCCACCCCTCCGCCCCATTTTGTCATGGGAAATGCCTTGACAGCTAGTTAGTATCCTGCTGAGGGCCCCAACTCTTCCAGGGGTGTTGCCTTTTCTCACCCACAGCACACCCGCATTCACTTCGGTTGTTGCAGAGAATTTAAGACCCAGGTTTGTTTGTTTTAGTTTCTTTAAGCGGCTACTAAGGGTTCCCAGATGAATGAACATGAATTTTGAGAGTGGGACAGGAACAGAGCAAGAAAACAAAGGAGAGGTCACCAGTATTGTAACAAATACTGAGGGTCATCAGTTTACAAAAAGGTTTACTTCGACTCAGGATTGGTGAGCCTGTTGCTTTTGGTTTGTGGCAAAGCAGCATGACATATCAGCAGGGTAACTTGGAGTAAAATCAGGGACTCAAGATTTTGGCCTTTGAAGGGACAGTTAAGATCCAAATATAGCTTCTCCCAAAATGAATGGGGAAATCTATCCCTTGCAAAGAAGTCCTGAGGCTCGGTTTTAAGAGGTTTATTTAGACACACACACACACACACACACACACACACACACACACACACACACACGGGCTACTCTGTTTCTCCAAATTTGAACCAATATTCCTTACACTAAAAAGTGCTTCCCCTTCTCTTTCTTCCTCCTGCCCTCTAGCTTAAAGAATAAGATTGAGTTCATGTCTGAATCGATTTCAATTCTAGGATAAAGATGCAGGAACAATTATGACTGACAGTAGAGTTCAAGTGTTGAGAAGTGACATGAAGACAAATTCAGAGAAGACTGGAGAATTGAAGTTCCCTAACAGGGACAGAAATCTTACAAAGGGGAATGGGTTTTCTGTGGGCTTGTGTTGGGCACTTGAGCCAGCGCAATTCTTCCTCAAGGTGAAGGGAGACACACAAAACGGGGGAAGTACAAAACACAGCACAAAAGCAGACTTCTTGACAAGCACTTACTCTTGGAGTGAGTACCTTCATTACCGCAGGCAACCGCCTTGGGATAATTTCTTTCTGTGGCTTCTTTATACATATGACACATGTGGAAGGCTTTATAAGTGTCTCGTGTCACCATTTTAAGGGGCTTTAATGCACAGTCTGCATGTCCCCAGACTTGGGTGCTAGTGATGGTTAATCCTGCCTGTCAACCGAATGCATCTGAAATCACCTGAAACACAGCTTTGGGGAGCCCCCAAGAGGGATTTTCTTGATCATGTTATCTGAAGCAGGAATGCCACCCTACATGTGGGAGGTACCTTCTATGATCTTTCTAGATAGAAAGGCATGAAGGAAGGAAGCTTTGCTTTTTGCTTTCTGATTTTTGGCCCTCACTCCCACTGGCAAATTCATTTGTCTCGTTGCTGTGGAATTCATTCACCAATACTAACACTATTTTTTTTGGGGGGGAGATATTAAAATAAACTGAAGCCCACTGACAATCCAGGAACCTTCCAGGCCTTTAGTGCCAAATTAGGACTTAAGAGGTGTCCAGCTTCATGGAATGAGCAGTTCATTCCTGGTCTTTCCAACCTGAGACAGCCATTGGTGGACTACCCAGACCATACCTTGTAAGTCAGTCTAATAAATTCTTCATATGTATTTTATATTATATCACTTCCATCCCCCTAGGAAACCCTGACTAATACAGGACTCAATTTTCTGTTTTGCACTGTAATATACAAAGGTGTTCCTTTGTTCTTCATGGTTGTTGGGGATCAAGGACCACCCACCAGGAAAGCATCTCTCTGAAGATGCTGTAGTACTAGTCTGAGGAAATAAAAAGCAGATCTGAGGAATTTGGCAGAGGTCTAAAGAGATTGAACAATTTGATGGCTGTAAAGGAGGAAATTACAATATGGCATCAAACAAATGAGAAAATAAGTAATCAGTGGGAGGAAATGCAGATCATTTTCTAGACGGAGTGATGGGGCCCGAATAACAGAACCCACAGACAGTTCTCAGGGTGAGAAATAGAGGCAGAAAAGGAAGAAGACTTCTCTTCACAGTGACATGGAAGCAATGGGGCATTTGAGTAAAGGTAAAAATCAAAGAGCAGAAACATTAAAGAATAAAGGTTGGATGAGGGAACTGGCACAATGAGACACACATCAAACAAGAACAGAGGGGATCGACCACTCAGGAACACTGGACAGGATCGGTGATTCCCGACCATCACTGAGGTGGATAGCATGATTATGGTAGACATTGTGGGCTGTGTCTTGAGCTGAGAGAGTGGCTAGGATGTGTGAATCAGGAAAGACTCAGGGGTAGTTGGCCTGTTGAGTTGTACCTAATCAATTTTAATTCAGATACTCATTTTCATTTTCTTTAAATTAGCACTTAAGGAAGGGAATAAAAGAGGTAACCTGCTTGCCTGAAAGTAAAAGCAATGTCCAGAAAGTCTAGGAACCAAAGGGTTAACTGGGGTTGTTATGGGCTGAGTAGACTTGCAGCAGTTCAATTGTTGCAAAAGTCATGCAGAGGGCAGAGAACAGAAATAGAGATGGAACGCACAGAGCCCAAGGCAAGTGCAAAAGTCCTTTTAATTTCTGTTCTCTGTAGGTAGGGGTGGGGCTGCAGCGCATGCCAGAAGGAGCAGACAGAGTGGAGGACCAGTGAATGAGCCTGCTGGAGATGGGTACAGCTCTGCTGCATCCCACATCAGACTCTTAGGCAGATATTTCTTCCTTCCTGGGCCTCAGTTTTCTCACCAGAGAAATAGACTTGACCACACCCTCCCTAGAGTCTCAGACAGAATGGAATGTTATAAATAATTTGGCATGGTGAGCCTATGAACTTAGGCAAACTATGGGATGTATTTTTGAGTGAGAAGGTGACATGTTTGGTTTTGGAACCCTTCTAGTCTCCAGGGAGGACCGTTTATTTCTTTTGAATTAGTCCTCTCTGTGCCTTCAGGACACTGGATTTTATCTGTAGAAATTACCAATTATTCAATAGATACAAATCAATAAATGCATATGAAGAACCTACCATACGCCAGGCACTGTGCTAGCCATTTAGTGTCAAAGAAGCCTTGAGTAACACTTTCGTCTTGTTGGAGTTCATTGTCTAGAAAAAAGAACAGTTAATAGAAATTGATGCCATAGTAGAGAAGTCCTAATAGAGTGTGGTAGAAAGATCGGGGAGGTGGGGAGGAGCCCCGGGGCATATCTGCTGCAGATCAGTAAGAGATGTTCCTAAGAAAAGGTAAGAGAAGACTGCTGTGGCAGAGATAGCGACTCTGGGTGAAGCCTGAGTTGAGGGCAGAGTGGGGAAAGATAAGGGTGACATCTGATGCTGTTGGATGTCAAACCCATTAGAGGAATTTGGGACACGGGAAAGCACTGGGGTTTGAACACATCATAGCCTTCCTGGGATAAATTGCACTTAGTCACGATGACTCGTCCTCACCTATATTGTTAGAATGGGCTTGCTAATTTGGTAATGGTTTTGTGGGTTTCTTTACGGTAATGTTATGGTTTGTTTGGGCTGTTAAGATAGTGCTGGCCCCGTGGAATAAGTTGGAAATGTCCTTCCCAAGTATTAGATTTGTACTATTGCTTATAATAGATTATCACAAATTTAATGGCTTCAAACAATGAAAACACGCTAGATGTGGTAGTGTGTGTCTATAAGCTAGCACTGGAGAGGCTGAAGAAGGAGGACAACTAGTTTTGGGCCAGCCTGGGCTATACCCTGATTTCAGCCTAGGCTGTAGTGAGCTTGAGTTCTTCAAACCCCAACAGACCTAAACAGAGAACTCTCAACAGACAAATCTCAAATGACTAAAAGACACTTAAGGAAATACTCAACATCCTTAGCCATAACTTCCAGGGACCACAACATGGGCATCCAGAAGAGACCATTATTCTGCCTGCTTTATTAATTTTCAATTTTTGAAAGTGTTTGTATTGTATAGAACTGATAGCATTAGCCAGAGAAGTTACTGGGCCTGGAGTTTTCTTTCTGGAAAGTTTTGTTTCAAATGTGATTTCTTCAATATCTGTAGGATTAAAAAGAAAACTTGAATTTGAGACAGGGTCTTGTTAAATTGTGCAAGCTATCCTTGAGTTTGTTCTCCTTCTTCCCCAGCCTCCTGATTAGCTGGAATTCTAAGTGTGCACCGTCATACCCAGTTGTATTGTAAAAACTGGTTCATGGCTCTCTTTTCCGAGCTCATGATTTCGGTTACCCACTTTACCAGGCGGGGGAATAATTATCATAGGAGTATCATGGTCCTTGTCTCATGATTTTGCCATCCATACTATTTCCAGGTCTGTCTCTGTTGATGGATGTTTCCCCTGTGGATGGTCGTTTGCAGTTTGTATGTCTGACAACTTTTCACTGAGTGTCCAACACATTATATTTCAGGTTATTGGGTGGGTGCTGAAGCTTTGTGCTCCTTTCGTGCCCCTGTGGTATGTTCTAAGCAGTTGTTAGGGATCGAATAGTGTGATGATCCTTTTGAGGCTCGCTTTCTGATTTGGTTGAAACCAGTCAACATTCAACATAGGGCTAATTTGGCAATGTTCTCTTGAATAGCGTTCCTTATAGCCCGTGCTTTGTAGGGTTCTCTGCTCTGTTTGAAATATAAATGAGTCCCAGTCCTGGGGGAGCTTCAGGAATTTTTTTTTTCAAGACAGGGTTTCTCTGTGGCTTTGGAGCCTGTCCTGGCACTAGCTCTGTAGACCAGGCTGGTCTTGAACTCACAGAGATCCACCTGCCTCTGCCTCCCGAGTGCTGGGATTAAAGGCGTGCGCCACCATCGCCCGGCTTCAGGAATTTTTTTTACCCTGTTTGGGCCTTTCTCCTGCCTCGGGTGGTTTTCTCATCCACAAGTGCTAATCAGCACAGGTGGCTCTCTGTATCCTTCGGTTCCATGTCTACAGATTTACTTAGCCTTGTACAGAGCATATTTTTAAAAAAAATTGTATTTATATTAAATTTGGTAGTGATCTTTTGTTCCCCTCTCACTGCTCCTTAAACAATTCAACGTAACAGTGATTCACACAGCAATTGGGTTGCAATATTGTAAGTGGCCTAGTAATGAGCTAAGCTGATCGGAGCATTGTGTAGGCTACACTCACGTGAACTATGCTATTTTACAATATCAAGCATTCTTAGATGTTGGTGTCTGTGGGGTTTCCTGGAACCAATTCACCATGGAGACCATGGAGCAACTGTATTCAGTCACCTATCCAGGCGAAGTCCTTTGTCGATCTCCACAGGTCTCTCACTGAGCAAGTAAATTGTTAGTCAGTCACCTGTCACTATAACGAAAAAGCTTGAGATAAACCACTTACGATGAGGAAGGATTTGCTTTCGCTCTAAGGCCACAGTCTTTTGGTTCCATTGCTTTTGGGCCTGGAGCAAGACAGAACACCATGGCGGGGAGAGTGTAGCCACTGAGCTCATGGTAGCCAGAAAGTGGAGGGGAAGGGAGGAAGGGGCTGAGTGAAGCCCCGATGACCCCTTTGTAAATATAGGCCTTTGAGGAACATTCTAGACACAAACTCTAAACCATCTGTTCTCTCTGACAGCTTGCTCAATGAAATCTTGCTGCTTTGGGCTTCTTAAACACAGGACTCCACCTCTTCAGTTCAGGTAAATCCCTTTACACAGGAGATCTCCAATCAACTTTCCAGGCCTGGACATAAGATGTATTTAGTGCTCACTTATTTTGTTCCTCCTTCCTTTTTTGAAAATTGTATAATGCTTGAAAAAAAACTTTTTCAACAATAGACTGTGTTCAGTTTTGTTGTTTCTTAAGGGTGATGATTTGGGTCATCTTTAGTCCACCTTACTGGAAGCAGATGCTGATATAAAACATCTTAGGGCAAGATTACTAAAGGACCTCCTTTTAAAAGAGTGTCAAATTCGAAAGAACAAGGCCGTGGCTGTAAGAAATGAAACTGTGGAGGCCTAGAGTAGGTGGGGAGCATTAAGATACCTCCAACGTGCCTGAACTGTGCTCACTCAGCTCCGACTGCCTCATGCCAGAAGTACACACTGGGCCCTGCTGAAAGCTTGTGTAGAGCCAGGCAGGAGAGTGTTGGCTCCGCTGGAAGCGGCAGCACTACCTTACTCGGAGTTGTAGGGAACCAAGTGCGCGTGGACCCCCTGATCATCGTGTGTTTGCCTGGTTTCTGTGAAAACCACTTCTGCCCATGTTTCCAGGGAAACAGACCCAAGCTCAGGAGGCCTCTCCTCACCTAAACATTAACCCGTGACTCAGACAAGAAGCCATTTTGCCAGGACTCACAAATGCCTCTTAGAATGACGCTTCATTCTGCAGCAAGATGGCTTTCTTTCTTCGGGATGATTCAGATTTTTCAGGCATGGAGAGACTCTGGGACCTGGGGAATAAGGACCAGGAATCTACCTGTGCTGCAGAGGGATGGAGAGTCCAAGGGGCCGAGTGTCCCCAGTGACTGCTCTCAGAGGGAAAAGATGGGAATGATTATCATGAGGTAAAGCTCTCTCCCAGGCTTGGGTTTCTAATTTGAGGAATCTGGCCAAATGACCTAGAAGATCGTACTCTATTTCTCCTTGGACCTCATGCCACTCCTTCGTGGTCTCTTTTTACTGAGGCAGTCTGGAGTAGCTGACTGGAAGATGTAGAAAGGGGGTGTCCGGCTGCACCTGCCAAGCAAGCTCTCGCATCCCCGAGTGACCGTGAAGGTCTTTGTGTCATGGCAAACTGTAATTGCTTCTCTAACAATGACAGATTGTCACAGCCATGACGGACTCCAGGTGTCATCTCTGTGAACATGACACGGAATGATATGGGCACAGATGTCCCCAATACTTCAGCCCAATTGACTTTAATGCCACATATAGGTCAGGGGACACAATAGGCGTACAGTCCGTACTCTCTGAATGCGTAAGTTTCATATTGCCGTGGCCTTGGAGAGGACCACATGCTCAGAGGCTGTGCTGGCTGTATGTGCCAACAACGTACTGCATAAAATTGATAATACTTCACGTGCTACAGTGAGTTCTCCAATCTGGGGAGACTTATCCTACAAAGAATGAAGTTGTAACATTTTCAATTATCCCAGCTCCCAAGTTCTAGGGACAGGGGGTTCTTAGTTCTAGCTTTGTCTTTCACAGTAACCCTCTGAAGCAATATTTATTTTCCCACTTGTAAATCTCACTTCCCCAAGGGAAAAAAAATCAGATTCTTGCATTTTCAGCTCTGAAAATATCTGTAGATTCAAGTTCTACCAATTACATTCATTGATGGGAGAGTTTGGTGGGGAAAAAGGCAAGGGAGGAAATGAGGATGGAGACTATTTTCTGATCAATCAGTTTGAGTTTTTTGATCAATCAACATGATTTTCTGATCAATCAGCATGACCTGTGAGCATTGAAGGCAGAATTTTAGGCTTCCAGAGCCCAATATCAGTGGCCCAGTGTGGTCCAAGTGTCATCCCTAACCATGATGCTTCCAAGCCTGGCCTTCTGGGTGATTTATATCAGCCAATCACATATTTTAATGATTTCTTTTCTTCCTTGACTAAAGTAGCCAGAACATTCGGCTGTGTGGAACTGAGGCCCTGACAGATACAGTTCTCAACTGCTTCCTTTGGCCATTGGCTGCAAATCAAGCTAATTTCTACTCTGGCCAAAAGTAAGAGCTCTGAGTAGTAGCTGGTCAGAATGAGCGAGCAGATCCCAAACCTGCAGGTAGGAGTGAGTGGGGATCTCACTCCTAAAAATCCCCTCAGCAGTTTCTGAATGCTCTGGCCTCTGGAAGTCTGTCCCATTAGCTTAGTGCTTGGCTGTGTCACCTCTCTCTTTCTTCCTCCTTAAGGACACGTGTATGCTGAGGCCAGAGATGTGTGATCTTCCAAGATCTTTCTTTCTCTTATCTCACAGTCACCAACTTGTAGAATTTTACATCACCACTATTGTGTAAATCCTTTGCCTTTTCTTCTTCCCCATAGCTGCTGTCCCGGTATTGTATTTGTCTCTGGTTCAGTTTTCCTGCCCTCAGCCCCAATAGATTTTGGACCATTTCCCAGGATATCGAATTTCATCATGTCCTTACCTTATTGTAACTGTTTGAATAAGAATGGTCCACGTATTTGAATACTTGGCCCTTGTGTACTTAAATCTTCGGTCCCCTGTTGGTGAAACTGTTTGGGAAGGGTTAGGGTGTGCAGTCTTGTTGGAGGAGGTGTGTCATTGAGGGTGGATTTCAAGGTTTCAAAAGCCCATGATGATCCCTCCGTCCCTCCGTCCCTCCGTCCCTCCGTCCCTCCGTCCCTCCCTCCCTCCCCCCCCCCCCCCCTCCCTCCCTCCCTCTTTTCTGCTGTGTGAGCTCTCAGCTACTGCTCCAGCACCATGCCTGCCTGCATACTGCCATGCTCCCCACTATGATGACCGTGGACTCACTCTCTCAAACTGTAAGCCTCCATAAACTCTTCTACAAGCTGTTTTGGTTTTAGCGTCTTATTACAACAATAGAAGAGTAACCAAGACACCCCTCTGGGATGAAATCCTTCCGCAGAGAAATGAATGCCCAAGCTGCATTGTGGTCTTGACACCATGAATGTTTTCCACTAATCTCCTACTCGTCCTCATTTCCTGTGTCCTGCCACCCACCAGCCTCCAAACACTGGGCTCGCATCAGTGCCTCACAGACTGCATGACTGTCTCTTCTTGAAAGGTCCTGTGTGACATCATGCATTTGACACACACCTACTCACTCTGCAAGATTTCACGAGAATACCACCAGCTCTGTGGAAATGCTCTTTCATTTCCAGCAAAGCGTGGCACTTCTTGTTGTGTTTCCAAAGTGCCTTCCTATAACACTGCACTTCCGCCTTGCTGTGATTGTTGTTTACATACTTATCTTCTCAGCGGAGACAGAACACGTGAGACACAGAGCCAGAGTCCTCTTCACCTTTGTGTGCCTGACATTTGGGGTTTCTACAGGTGTTTATAAAATTAATCAGCAGCCGGGCGATGGTGGCGCACGCCTTTAATCCCAGCACTCGGGAGGCAGAGGCAGGTGGATCTCTGTGAGTTCGAGACCAGCCTGGTCTACAGAGCTAGCTCCAGGACAGGCTCCAAAACCACAGAGAAACCCTGTCTTTAAAAATCAAAAAAAAAAAAAAATAAAATAAAATTAATCAGCAACAAAAACAACAGCAAGAGAGAACCATGAAAACATCGGTACCTTTCATTCCACAATGTTAACTGTTATTAAAGATTTAGATTTATTATGTACAGAGATGTTTTGTCTGCATGTATGTACGTACACCACGTGAATGCCTGGTACCCAAGGAGGCCAGAAGAGGGCATCTGATCCCTGAGAAGTGGCATTACAGGCATTTAATAGCTGTGATGTTTGTGCTGAGAACCGAACCCAGGCAAGTGTTCTTAACCTCAGAACCATTTCCGTTGCCCCTAGAAACAATTATTAAAGTCACACGATTGTCACATTATTAGCCACAGCCATCTCTTCTCTCCTGGGCCACGAGGATTTCTTCCTGCACGGGAAGCTAGAGGCAGACCCGGAGAAGGAAAGCAGGACCTGCCGCTTTGCACACACCTAAGTGTCTGGAATAGCAATTACTACGGAGCTCATTATAGTTAGGGAGTAACTAGTGGCTCAGTGTGGGCATCTAGCACAACGATGCTTTCCCCTTTCTCCTAGGCAAGCAATGGTCATTAAGTTGAGGATGTTCAAAATGGCTGGAAACTGGGACGGAGGCATTTCAGATACCACGTGCGCTTAAAAGGCACTGCTGCTTGTGGGCGGCCTTCATTTCGGTCACTAACTAGGATGGCAGAGGCAAGCATTTGCCAACCCCTGCCAGCCAAGGCAGAGGCAGAGGACTGAAGGCAGGCCTACTTTCATACACGCACACGAATGTCTTGGAGGAAAGGAAATTACACTTGGAAAGCAAACACATTTAGAAGGAAGCAGGTAATCATTCACGTGGCAGAAAATACCCTTTGCCATACAGAAGGAGCCCCCACAGGGCACTTTTAAATGGGAAATGCCTTGGGAGCACTTAAAATACCATCGAGTTGATAAGGAATCGATTAAGAACGCATTCTT
Source organism: Alexandromys fortis (assembly GCF_014885135.2). Lineage (NCBI taxonomy): Eukaryota > Metazoa > Chordata > Mammalia > Rodentia > Cricetidae > Alexandromys > Alexandromys fortis. The sequence continues at coordinate 5,120,207 of NW_026067981.1, read as the reverse complement.
TTAGAAACCAATCTATTGCACAATTGGGGGCACCTTCAAGCAGCAGCTCCCTCCTTTGTTTTGGTCTCAACTTTTTGTTGTTAGAAACATCTACAGAGTAATAACGTTCAAAGGAAGGTGCATAGCTAGGGTCAGGAGATAAGGGTTTGAACTGGTTTTGGACCATGCTATCTGAGCCCAGGCAAACATCAGCCTGTGTTCATAGATGGAACTGGGGCCAGCAATCTTAAGGGTAAGAAGCCAATGTTGGGATAAGTGTGCAGTGATCCCTAACACCGGTGATGATTCACAGGTGTGCTCTTTTTCTAGGACCGCCATAACACATGACCACAGGTGGAATGGCTTAAGCAGCAGAAATGCTTCTTATATTTCTGGAGAGTAGACACCTGTGTCAGCCTATCCATGCCTCTCTTCTAATTTCTGGTAGTGTGTTGGCAACTCTTGGTGTTCTCTGGCTTCCGCTGGGCCACTGCAGTCTCTGATGGCATCACCATATGCTATTTTCTTTGTGTGTATTATCGGTACAACTCTGTCTTAACTGATGGCATTTGTAGTGACCCTGTTTCCAAGGAGGGCCACATTCTGAACTACTGGGGTTAGAACTTTGGCATCCAAGTTTGGAAGCAGACACAGCTCAAACTAGCAACAGTCTGGTCTAAAGTCCCTGCAATGAGTTATTGCTGCGGTGAGACATTTTGTTTTTCTTGGCTGAGATATTGTTAAATGAAATGTGCTTTTATAGAGACAGTAAGTCAAAAAGAGAAGCCCTTGCTATTAGAAACTAAGGCAAAGAAGAAGCTGTAATACAAGAAAACCGGGGTAGCAGCTTGGACAGTAGCTCCATTGATTTTTCTTTTAACCTCACTATCTTTCTGTATTCCTCCCACTTTAAGGGCCAGAGAGTACCACACTCAGCTGGTTACATCCTCTATTGTGTGACCCTGTTCCTACAGAGATATAAACAAACATCTACTCACCCCAGAAAGGGGAACTAAGGACAGACCAAAGTCAGGATACCACCGAAGTCCAACTTGGTGTTGTGCTGATCTGGTGAATTTTATTGGGGTTATTGAAAAAATATGGGTGAGTGGTTACTTATAAGAGCAAAATGACACAGACAGCTCCATCACCAAAAGTTTACCCCAGCGTATGTGACAGCCAGTGAAAGCTGGAAACCTAGAATGCATGAGACTGTCCCTTTCTGGAACCTCAGCTTATCTGAGCTCCTTCTAGGTAATCTGGCAGGTCTGTCTCCTTCCAGTAGCCTGGCTGGTCTGACCTCTTTTAGGCGGGTCAGCTTGTTGGGAAGCCTTGTAGGCAGCTCAGTTTGTTTGGGATGGTCTCTTAGCAGTTCTTACTGCTTATATTCGCTTGGGGAGGTAGGGGCTTAATAAACCTGTTCAGTTCCAAGGGTTTCCTGAAGTCTGTGAGAGGTTTACTCCCTCAGCTTAAGGAGCTTCCCTCCAAGATGGAGGGCTCTGTCTCAGGAAATCACTACACAGCATCTTTGCCATGTGGAGGAGGACAAGGAGGCAGGGTGCTCATTACCTCACAATTCCTTCTTTGAAGGGAGATTTCTCATATCCTGCGGAAACATGCTTCAATCAGAGGGAGTTAGTGCTCTGCCTCCCAGCGCCCTCCCAAAACACATAAGAGCAACAAATCGGTCACTTCTTTCCAAGCGTGGTTTCCAATAAACTCCAAAAAACAAAACAAAACAAAACAAAACAACAAAAAAACCCGCCCCCCCCCCCCAAAAAAAAACTCTAACTGGTAACTGGTGCTGCTGTCCTGAAGATTCTGTTACTGTTGGTTAGCTGGAGGTTTGAAGGTCAGAGGCTAAAAGAAATGACTTTGGGGGCATAGCTGTTGTCACTGTGGTCCCTCTACAGTGATCCTAGGATGTTGCAGTAGAATGGCTGTAATAATCACCCTGTTTGTTCTCTCTCTCCATACCCATGCATTTGATAATGGCTTCCCACACTTTTTCTTGGCATAACCATCGAACCTGCTTTGACCAAGTAACTTGACAGCAGGCAGTTTTGTTCTCTTGCTGTTCTTGCGTCCTCTGCCATGGCTACCAAGCAATCAAGCTCAGCTGTCTACTGGAGGAAGAGACACTGCAAGTGGAGACAACTAGCTCAGTCATGCTTACTTCATCACCCCGCTCAACCCTCAGCTGCTCAGATACCTGGGTGAGCCCGGCTGATATCAGCAGAGCATGGGTTAGGGGCAGAATGACCCAGCTGCACCCAGCAAACACTGTAGAGTATCAAACTTGTGCACTAAAATATGGGTTTTTGGGGGGAGGCTTTGGTATTTATGCAGGGTTGTCTCATTGTAAGCTACTTGGTTTGGGGACAGCTTGTTATATAACAGAAACTTTCCCATGAGAGTATTTTCCCAGATTTTTTTTCTAGTACTGGTGAAAGCACGCGTGTAAGGTGTCTTAGCGTCAGTTTTCTAAACAGCAAGGTGACCATGGGAGAACTTCACTAGGACAAGGCATGCATCACCTGTCTTGCCTTTCTGCCTCTGGAAAGAACAGGATTTGGAATTTATTAAAAGCAACAGTGATAATATATAAAATTCACAGTGTCTTCTCACAATAAGGATGCATTTGCCTCCCATGTTGTAGTTTGTGTTTTTTTTTTTTTTTTTTTTTTTTTTTTTTTTTTTTTTTTTTTTTTTTTTTTTTTTTTTTTTTTTTTAAATCTTGCACATCTGTGGTCAGCTGCAAAGAAGGCTGAGGGCTGGCTAAACTTAGCTGGCTCAGCAAAGATGGCTCATTCCAATTCCATCTTTCAGAAAATTCGTCTTTCAGAAGATTAGTTTGAACTTGATCGTGTTTACATATACCCATGAAGAGATCCAGGGGTCGTGATGGCTAACTACATGCTGTCAACTTGATTAGACCACAGGATGCCCAAGAATCTCATTAAATATTATTTCTATGAGAGTGTGTCTTAAAGAGACCAGCAAAAAATAAAAAAAATGTTGTGTTGAGGAAGAAGTTTACCATCCCCAGTGTGGGAGGGTCTTATCTAGTCTGCTGAGGGCTAAAGTAAAAGAAAAGTATGGAGAAACAGAAGATTCTCTGGTTTCACGTCTGAAAGCTTGGCCAGAAGCATCAGTCTTCTCCCCACGGTTCTCTGGCGCTCTGGCCTTTGTACCACCAGCTTTGCTGGATCCCACCTTACAGGTCTTAAGACTCCTCAGTTTTTGTAACTCTGTGAGCCAACATTGCATAACCAACCTACTCACATGTGTGTCTATATGTTTTTCCAGTTTATGGATGTGTGCCTTCACTAATATGTATATTTACATGTGTGTATGTCCATCCTATTTCATGTCTCTCTGGAACCCTAGTGCAGGGGTCCAGGCTTCTTCCTCTAAGTCTTCCAACACACCCCCTGCATTCATCCGGCAGACACAGAAAGGAAACAAGTAGGGGCAATCTGGCGGGACTTGTTTCAGGCACCAGTCGAGGGTGGCATTAATCATTTTCTCTTCATCCCACTGGCGGCAGTTAGTCTAGATGCAATAGAGTTAAGATCATGATCTAGCAGTATGTCAAAGAAAAAGAGAGAGAAAAGGTCAGATACTGTGGAGAACTGGCAGTCCAAGCAACAGTGCACTGACTCAATCCTTGGGTGACCGGCTCGGCTTCTCCAAGCTTATTTAACTTGATGACAAAGCAGGAGAGATGGAGTGCCGTGGACCATTGCTGTGAGAACTGAATGAGAGTCTCTCTGCAAAGCCCCTCATGTGAGACCTGGCCTAGAGGAAGTGGTGAAAATACTAGTTCTTATTTTGATTGTTGTATGATATGAGACTGTGTGGGAGAGGTAATGGGAAGGAACGTCGCTCCACATTGGTTGTTCAGCGGTGACTAAGAGAACTCCAGTCTGTCTCTTCAATCTGACTGACAGCCATTTACTCTGGGGAAACTGAGGCATGTCAGTGCCATCTCACTGTGCAACTGTGTTTGAGACTGTCTAGCACAGCAAGGCCAGTGGGAATGGTTCACCATGGGCAGAGATGATATTTGGACACATTTCTGAGGAGAATTTTGAAAAAAAAATTGAATTTTTTATTTGCTTGCAAGTTTTATAATAAAGTTTATTTAAAAGAAAAAAGATTTAAAAAGAAAGTGAAGCCAGCTGAAATTTGGTATATTTAAAAATTATCAATATGTGCCACAATAGTTTTAAAATGGCCCTACCTCAAAGAAAATATTTTGTTTTCTGAAGAATAAGCAATTACTAAAGAGTTGTAATGGTATAATATAAACTATAGTTGGTCCCTAATAGGAGAGGTATCAACTATATACTTTGGTTTTTTTTTTTAAATTTTTTATGATTTATCTTTTATTTTTTTCAGACAGTTATGAGCTGCCATGTGGGTGCTGGGAATTGAACCCGGGTCCTCTGGAAGAGCAGTCAGTGCTCTTAACCGCTGAGCCATCTCTCCAGCCCTATACTTTGGTTTTGAAAGTACATTAAAATAGATAAACTGTGAAGCCAACCTAGGTGTCCAACAACAGAAAACGGACAGGGAAAATGTGTTACACATGCACAACAAGGTTTTCTCATAATCCATAAAGAACCAAGTTATGCTGCTAGCAGGGAAATGGGTATAACTGTAGATAATCATATTAAGTAATTTAAACCAGTCTTAGGTATATACCAAGAAGGGAACATCAAGGAAGAAGTGGCAGAAAGATCGTAAGAACTAGTGGACCAGGGCATCTGTTGTAAAGATGGTGTCTTCTATAAATGACAGGAATGCTGGGCTCGTAGGATCTCAAGTATATGGTCGCCTAAATAAGCCTGGCGCCATTGGGCCAGCTGACATGCCAACACTGTTGAGGAAAATCTCACAAGGCCCTACACCTAGATGAAGAGCTAGAGTCTATCATGGCGGTGGAGAGAGGGAGAATGGGTCTTGTCCAGGGATGAGGCCCCTGATAGGTTATTCAGTCCCAAAGTGGTCAGCACTAATCGCATATACAGAGGAGCAAACACACACACACACACACACACACACACACACACACACACACAATATGTAACAATAATTAAAAAGGAAGAGCTCATGAATTTGAGATGGAGTGAGGGGGACACAGGAGGAGCTGGAGGGAGGAGAAAGATGGATGGGCAGAAATGATGTAACATTGTAAAATTCTTGTGTAAAATTCTCAAAAAATTTAAAAACTTAGACATTGAAAGTATTCTAAAAAACAAATGAAAAAAGAAAGGAAAATATCGTTTATCTCATTTGTGGTTCCCAGATTTTATGTAAATACACAAATCTCCCCCTCCCACACACATGCTCACGCATACACACACACATACAAGACATGGGAGTAGAAGTAAAATTGTCTGGGGTACCAAAAAAAAAAAAAAAACCAACAGGAAGAAGGAGGGGCTGAGGGAAGGAAGGACGGGGATCCAAGGATTCAATATACAGAACACAATATATGCAAGTAAGCAACTTGGACAAACAAAAGAAACGATAAAAATACATTAAAGAGGCATCTGGATTTCAGATCCATTTGAGCATGGTTTTCAAATTCTGCTTTATTGTTTTAAACGTTGAGGCATAAAACAATGGGTCACTCGGCATGACAGAGCCAAAGCCACCCAAGCATGCTGTCATTGTCACAGTATTGTTCATTTCCAATTTCTGCCTTAAATACAGGACTTCTGGACCCATGAGTGATGAAAGACAGATGCTTCTTCAGAGGGCCTGGAGGATGCTGAGATGTTACCAAGTTATCGGTGAGGCACCGAGTTCATTTCCATATACAGTGCCTGTTTGAAGCATAAGTAATGGAATTTTATTACTTTGCTTGGTGGGTAGGTGATAATGAATCTCCGGTGGGTGTGAAGTTAGGCTTGGTGCCTTGTGCTCTATCCCAGGAGCACTTCCTCTCTACTGTGACTCTTGGGTTGTCTGGAAGTATGACGACAGCCTCAGGAAGAAGTCCGATGAGGCAGTTCTCTGGAATTCCAACCCTCAGGCGCAGACGTTTATCATGGGACACACATGGATGCACGTGGCAGCATCCTGGATTCGTCTGCTCCCCGACACTCATTTGCTGCCCACAGCCCATACAATAGCCCTGTTAATTTTTCCTCTGATCCAAACGAGTGAGTGTAATTCTGGGTGGATCTCCATCCATTACTGCTTTCCGAGTTGCCTCGCAGTCCTACGTTTTCATGTTAATGGCACCATTTTCTCCCAACCTTGTGATTTTTCACATTCTATATTTCACCCAGCTCTCTCCTTCGGATCCACCTTGGGTTAGACTCAGATCAGTTTCCATCCCACACCCCCACAGCCTGTCTCTATACTCCTGCTAAATGAGCACCTCAAACATCACTTTATCATGTCACGGGTCCCCGGAGTGGAGGCTTCCTGCCGCTGTTGCTTCAAGGCCACTGTAAGGATGCTGGAGTCGATAGCGTGGAGATGCCTAACTTTCAGCTAAAAACTTTTTCCTTATTGATGTGGGAGTGTCATATCAATCTGTTGATTTCATTGGCTGAGCAATAAAGAAACTGCTGGCTCTGATAGGTTAAAAGATAGATGGGAGGAGGAAACAGAATAGGATGCTGGGCAGAAGAGGAAGTGAGGACAGACTCTGCTCTGCTCCGAGAGAGACCCGACAGCTCTGCTGGAGCAGAGACGCCATGCTCAGCTCTCCCAGGCAGCTGCAACCCACGATGGACTTAGGCTAGAATCTTCCCGGTAAGCGCACCTTGGGGTGCTTACACACATCATTAGAAATGGGCTAGTCCAGGTGCGAGAATTAGCCTGTAAGGGTTAGAGTTCATGGGCCAAGCAGTTCTTTAAATGAATACAGTTTGTGTGTTGTTATTTCGGGCGTGAGCTAGCCAAGCGGCTGGGGTGTTGGGGACGCAGCCCCGCCGCCGCTCCTATTTCAACAGATGGCGCCCAGACGTGTGGCTAACTGAATCCACAAAAAGCCTGAGAAAGCTGGGGAAAGAATGGAATGAAGCATGTTTTCTTGGTAGGCACAAATTTCTTGGGTCTACTCTGCTTGCTAGAGGCAAGCAAGCGCTCTCATCTAAGAGAGGCTTCCTGACTCAGCTTCAGCTGCAAAACCCTGCAGCTCATTAAGAGGTCCTGCCACAAAACACTTAAATGGTGTTGACGAAAAGCTGAACGCATGCTTTTCGATTTTCAGCTGTAGCAGGAAAAAAGCTGTGCCGTTTAAAAATGCCGGCTTTCTGGGCTGTCCTGCCACGGCAAACTCTGACTCTTTTACGCAGGCGGTTCGTGTGGTTTGCAAGCACAGGCTGCTGAAGCTCGCTTGCTGGCAGGGACCTTGAAATGCCATAGAGTTGTGGCAGTAAACATGGCTACAACCGGTACCTCAGCCATGAGGCTGGAAAGCTAAGGAATGGACTGGATCTAGCTGGCAAAGCCACGGCTTTAATCCTACTCATATTGCTCAGTAATTTAAAGGCTCGTGTGGTCAGAAAAAGAGAGATATACAGTAAAGAGATTCAAAGATAAAGAAAATGTTTAAATGATTTACAGTGTGTTAAAAATATATGCAAGCTAAAAGTTAAAAGTTTTAAAAAAAAAGTAAGAAAAAGAGAAGTTGTGTGTGGTAGTACACGCCTTTAATCCCAACGCTTGGGAGGCAGAGGGAGATTGACCTCTGTGACTTCAAGGTGTGGTAGCACACGCCTTTAATCCCAGTGCCTAGAAGGCAGAGACAAACAGATCTCTGTGAGTTCAAGGTGTGGTAGCAAACACCTTTAATCCCAATGCCTGGGAGGCAGAGACAGGCGGATCTCTGAGAGTTCAAGGAGAGCCTGGTCTACAGAGTTATTCCAGGTCAAAGAGATACAGAGAATATAAAATAAAAGTAAAAATAAACGAAATAGAGGTTAAAATAAAGCGTACAAAGATGGAAAATACACAGAGAATCTTGATACTGTATACTATTATGCTCTCTTTGAATTGTTTGAATGCTGAGGAAGGAGCAACAGATGCTAAAAGATATTTGTTTATAAATGCTGCTGAACTAATCCATCGTAGAGATTTTGATGCCTTGACTTTGAAATTTGGATCTAAGGACATGATACTTTGGAAAGGAGTTTCTTATTTTGTTTTCACAGAGGATGAGACCCTGTTCATTTCTTCTATTCCGATATGGTATGATGGACCACGCCCTCCTGAACGGTTGCTGTGAATACCTTCAGAAAATTGCTTCGCTCAACTGCCAACTGAGATGAAACTAGCACACAGGTTATACCATGAAAGACCTAATTAACGACGCCCCCATTCAGCAGGAAGCAGTTTGGAGAGAAAAAACTGCGCCCATATTCCCAAATATTGTTTATAAATGTTCTTTTACATTTAAAGGGGGAGATGATATAGGTATGAATAATTTACATTGATATGGATTTTGCTTTAGTGATTTAAATTTAAGGTTAATTTTGTAATGTATATAGGTTGTTAATGAATAATCATTAATAATAGTTAAGTTTGTAGTCATGTTAGTTAAGATTTTCTAGATGTGCATAGATATATTTTAGATAGGCATTCTTCATATTTTTCAAAGATTATAGAATATGGCATTTTAAATGTTTTAATAACTTAGGACTTTTCATGACAATGAGACACTCTGCTCCTGGCAGCACCAATCTACTTCAAGAGGAAGATGGGCATCGAAGAGGATCCTTATGGAGTTTGATAGCCATTTGGGCAAGAAACTGCTCTTGCCTGGACTATTGCATAAACTGGACACAGAGAACCCGCAGAGAGAGGACTGCTGAACTTGCCTAAAGGTGAGATGATCTTTCGGGGTTCCTGATTCATGAAAGAGTCTGCAAGACATTCTTCAGGACAAGCAGATAGTGACTGCCTTTGAAATTTCCTGCTTTGTGGAAATGTCTGCTGGAAACTATGGGCCTGTAGGCCGAAGATGGATGCCCCAACGGTACAGAGGAACTTTGGGTGACTGTCCAGGCAGCGAGATGTCTCTGTCATTTCTAGAGCTTTGGATGTTAAGTTAAAGCCTTTTTTTTTTTGTTTAAACAGAAAAAGGGGAAGTGATGTGGGAGTGTCATATATCAATCTGTTGATTTCATTGGTTAAGTTATAATAAACCAGCTGCTTGGCCTCATGGCTTGGAACATAGATGGGAGGAGTAAACAGAATAGAATTCTGGGCGGAAGAGGAAGTGAGGTCAGACTCTGCTCTGCTTCCGGAGAGACCGGACAGCTCTGCTGGAGCACAGACGCCATGCTCAGCTCTCCCGGGTAGACGCGATAGCTCTGCTCTCTGAGGCACACGCGATGAAGATGGATGTAGGCTAGAATCTTCCCGGTAAGCGCACCTTGGGGTGCTTACAAACATCATTAGAAATGGGCTAGTCCAGGTGCGAGAATTAGCCTATAAGGGCTAGAGTATGGGCCAAGCAGTTCTTTAAATGAATACAGTTTGTGTGTTGTTATTTCGGGCATAAGCTAGCCAAGCGGCCGGGGTGTTGGGGACGCAGCCCCGCCGCTTCATATTTCAACACCTTATGTCTAGGGGTGCGTCTGATTCCCCGGGATGAAACAGGTAAGTGGATCCAAAGGAGCTCCATTTTTCCTCCATGCCAATGCAGGGTCTCAATACACACTCCTTGGATTGAGACCAGACCTTTGTATTGACGATGGCACTGAGAGATGAACAATGTTGATGGTTATGGCTTCCGGAGGTGTTATTTCCAGAGACCTCTTGTGAGGTGCAGTTGGAACTCTTGCTTTAACAGCATAGAGAGGAATTTCAAAATGACTCAATTGCTGCAATTAATCAAAACAATTTTAATGTATATTTAAGCTCAGTATTTTGGGGGGGGGACTTAGGAAGAGGATTATAACATGAATCCTAGAGTGGGCACAGACTTTTCAATAGAATTACATTTAAATCTCTCTCTCTCTCTCTCTCTCTCTCTCTCTCTCTCTCTCTCTCTCTCTCTCACACACACACACACACACACATGCATACACACACAGAGTACAGGTCTACAAGATGATGAGATAAAAAACAAATTGGAAAAAGGTCAAAGGAATTCTTATTATCCATAGGCCATAAGGACATTGAGACATGTTTTGACTATAAACACGGTTCATAATTTGTTTGTGAGATTCTCCTGATTTTAGCCAACATAGACGAGAGGATTCTTTTTTCATATCATATTCTCATATTTCTCATATAGTCTCAGTTTCTAAACTGGCTTGGTATATGAAAACATAACAACCTCTAAGCATCATATTTTGCCCATGATCACACACTGATTTATGGCAGGGGTTGCCAGCATCTGTGTTAGTAAACTGTCCTAAAATTCAGTGGCTAAAACCAAGTGTTTTATTGCTTTTGTATGGTTATGGTTGACCCCGCTGACAGTTTATATGCCAGTATCTCTGGTGTTCTCTTGGGTAGGGGTAGTGAGTAGAGTCTTAGCTGGGTTATTAGATCTGCTGGGCCTCTTTTTCTCTCTTATCAGTCTCAGGGCCTTTCCCTCTCTGCATGGACTCTTCATGTCAGCCTGAAGGGTGGTCTCTCAACAGTGACTGCCAGACTTCTTACCCAGAGGCTCAGTATCTGAAAAAGCGAAGCAAATGGAGGCTTTCAATGGTACACCGCTCCCACTAGCCAGTGGAGTGTCAGTACCTCCAGGTTCAGCCACGTCATTGCACCAAGTCCTAGGGCAAGTGGGAGAGGAATCTGCACCAAGTGATAGTCGTGGGGGTCATGGCCTGTTGACACCACCTTCCTGATTCATGTCTTCTCATACGAAAATTTCTCTTCCTTATGCAAACCTCATGCTGTGTGAAACCAGTCGAAAGTCCAGGATAACGCAGCATGGTTGAGACTCCTTATGTGCACTTCCTCTTAGGGACAAAGATCAAGGAAGGGAATAATCTATGTGTCCCCCATTCACCACTACTGAGCAGTGAAAGGGTCAGGAAACTACAGTACTCTCTCTTCCAAAGGAGGAGGAAGGGGATTACAGCAATTCTGAAATCCAGGCTGGCGGAGTCCCTGATTTCTTCCACTTAAGGAAGTTAAGGGACGCTCTGTGTTCAAACCTCCCTTTTGATTTCTGGGATTATTCCTCTCAGCTCTTGGTTTCAACCTCTGGACTTTAGGTCTCATCTCTGAGTCATTCTTCCTGTCTCTAAAGAATGGTACGTGCTAGCGAGTAAATGACTCTAAGCCTGCTTGCTCCACAGGAAGAGGGAGGGCAAACGTCAACGAACCATCTCTCCTCAGACTCATTCTTTCGTCGCTGCCTCAGGCATTGAGTCATAGGTTTGCCCTGTGATCTGCTTTAACCAGCGGAATATTCCAGATGTCCCAGCTCTAGCTCAAAAGCTTGCGAAGATCTGCTAGCTTCTGATTTTGTGCTTTGGAATACTTAACCCCATGTGAGATGTCTGTCTACCTCACTGGACTGACTCCACGGAGAGTCCACACAGGGGGTGAAAAACCATGTGGAGGGAAAGTCACCATAGCCCCCTGGCCTCCAGATAACTTACTGTCAACTGACATATGCTGCTCATCACAAGAGAGAAGGAAGAGACCCCAAAGAGCTTCCCATAGGACACAGTCATCCCATGGAATGATGAGAGAAGAAAGTAGCTGTTGTCTGAGACTGTTAATCTGGGATGCTTTGTTTTATACCAACAAATAATCTAGATGTAAGCATGCATGCATTCAAAGTTACTGTGCCCGGTGCTGTTAGGCCCAAGTGGATGCAAATTCGATATAGGTCTTGGCCTCTATCTTGTTGATGTAGGCTAGCGATGAATCTGGGCAAATAGAATTATTTCAATTTTATATTTTAAGGACAAGGGGTTTTTGCCCAGAATGTATTTTTGTTGACTCTGTTTGGAATTATCACTCTGAGATTTGTTGTATTTTTCATTTCCTTCAAGTTAGGGTTTTAGAACAGTAAAGCAACCTGAGCTTTTGCAGATAGAATTCGATTTAACAAATATTTTCCGAGTGCTTACGTATATGTGCTTCTTTTGTGTATTTTCTTTCAAGTCTGTCTCCTCAGGTGAGATTGGCTTGAAAATTAGGTGCTGTTTTCCATCTGACATCCATTAGCTTGCCTGGGTATTGCTGTCCCGAGTTGCTCAGGGATCCTGTTTTTGCCTAGTAGCATATATTCTTGTGCTATTATGCCTCCCCTGGCTGTTCTCTTGATGCTTCAGAAGGAATCACATTCAGTCGTTCAGTGTCTAAATGACCTAATTAGCAATAGTTTCCCTACTCTTGCTTTATAATCCCCTGTCTCCGTTTGGACTTCCTCCTCATCGGCCTTGTCTTTCTCTCTGAGTCTTACTCAACACACTGCTAATGAGTTCGTGTTCCATTGCTGGTCCTCCGTGGATTGCTGCCAGGACTCTTGGAAGTCTCTTTGCCTTAATTATAAGGTACGGGTGTTTTTTCTCGTCTTTCCCTGATGGACTCTGCTATCTCTGAAGCCCCAGACACTTATCTTTTTTTTCTCATTTTTGCAGGGACAGAGGCTATGAAGCAGGAAGTCCAGGTGGAGACCACCTGGTTCCACAGATGGACAAACTTTGGACTAGAAAACCAAGAGGCTTGTTCAAAGAGTGACAACCAGGGCCGACCCACTTCTCCAAACCAAGGAGATTCGACTTCAGTACTTCGATGGTGCTATGGAGGTGCAGCACAGTAGTGTGACTGCCCAACTGAAGATTAATAGATGATCTGATTAGGCCTTAATTAATGAAGTAATGCTCTGTTCTTAATCTTGAGATAAAAAGTGGAAAAAATATGAGAAAAAAGGAAAAAATAGTGGATTCAGAAACTGTACTATGCATAGCAATAAGTCATATTTTTAGGGTTTAGAATTTTGGTCAATGCTCTCATACTTTTATTAATTTATGCAATAATCATTTGTTTAATACCAGCTGTATATGTATAAAGGCAGGTACGTTCACACTGTGCCTTGTCCTTATAAATGTCTTTATTATGCACTTAGCTTCAAGTTTCATGCTTGTGCCACCATACCATAGACTGATAGTTTGGGAGGGAAAATTGTCGTGTAGATTTTAAACAGAAACTTATCCTCACATAGTAGAAGCCCTTAGATCCAAATCACCTTTAAAGAAGCAGTGGCCAACCCACGTTAGGTTATATTTCTATGTAAGAATTCCAAGGTCAATAATTCCAGAACTTCTGAACTTTTAAGAAATTCTATATATCTCAATTTAACTTTTCAAAACATTGGTAATGATTCGGAAGGCTTAAAGCCACTTCATGGTCCACATTAAAGTTGTTTGCTGGATTCACTAGCAGTTTGTCCACTACTTGGTATGTATCCCTTCCCCATAACTATGTGGTATATATCCATCCCTTCCCCATGTTCAGAGATGCTCTCATCTCCCAGTAATTTTGCACGTAAATGACAGGGGCTATGGTTCAGGCAACACTCAATTATTTGCCTTATCAGTCTCTACCTGATGTCGCTGAGAAAAATCAAAGTTCTTTGTTATGGTTGAAGAGGAAACAACAGCTGCCTTTAAGAGAACCACAGAGGGATTGCCTTTGCTTAGTTTGTATTATTTTAAAAAAAGGTATTAATTGAGGGTGGAGATATGGATTAATGGTTAAGAGCACTATTTGCCTTTTGAGGACCCTGGTTCAATTCCCAGCACCCACATGGCAGCTAACAACTGTTTGAGTCTCCAATTCCAGGGGGTCTGCTGTCCAGTTCTCGCCTAAACAGGCACTATACACATGTGGTACCCAGACATTCTGATAAAACGCCCGTACACACAATATTTTTTAAAATAAATCTCAAAAGTTGTATTGGTTATCTCACACGTTGTCACATGCTTGTAGTTTCAGCCTCCAGGAGGCTGAGGAAGGCTGGGAAGGAGGATCTAGACTTTGAGGCCAGCCTGGACTATGTAAACAGGGACACTGTGTCAGCACCAAAACAGGTAACAGTAAAACAAAGTATCCCATCACCAAGAAAATTATCTATTCTGGAAATTAACTTCTCTAGAAATTAAAATTTAGGATTGGCTTTGCCACTTAATGAGTGTGGTAGATACGGGTTCTTGTATGGACCATGCTAATGAACAGAGACCTTTTTATCTTTAACCATAGTCTTATTTTAAATCTAATAGGAAGCATTTGGTGTCTACTCAAGCTGTTCAGTTCAAGGTTGTCAATTGTCTCCTACACTTCAAGTCTAATTTCATGGTCCTATTGCTTGTCTTACTTCATTTCCTTAATTGTCCAATATTTACAGAGAACATTCTAGGCATCAGATAGGCTTAAAACCCTAAAGTTACAACACTGAATAACACAAAGATGATCTATTCCTTCACAAGGTCCACTTTCTGTTTGGGGTTAGAGAGAGAATAGCTTAGCAAGGAGAGAATGAACTGCTTGGTTTCAAATGCAGACAACATGGATGAACAGAGTAAAATACAGAAATAAGGAGCGAGGCAAGGTTTTCTGCAAAGTCATGGGGCGGAGACCTGCGGATGAACCGTGCACAGCAATTCAAAAACATCTGGGCAGAGGGATCCAATCAGGGAAAAGCCTTGGGGCCAGAGACTCGAGGCAGGGGATGGATGTGATGTGTTCCTGGGTCAGAGAGCAAACTTGCTTGAGCAGAATGGCTAACCTGCCCTCTTTGCAGCCTTCCACAGTGGTTACAGCTCTAATACTGGCTTGCTTTCTGGATCTTTGAGATTCTAAACCTGGGGTGCTGCTTGCTCTCTCCAAGGTGCTGAAAATGATAGTCCCTTCTAGGAGATCTTACTGGCTTCCAGAGCTTCATCAGTTACTCCAGCGTTATGTTCATGAGCACAGCAGCTTATGATGTCTTGAAAAATGTGATATGTATATAGAGAGAAAGCTCACTGCATTGGTAGTTTTCTTTTTCCTGGAACTCAGGGGATGTTTTTCAGTAGTAGTCAGAAAGATAATTAGCTGAACTAAAGTGACCAAGGTTATCATTGCTACCTGATAGCCTATTCAATGGATGGATAGGGTGTATATATGTACGTACACATGCACACACACACACACACACACACACACACACACACACGACTTATTTGAGTGGCTTCCAGGCTGTGGTCCTATTAGTCCAACAATTGCTATATATCAACAGAAGGTACAAGGCTGGATATCTCAGCTGGTCTTCAATGTTTGCCAGAACCCTGAAGAACTAAGCTTTGATACCTGTAAAGGGATGAACTTGCCAGTGAGCTTCCTTCTTCAATGTTCTTTATATAGCCCAGCAGATTGTGTGGCCAAGATTAAAGGGGATCTTCCCATTTCAAATGATTTAATTAAGATTTCCTCACGTGTGTACCTAACCACTTGGGTTTTAGTTCATTCCAGACGTAGCCCAGTTGACAATCAAGGAAAACCATCATATAAGTGGTATTGGCGACTATCATTCTTCAACACCAGATAAAAGAATTTTAATACTTAGTCTAGAAACTTATCTATGCTAACAGGATTACTTCTTAAAGTCAGAAGGCTCCAAAATGTATTAAAGTCAAATGTTTGAAAAGGTAAAACCTGCAGCAATTCCCTGAGGCATGTAGATCTGTATGATCCAGGTAAGTGGATTTTGTGAGCGTCTCTGGGTGTTTGAAAGATTGGAGCACAGGTGGTGGACACAACCATCCTTATATACTGGATAATGTTCATCAATCATTAAACAAAATTTACTAGGCACGTACCATGTGCCAGGTATTGTTCTGGGGCATAGGGCAACTGAGATAAACGAGACATAGCTCTTTCCGTTGTTTTGCTTTAAACTACTGTATTTTTTCCTAACTCAGAGATATTAAAAAATTATCTGTTGATGTTTTAGGTGTCTGTGTGTGTATGCGTGCACGTGCATGCGTTTGTGCGTGTGTGTATGCGTGTGTTCTATTAGCAAGTCACTATCTCATTAAGAGTCCTAAAACTTGTCAAAGAACAAAGTTACAAGTGTCTTATTTATTTTTCTGTTCCTGTGATGCCATATCATAATGAAAGCAACTCAAAGAGGTAAGGGTTGACTTTGGCTTACAGTTCAAGTGAGGGCCATCATGAAGGGGAAGTCAAGGCAGTAAGGGCTCGAAGCAGCTGGTCCCATTACATCCCTCGCTAAGAAAAAGAAAATGACAAATGTTTGTGCTCATCTCCCATTCTCCTCCTCATAGACACCAGGACCACTGCCGAAGGACGGTGTTGCCAACTTTTAGGGTGGGTCCTCCACATCGACTCACTCAATTAAGACATCCTTTCCCAAGCAGGCCAGCGACGATGAAGTTGACAACCAGCTGCTAACTATTATGAGTTAAAGGTGCAAACTGCATAGATTCTTTTATTCTGGAACCAGGAAATCATTTAACATATAAAATAGAATGAGTGTTCAAATGGAACCAAACGGGGTTTAAAGAAAGTTGAAACAAAACCAAAAGCAGCTTGGTTATTTCAAAGTCATTTTCCATATAATGAGAGGACAGAGACTTGAAAAATAGGAAGTCATGGTAGTATATACTGGATTATTTCACGCCATCTTTTGGGGACATAAAGATTAAGGAACAAGGGACTTCATTATCATATCAACTAAAATTGCCTTGTATGGGAAATTTGACTGCTGTGTCTCTAATCTCAGTTTCAGCCTGGTGCCTCAAAACTTTAGCATCAGCGTCTCCATCTTTATTTCCAGCCTGGCCCAAAACAATGGCCTGAAATTTCTATTAAACAGATTTGAAGAGGCTCACTGTAGGTCACTTTGAAGAGAAAAGTTTGGCAGCAGCCACAAGCTGCTTTATATTGTTAAGAATTTGTTCCAGTTGAAACAGTTTTCTAGGTTATTACTTATGAATCCTGTCACTGGGATCTCTGATAACGCAGCTCCAGGGCCCATGTTCTGGCATTTTGATGGAATGACTTTATTTTCTCCTCCCTGGGCACCAGGTGCCACTTGCTAAAAACAGCAGAGGATTGAATCTCTCTTGAAGGCTCCTTGTAACCCTGCAGAAAATATGACCCAAGTTGGCCTTGGCTCTTCCTCCATAATTCTCTCTCTCTCTCTCTCTCTCTCTCTCTCTCTCACACACACACACACACACACACACACACATATACACACACATATACACACTCTCACACACACACACATAGAGAGAGAGAGAGAGAGAGAGAGAGAGAGAGAGAGAGAGAGAGAGAGATAGAGAGAGAGTCAGTCCACTCAAGTTGTCAGGCTTGTGTGGCACGCATTCTATCCATGGAGCCGTCCTGCCCACCTAAGTCATGATACTTTCCTACATTACTAAGTAGTGATATTAAATCAGGCTTACTCGTCACTCCTGTGAGATAGTAGAATCTAGTGGTTAAGGCTCAGATCTGTTCCTTGTTAATTCAATGGTTTTGGACAAGTTTGCTAATCTCTTTGAATCTGTTTCTTTACTCATGAAAGAGATACAAAAACATTACCTATTTTGCACAGTTTCTGGAGGGGCAAATAACCATCAGTAAAGTGCTTGCCCGTGCTTATCGTATGGAAAGCGTGTTCCAATCAAGTGTTTGCTTCCTAGTTCCTGCAATTGCCACATTAGCTTTGCAGTTCTTTTCAGCCTTGTTTGTACACTCATGGCACCTGAGCCAAATGACAACTATATTTAGCAAATGGAGAGATAGCATGGACTCAAGAATACAAGGAATTGAAGAACCTGAATTTTAAAAAAAGGTTTCAAGGTGGGGGTTTCTGGGGTTTGTGTGTGTGAGGTGCATGTGCAACATGCCTGCACACACACACGGCTGTATACAAGCACTCACACATACACATGTGCAGAGGTCAGAGGGCAGCTTGCAGGAGTTGGTTCTCTGCTGGATTTATGACTGAGACTCTGACCTCTTGACTAATTGAAGATTTTGGATGGACTCTTCGTTGATAGTTGCATTAGTGATGCTGCTAACCAAATGAACAAGTAGAAGTCCCATTTATACTCACAGGCCAGCAGAAACTCTCAAGTCTCTCACCTTTAAAACCAACAATGAGACAGCCGACTAAACATTTCAATAAAGTTTTTCTGTTTTAGGTCGTAGTCAGGTTTCTTAAGAGTTGTTCACACAGCCGGATGTGGTGGAATATGCCTTTAGCCCCAACGCTTGGCAGACAGAGGCAGGCTGATCTCTGTGAATTTGAAGCCAACCTTGTCCACATAGAGCATACAAGTATATCCAGAACTACACAGTAAGATCATCTCTCAAAAATGGTTGTCTAATTAATTTTTAATACATTCCCACGTATGTTTTCTTAATAAAACCTAGAAACAGCTTTCTGATCTCTATCTTGATTATACCATCTGCTTAAAATGAAAGTTACCCACTTGTTAAAAAAATAAAGGAGGCCTTTTGGACCTCTTCCTTAACTTGCGGCCGCCGAGAGAAGACAAATGACCTTCATGGATGACGAGAATTCTTTCAAGTTTGGGGCCAGACAGAGTGATTCTTGATTCGAACATCAAAATCGCCATTCAAGGAAGTTTTGCTCTGCTGAAAACATCCCATATTCAGATGCAAAATGTGAATTATTCAGGTAATCAGGGAAACTGGGTCTACTAAAATATCTTGCTGTGACACGAGAAGCCAGAAAGTGAAGTCTGATGACAGGAACACAATGAGAGCACAGAGCAATCTGTTGCTTTGTTCTCGTGTGAAGCAATGGCGGGGTGCACACCTGCGGCCATCCACCTGACGGGTCCTGATGCAATCCAGACCATTGTCTAGCCCTTCCACCCTCGCCCAATCAAAACGCATTTGTCCTGCGTTATGTACCACCAAAACCTGCCTTTGTTTAGGGGCTTCTGCAGGGACCTGAGGAAAACGGTGAAGGTAGTCATTTACATCCCAACAGACATGTTCACGGGACAGGCTCAGGGACACAGGCAATGTCTTTGGTAAGGGGAACATATTTTTCTTAGATGGACCTCCCCCCCCCCACCTCCGCGTTGGAGTTGCACTACCTAGTGATATGGGATTTGGGATGAAGTTGCTCCCCTGAGCTGAGATGGATCGTGGAGGGTTATCACTCACAGAGGATGTCGAGATCACTAAATGGGGGTAGGCGTGAGTGGGGACGCTGTTCAGTAGATGCTAAACAGCAGCGGCAGTGGAGCAGAGCGAACACTTGTTGGAGAATCAGGGAGCTTAGTTTCCCTGGGTTTTGTGACTCAGGGCAAGCCTCCTCTTTGTTACTGTCAGTTGTAAAATGAAGAACTGGGGACTGGATTAGACTCCCTCCCTCCGCCCCTCCCTCCCTCCCTCCCTCCCTCCCTCCCTCCCTCCCTCCCTTACTCCCTGCTTCCCTCCCTCCCTCTCTCCCTTCCCACTTCCTTTCCATGCTATGGAGCAGAACTAGGGTCTATTACATGTGAGGTAGGTACTCTTCTACACTGAGCTGCACCCTCCCCAGCCTAGACTAGATGATATCTAAGGTCATCTTTAGTGCAATAATTCTAAAAACCATCTTCTAAAAATCTCTCCTGACTATAGCTCTTTCAACTTCCGTGTCTTACTTATCTTTACCTTGCCCAGTTTTCCCACCGCTTTGCTTCTTATCTCTGTATCTCTTTGCTTACTTTCTGGCCTGTTTACTCTGAGTTAACTTCAAGAAATATGTATCTTAAAAGCAAATCATCTTTTTCTTTGGAGATAGCACATCTCCCTGCTAGGTTATGGCAGAGCCATTATGTGGCAAGCTCAAAAATGTATCTAGAATATTCACTCATATAAAGCCAAGCTTTCTTCAGTTTGAACCATCTGCCCCCTTCAGAGTATGTTTACTGACGCTTGTGTGACATGTCAGTTGGGTAGCCAGGTTTAAATCAGATCATTTAACTAGGCTACAGGGCCCTGTGGGGAGTGGGCTAGTCTTCCCAGGCCTCTGCTCTAAGAATGAATTTCTCTAGAGCTGTTCTGACTCTGTGGTTAATGTAATAGAATACTGTTTTTTTTCTTGCTGTAGTCCTTCAAACCCAAGCTGTCAGGGGGTTGGGGCCTCTGCCAGGCAAAGGTGATCTGTCAGTTGAACATGCCAACAAGAATCATACTTTTTTTCCTTAGTGTTCAATTAGCATTAGCACCACGAGTTTTTTCAAAACACAAAAAGAAAAGCCCTGACTAGTAATACAAGTAATACTAAAAATAGACCAAGTAAATTAAGAATATAGCAATGGGGGCCTCCGTAGGGCCGATAGAAAAAACACTAGTTACATTTAATAGCAGAGACATTGGGTAAGTTTTTGAGTATGCCTCAGATATTTCACAGGGTATCTGAAATGCGAAATGAATCAGGTGTCCTCTCTTCTCTTTGTTAAAGGTAGCTATCTCATTCCTCAAAATAGAGTTAGATCACCAAGCATCACATCAGCAAAGGGGATGATAAGAGGCATTTTGAGGGTGCTTTCAAAACCCTAAGATGCTGCGGTCACCAACCTCAAGTCCCATATCTACCCAATCCATCAGAGAAGTTCAAGGGGAAAGATGAAAAGCACTTAAAGACATTGAAGGACTCAGAAAATATGCTCTTTATCAATTTTATAGACAGTTTTCCAGGTTGTGTTCCAGTTAAGGCATGGAGTGCCTCAAAAGGAGACACAGGGTTCATGAAAGGTCCATTTGGGTCCAGAAAAGCAGAGAAGTGGTTCTGTAAAGGCAACTGGTACAAACTAGATGTGCTTGTGCATGCTTACAACCCCAGCACTGGAGAAGCTGAGACAAGAAGACTGCTGTAACTTCGAGGCTAGCTTGGGCTACATGGCAAGATCATATCTTGAAACACCAAATCAAATCAAACAAAATGACAACAATCAAAACAAACAAATAAAAAACTGAACAAACAAAACATGACTGGAAATGGCTTGCACTGGGCAAAGCCAAGATATCCAGCAAGAGTCTTTAATTGCAAATAAAATAATACATTCAAATCAGCCTAAATACAAACCAAAGGTAGGGAGCGCTCCCTGACTAAATGGTTCAAGGATTAACAAGGGTCCAGACTCCCAATGTCTTCCTGACCTGACACCATTGAGTTTGCCCCAAGGCTACCCCTTTCTGGCTCACAAGATGATCGACAGAAGCAACCCAAGTAGCCACTTTTTTTCTCGCATCTCTGGAGAGACTGAATGACTGGATTTCCTTTCATGTAGGCTCTCCTCACATCTCCACTGGCCTTGGGCTGCCCACTCCTGGAAGAGCCTCTAGCAAAGGAGATGCGGTAGCCTCAGTCCTTTGCCTTAGTGCCCACACTGTGCCAGGCACTATCCTAGGCACTGAGGACAAAGCAGAAGATAAAAAAGACAAAACTGTCCATCTTAACAGGTGAGTAGCTCACGCCCATAAATACAGCGCACCCGAGAGAGGCAGGGAGAGCACACATTTGTGGACAGTTTTGTCTATTTGGAGAGTTCAAAGCCACCAGGGCTATATAAGATCCAGTGTCAAATAAGTGAACAAATGAATGAATAATTTTGAGTGGACATGTGGGGTACACACACGCACGCGCACACACGCACACACACAAACCCCCTCTCTTTCCTTTATAGACCTTACACTGAGATTAGATAATATATTAGGTATGTAGGTGAAATGTCTGTGTGTGGAGGGGTGGTGCGTGCTAGTTAGCTGAATCAACAGAGGGAATGGGTAGTGCTGGGAAAAATTATTCAGTGAGAATTTAAGTCTTGTGTCTCTCTGTTTATCTGTTATAGAAGGGACCTGGGAGCCAGCCACACTCTCCACTATGCCTGCAGGAAAGCCAGTTCAGAAGCAGACGGGAGTGACTCTAGGAGACCAGCCTGGGGGAAAAGGAGGACTTGGGATGGTACCGGATATGACAGAAAATTTAGAAATTGGGTTATGATCAAGAGAGACAAAAGCAGGGGTGATGGGTCATGAACTCACAGTCACTTAAATAATGATGAAAACGCTGTCATTTCAGAATAAGCTGATAGAGAAAGCATGTTCCCAATTCGAGTCAGGACCAGTCTAGAAGCACCCATGTGCTCTTTGCACCAATGGAATGTTAGGAGAGATTATCTATAACAAGCGAAATAAATGTGTGCTACTTACCAAATCTCTAAGGTAAGCAAACCACTGAGCTATCTGTCCCTTTTGCCTAAGGCTTGCCTCTAAATACTGAAAACCAAATATCTGTACATGAAAAAGCTAAGTGGAGGCTCATGAATATATCGGGAAGAAGCAGAGGGCAGAGAGAGGTAATGAACATGAGCTACATAATCTACCAATATACTCATACAGACTATCAAACCACAGAAGAGCTGCAACGTGTCTGTGTAACTATAAAAGGAACATTCCGAAATGTTAGTGAGTTGACTTTAGAGGCAAAGACTGAAGATGGAAGTGAAAGGCAAACTATTATTTCTTAATTAGTCCCTTGGCAAAGGTTTTGAACTGTGTACATCCATCACTTTGACTTGATGAGGTGTCTGCTCTCCAATCTGGAACTTCTTTCCTTAATTCTAAAAAGCAAAGGGTTCATTATGGGAAACTTGGCCTTAGTGGTAGAGGTGGAGCTCCTGCCTAGTACCTAAAAGACCCTGGAGTTGACCCCCTCGCCCGATAAATAAGGAAAGAAACACACAAACCAACAAAAATACACACGTCATTCTTAAAAGACTGGTGTGTTTTCACCGTCTTTAAAACTGATTGTATTCGTGCACAGCTGTGATGATGTGGAGTAGCAACGCGTTTTGATGAATCCAAATTCTCCAGTCTAAACTAATTAGCTTAGGTTCTGGAGATAATTTGTATCATTTTAAATCTCCCTTTAGACTGAAAATCAGGACGCAAACAAACCTGGTGTGGCAGTCTTTATGTTGGAGACTCGACAAACATAAGGAGCCGCCCTGCGAGCCCATCCGTCAAGGAAAGTAGGCCCAAGTGCAGCAAGTCAAGTTCAGGCTGGAGTAACGCGGGCACCGAGAGCTATTAACTGTGAGACAATAAGACAGCATTTAATGGCAGGTGTTTTGTTTCTGAAGGCATTGAAACCCTGTATAATCAAGGCACATGTTCATGGACCGTCCCCACCTCTGGCCATGTTGCCTATCCCCCTGTCATCCTCACTTCATGGCCATGGCTACCCTGATCTGGTGAATTCCAGAGGCTTCCCTGAGCTTCCTCCCATCTTTGTGCATCCGCCATGCTGATCCTATTGCTTGGAAGAAATGCTTCAAATCCAATAAGTTGCGAATAAAATGTTCTGGTTCCTGTGATGTGCAACGAATTCATTTGCAGGCATTCGATGCTTCTTCCCTTATGCTGCTATGGAACTTGACCCCACTCTAACTCATGGTATGAATGAACTCTAGCTTGGCCCCCACATTCACCTCTAAATGGCCATGTGAACTAAGGGAAGTCACTTCTCCACTTGGCCAGTTTATTTGTCTATAAAGTGGCATCAATAATATCTATTTGTTTGTTATAAGAATTGAAATAAACAGCTTACTTAGTTACTTTCTTACTGCTGGGATAGGATACCTTGAGAACAACAAGGTAGGAAAGGAAGGGTTGATTATGGCTTACCATTCTAGATGGATACAGTCCTTGATGGTGGAGACGTGGGAACCGGTAGGGAAGGCATGGTGACAGGCACAGGAAGCTGTCTGATCGTACCCCACCCACACCCAGGAAGCAGAAAATGAGCAGGAATGGGTCCAGGCTATAAGGCCTCATGGCTTGCTCTAGTTGTTTGCTTTCTATTGCTGTGATGAAGACCGTGATCGAAAGCAACCTGGAGAGGAAAGGCTTGTTTGTCTTCCAGCTTTTGGTCCATCACTGAAAGAAGTCAGAGCAAGAACACAAAGGTATGAATTTGGAGGCAGGAACTGAAGCAGAAGCCATGAAAAGATTGCTGCTTGCTGGCTTGCTCCTCATGGCTTGCTCACTCCAGGACCACCTACCCTGAAGTGGTACAGCCACAATGGTTGGGGCCTCCCACATCAATCAAAAAAAAAAAAAAAGACCCACAGATTTGCCTTCAGGCCAATCTGATGGAGGCATTGCCTTAAGAGAACAAAGCCTCCTTCCCAGAAGACCCTAGTTTGTGTCAAGTTGACAAATAAACACCCAGCATACTTGTCTCCAGCGATTCACTTCCTCCACGAAAGCTCTGCCTCCCAAAATTCCACAACCTTCCCAAACAGTGCCACCAGCAGGGGATCAAGTGTCAAGTACATCAGCCTATAGCAAGGAGTTCATAGGCAAAGCACCACAAAGAATATAAGAGCCCTTGGTGCAGTACCTGGCCTATGTAAGAGCTCAGAAGGATCTGGTATCATTACCGTGTGTTATTGCAACTACTGCTTTCATGGTTGGCTCGCATGTCCAGTCGCTGAGGTTAGGAATTGCAGCCGTCCATCTTCCTATCATTTGTCTTGCTGCAGAACTTGGCGTACTATATGAGAGATGTTTGCACACTAAAGGAGTGAGGGACTGAAGTGTGATTGAGAATGACTGCGGCCACCTTTGTTTTTAGAACAACCGTCTTCAAGGAGTCTAGTTCTGATAGTGGACCTTAGTGCCAAGCAAAAAGCTGGCCAGCATCAGTTCCGTGAGCCAGTATTTTTTTAATTAAAAGAAAAAAAATTTCCTGAATACATGCACTGATTTTAAGTCCCGAGTAAGAGCCCAAACCGTGGGAACAATGCAAAACTTGCTTCTTTTCCATAAAGTTTCTCAAAGTTTCAGAAAGTTAATACTTCTTATTGTCAAAGATTCTGGACTAACTGGGAAAACGCACTTGAAAGAGATAAGAAGACAAGAATCATAAACTAAAATTTGAATGGGTAGGTTATCAAAGTATTTTTACTTATTTATTTTTCTCTATAAAACTATGGCTAACTTTGTTTTACCTTTAATACATTTTTAATTAAAAAATAATCATATCATTTTCTCTTCTGTTTCTTGCCTCCTTCTCCTCCCAAGTCTCCTCCCTCTAATTCCTTGCATATCTTTATCCCCTCACTCTAAATTTTTTATTTTATCATTATTATTAAATTATATATATATACACACACACATATGCGCAACTATACAAATACACCTTACTGAGTCCATTTTTGTTATTCATATGTATATGGTTTCAGGGCAGACCGCTTTGTTTTGGAGAGCTTATCAGGGGCCTCATCCTTGGGAGAGGCTAATTCACCAACTGTCTATAGTTCCTTGTCCAGGAATGTAACCTCATGAGATTTTTCTCTTCTTTCTCATTAGCATGTCAGTTGATAACTGTCATTGTCCAGGTCTCGTTTATGCAGCCCTTTCCATGACAGACTGCTTCATAGCAGACATCCTGGTGTTCTGGCATTATTAACTTTTCTGTCCCCTCTTCTGTGATGCTCCCTGAGCCATTATTGCAGGAACTGTGATGTAGATGTCTCCTCAGGGGCTGGGTGCCCTACCATCAGTTGATCATTGCATTGTGCCTGCTTTTTTTTTGTTGTTGTTGTTATTTTGTTGTGTGTGTGTTCACGTGTGTGATGATTTCCATCTGCTGTAAAGAGACACTTCCTTGGTGAGTGGTGAGAGCTATATTTATCTGCGGATATAAGGACAAGATTTAGACTCAAGTTAGGAATTATGCTGGTTTAGCAAAGTGGCAGTAGTAGATTCTCTTCTAAGATCTCTGACCTCACTAGCCCCGGGCTTTGGCTATGATTCTCGTACCAAGTATGATTTTCGTCCTGTTGAGTGGGCCCAAAGTTCAATTGGACATCTGTTGGTGACCACCAATATGCGAGTGCCACTTCCTGCATCTTTATAGATGTCTTGCCATGCTGGTCACTATTGTAGTTCACAGACATCACGTCTGGGTTGGACTATTAATTGCTTCCTTTGCTTGCAGCTTGCATAGTATTATCAGGTACCATGGAAGCTAGACCACAGGCAGGAATGTTTCAGGTTAGTTGCATGTCCTAAGTGGGTGGTGTCTTCGGCAATAGGGATTGACCTTCAACTTCCTAGTGGTGACGAAAAGCTATATCAATAGTCTACACTGTCATGGGAGTCATTTGGGTTACAATGACCATCCGTTTCTTGTGAATGTTATTGGAGATTTTGCTAGTCTATGGTTCTTGTGGGGAACATAGTCAGTCCAAGTGGCATAATGTCCTTTAAGATTTAAGATACTTACATACATACATACACCCACATGTATATACATATATACTTTATTATATATTCCTATATTAATATAGATTTATATTGCAAATATATCTTAAAGAGATATATATGTAGTATAATTTTAGGTAAATGTGAAACAATGGGGTTCCTTGATACTTTATGAAACAGCATTGGCGTTATTTGTTTTAAAAAGCACCACTATTTGGGTTATCTGTGCTATTAGTCCCCTCACCATGGGATTACCACTAATAGGCTTGGGTGACTTGTAAAGTTCAGGTTATTATTAATGCTTTTGTACTTACATAGAACAGACTTATAACCCCAGGGTTGTTAGTACTGAGGGTGTTTCTGCTCTGACCAGAGTAGCTTCACCTGTCTCTGAGAACTCCATAGCTCTGACGTGCCACCATTACAATATGAAGATGCTTTATTCTGGTTGTCAGAATATCAGACTCCACCGGCCATGCCGTGCTGTGCCATGCCGTGCTGAGCCAGGCTGTGCCACGCTGTCCTGTGCCATGCCATGTCATGCTGTGCCATGTGGATGCTCCAACAGTTACTTGGGAGGATGATATTTGTCCTGCATGTCTCCAAGGTTGCTGGGCAACTCCAGTGAGTGATTTTATAAAGCACAAAATGATCTACAATACAAGGGTTTATTTTTATTAAAATTATACCTCACTTTCACGGAATGCCTGGATAAAGAAATGTTGGGAATTACAGAATGTAAAACTAGAAGGGGGGGACATTAAAAATCTAATTACTAAATGTCCCATCAATACCACAAAGAGAAGGAAACTTGACTAATTAATGACAGGAGCCCCGCGTTTAAGTATTTCAGTTTTACTGGCTTCAATCCTCTTTGCCTATCAGGATTGGTTTATTTTTGCCATCGAATACCTATGAAACCACTGAGGCCTAACTGATGCGTGATTGATGTGGGCTATGTTAATTATATGGCTGGGTTTTATGCACGAAACCGTATCCTTGGTTTCTCTCCCTTAATTTACCTTGGTTTAACTGTTGGTCATAAAGCAGTTTCAGATACAGCCGCTGAATCCCAAAGCAGAGTTTTGCAACTTGAAAGGTACCTGAGTCATTTTGGGCATCTTGAGTAGTAAAGTCGACTTGGGGGAACTCTCGGGCTGTAAGATAGATTGCTTGGCTTTCCTTCCAGCCCTGCTGGCTCCCTCTCTGCAGCTGCTCACCGGCGCTGCTGCACATCTGTTATCATTAAATGCATGCGTGGCATCCACGGTGACAAAAGGCTTAATTGCTTCCTGACAGTCTATCAGATGAGGCTTTAGATAGCTGGAGATGCTAACATCTGCCTGCAGTCTCCCCAGCATCTGGTACCCTTGCTGGTAGTAGCACCTGATTTTCTTCTGGGATTGCACTCACCTCTCAGGCTCTCTCTCTCTTATTACTCCCTGTGGTTCAATCTCATTTCTCTTGCCCCAGGGAAGGACTTGGACAAATGGAATCCCAACGGTTGGTTTCTGGATGAGCATGTGACCCAGGCTTGGCCAATGGACAGACAGGTACCTTGGATTTTGGCAAGAACTGTTTGAAAAAGATAACCCCACTTCTTTAGGATGAGTCCAGCTGAGGGTGAAGTCCCTTCTGAGGATAGAAGAGGCTAAAGGCAGAGAGACAGGCTCTTGTCATCAGGGTTTGCATGTGTGGACTCAGCAGTGGTTAAAGACAAGCCCATAAACGCAGTCCTGTATTACATGTGATAGTCACTTACAGTCTAGAGTCCTGACCCGGTTGGTGAAACTGTAGCTCATCACTCTCCAGTGCAAGCAATGTAAGTAGTGAATCTTAAGAAAACAGAAAGAAGTTGGAGTGTAGAACACAGAGTTTAGAAATTTACACACACACACACACACACACACATTCACACACACACACACAGCACACCACATTTGCACAGAGAAGATTTGCCTGGGTCAATTTGACATCTTTTCTTACTTAGTTACAGAGATGTGACTGAAAAATTTCCATGGCATCTGGGTGGCAGAGAATGCACTGTGTGCTCACTGGAAGACCCCGAGAGTCGTCTACCTGCTCAGTCACAGCCTGACTGTGTGCTCACTGGGAGACCCCGAGAGTCGTCTACCTGCTCAGTCACAGCCTGACTGTGTGCTCACTGGGAGACCCCGAGAGTCGCCCCCCTACCCAGCCTGCTTGTGTTAGGTGCCGAGGATATATTTGACGAGAAAGTCCATTCTCTCCTTTCATGGAGATGATGATTTAACAGAGATTCAAGTACAGCACCTGGACAGACAGGAAATGAGCGGATTTTGTCACTGCTCTGCATGGGTGTTCAGTACCACACAGGACAGGCCCTGTGGTTGACTGATTGGCTTTTCTTTCTTTCTTCCTGTAACCACCACCCTCACTCCTTTTCAGACAGGGCCTCGTGCAGCTCGGGCAGGCCTTGAACTTAATTTCAGGTCCTCTGTCTTCACATCAAAGGAGCAGACTTTACAGGCATGTCCCACTGCACTCAGTCTTAATAAGGTCTGAGGAGCAAAACCAGGGTGGCAGCTTAGCCCATGCAAGGCCAAGCACGTTAGCAGCTGAGCCCCACCACAGCCACCATGATCCCCCGATCTCAGAGTATCTTGATCTCTCAGTAGTTACAGAAGCGTTCTGCTCTAAGTTTCACTCCGCTCTGTTTACATACTCAGCGCTTTCAACCTTCTAAAGCAAGTGGCTCTCAACCTGTGGGTCATGAGCCTATTGGGGTCACATGTCAGCTATCCTGTACATCAGATATTTATGAGTTATAGTAGTAGCGACATTACTATTATGAAGTAGTAACAAAATAATTTTATGGTTCGAGGTCACCACAATATGAAGGGTCACAGCATTAGGAAGGTTGAGAACTACCACTTTAGGAAATTGAGGTAAGTTAGCAATAAGTGTTAGGACTAGAAACCACTAACCATTAATCCATTAAATTGGCGTGGTTGTGTGTGTGTGTGTGTGTGTGTGTGTGTGTGTGTGTGTGGTAGGGCCTGCTAAGACTGGCTTTGGAGTAGTTTTCCCTACTGAGCGGTAAACATCTGTCTGTGTGGTTGCACATACTTTGTTTTTCCCTAGTCTCCACAGTGTCCTCGACTCAGAGAAGCAAACGTCAAGGTGGTGGAGGCTATAGGACCCATGCAGACTGTCAAGTTAGAGGAAAAGATAGGTCCCGATGCTTGTGGACCCTTGTGGGAAACTGAGGTCCTTACGCGTGGTCTCCTCTTTTTTTTTTTTTTTTTTTTTTTTTCATTCCCACCAGCCTGGTGAGGCCTGAGAAACCAGGCTTTCTCTCTCTTTCAGGGCCTCCATCTCTGAAGAACTGATTCCACCAACAGTCAATAGCTCTTCAGATAGGGGTGGGACTTCACCAGCCCCTCCTCTCTCAGTGCTGGGATTTTGTTGGGCTTGTTCTTGGGCACATAGTCCTAACCTTTGTGAATGCCTGTGTGCAACTGCGTGGTCCCAGCTGGCAAATACTGCTTCGCTACAGACATCCGCTCCCTCTGGCTCCTAGAATCTTCCCATCCCCTCTTCCAATATGATCCCCGAGTCTCAAAAGACAGTTGTGCAACACTCTGAATAATTTCCTTGACCTAACATTAACCAGGCTTCAAGAAACACTGGTCTCTGGTTCCCGGTGCATCGTTGACATGTCTGCTCATGTGTTTCTTCTGCAGGCAAGCCCCTTCTTGACCTCCAGTGCTCCTGAGAGTTTCCCGTGGTCCCTTTCTTCCCGGCGCTGAGTCAAGGGCGCTTGTGGAGTTCGGTTGTCTGTTCTCACCAGGCTGCATGAGGGCAGAGCTTCTGTTTTTTCCATTGTCATGTTCTCAGAGTCTCACACTGAACCCGAGGCAGCTCTGTATGCATCAGAGCTTTGTGTAAGCACAGACTGAGGGTTTTTAATTAGAGGACCGGAAGCTGACACTGTTAGATTTATGCTTTAAATAGATCACTTGGGCACATTCATTCTTTACGAGACAAATTCCAGGACAAATAGGAATGAAGTGGGGGAGTGAGGAAGGGCAGGGGATTGTGAGGCAGAGAAGCCAGCCTGGGGAACCTATCCAGATCCATGGGATGTTGCTTAATGCTTCCCTATGAAGAAAAATCGAGTTCCTCACAATGCTTTTCTGACACCGCCAATGAGCCTGCCATGCTTCAAGTCCCCTTGGGTCTCTCTCAGTAGCTCCAAGTTGTCTCTTGATTCCCATACTGGAAATTTTCACCAGAAGTTCCTCGTGTCTAAGGGAATGTGGTAAAGGTACAATCTCAGATGTGGGGAGGAGATGATGCTCAGACTTAGACAGCCTCTTCTGGATCCTCATTCCCATGGCCCCGTTTCATTATCTAATTATCCAACAGCTCTCTTTGTGTTCACTATTGATATTAGTGTTAACACAATTAAGATGGTGATCCCTTTCAGGTAGCATTGCCTCCTAATTGATCAGCTGTGTGCCAAAGCCTTGGTTCTTAGATGTAAGGAGCGTGTCACTCTTGTTTAGAGACACAAAGTCTCCTGGGGTGACCTGACTCCACAAAGGATGAGAGGCAGCCCCCTGCTACAGGCAGCGTAGACACACAGACACAGCTAAGTGTCCCTCCTGGGCAACAGCATGGTTTTGGGCAGTGATTTTGGGGACAAAGGTGATATCTAGACAATATTGTAGAGACATTTCCGTTTAGTAGATGTAATGCTTTTGTTTATCACGAGGGTTCAGGACCCGGGAGAAGTCCAGTTTCCCTGAAGTTGTTCCAATTCAGTTGTTAAAATTGACCAAATAATGATTAACGTAACTGGCAAAAAATGGTTTCTTTTTTGGTGCAGGACTGTATCAGCTGCTTTATCATTGGCTTCTATTAGAGTTGGGAATCAAAATCAAGCAAATGTGACTAGTCTGGAGGAGGAAGAGATGAATGTCAGTGAGTACTTCCCATGGCACCCTCTAACTCTCCTGTCGTGTATTCTCGAGAGAGACACTGGCCAAATCCCTACCCAGGCCCTTTCTCATCCTGTTCTCCAAGTCCTGCTTCCCTCCCTTCTCAGGTTGAGTGGATACTGAATTAGTTCTTTCCAGATAAACTAATTTTCCTCCCAAGATACATTTTCCTCCTGTGTGCTGACGGTGTTTCTAGCCCGCTAAGACCTTTGGTGTTATCACATGGTTGGTCTACTTCTAGTTCCCTATTTCCACAACTTCTGAGGACAAGCAAGGGACACACTTCCTTCCAGTGAGGAGAAAAAGATGGAGAGGAGAGGGGATAAGGGAAGCTAACGAGAAAAATCTAACAAGTAAACAACCATCTCTTACTGAGCCTGTTCATGTGATGACTTTGGACACAAGTGTCAATGAAGAGCCAGTCAACCAAATACTAAATGGCAAATAGCAGAATTCTGAGAGTATTATATGCATTGACTTCTTTCAAGCCTTAACTTGCTCCATGCAGTAGGTATTATTATGACTCATTTTTGGATGAGGAAATCAAGGCAGAGAATCGTTAATGTGCAAAGTGCAACATATTTTGCAAGCGCCAGGGACTGGATCTTATTGAGTTTACATGCAAATTCTATATCTCTTTCATTTTAAAGGTTTAAAAGCTTTCGAGAAAATTAAGCTGTGATGTGAACCTTTAGCTTACTTGGGTATGTGTTTAGAAAACTCATTTAGTATCATTTCCTTTCATAACTCCTATGACCCACCCATTGCTGGGCATCTCTCCACATGTCCTTATATGCTCAGCTGATCGTGTATGACATTGTTGTGTATATATCTTTCTGGAGACAGGAAAAGATATGGCTGGGCGGAGAGAGAAATATAAGGCAGGAGGAGACAGAAGCTCAAGGTATTCAGTCTGAGGACTTGTATGTAGAGACAGGCTGCTCCATTCGGTCTGAGGGTTTCATAGAGGTAAGAACTAGTGACTGGCTGCTCTGCTTCTCTGATCTTTAAGCTTTCACCCCCTACTATCTGACTCAGGGTTTTTATTATGAAGGCCAATTAGAGTTTACACTATAGTCATATAGAGATTTTACATTTAATTGACTTAGAAAACACCAGACATTTTCCTAAGTTGTTTGTAACAATTACTCTTCTACCAGCAGCTCCAACTTGGCCTCTTTTTGAGTCTAATCTTCCTCGTGGGCATAAAGCGCTATCTCATAGTGGTTTCATTTGCATCTCCCTGGCGGCTGATTATGTCATTGGACATCATGTGAGGCCCTCATTGCCGTTTGTATACCTTCTTCCGTGGTACCCACTCAAATCGTTTGCTTTTCAGAAACTGGGCCACTTGCCATCTCACTGCTGACATGTATGGATTCTTTATAAGCTCTGGGTATGTGTCTTTCATTGGACGCATAATTTACAAGTATGCTCCCCCATTCTGTGGGCTTCCTTCTCAGTTTTTTTGATAGTGGTTCTTTGAAGTATAAGTTTTAAGCTTAACAAACAAAAATTTAGTGTAATTCTGTATCATTGTCATTTGTGAATTTGGTGACATATGCAAGAGGGACTTGCCTAAATCTAGGTCAAGACTCCACTGTCTTCTAAGAATTTTATGGCCTTTGCTTTATGTTCAGTCTTGTTGAAGCCTGTTTTGACCTGCTATAAGAAAAATATCAAGACTACATAATTTATAAGGAATGGAAATTTATTACTCATAATTCTGGAAGCTAGACAGTCCAAGGTCAGTATACCAGTAAATTTACTGTTTGTAAGGCCCATTCCTCATAGACAGCACCTTCCAATCCTTGCTTACAGTTTCCTTCCCTCCCTCCCTCCTTCCCTCCCTCCCTCCCTCCCTCCCTCCCTCCCTCCCTCTTTCATGGTACATTACTATCAATAGTCACCCTATCATGCAGTAGAACATGAGTCTTATCTCTCTCTCTCTTCCCCCTGCCCACACTGTGTGTGTGTGTGTCCCTGTGTGTGTATGTACCAAGTGTGTGTGTGGTGCCTGTGGAAGCCAGATGATGGCACTGGGTTCCCTGTAATTGTAGTTGCTAAAGGTTGTGAGTGTCCACATGGGTGCTGGAAATTGGGCCCATATTTTCTGGGAATGCAGCAACTTCTTTTAACTGCTGAGCCATCTCTCCAGTTCCTGATTTCTTTTCTTTTCCTTCCTTCCTTTCTTTCTTTCTTTCTTTCTTTCTTTCTTTCTTTCTTTCTTTCTTTCTTTCTTTTGAAATGTCATCACCTCATGTTTATTGGCATGGTCTATATACGTGATTTTATTCTTTATTGTTTATGTTTTCAAAACATTTACATACAACAAAAGAGAAATCATATTTCCAAATTCAATAAATAGAACCTCCCCTTCGTTTAGGAGGTTTAATTTAGTTACTGCTTCACTTCATGCTGAAGGATGTAATCCTATTTACGATTTTGACAAAACATCAGAAGAGTCCAGGTGTTGGCAGAAGAACTCATGAAGGGAGGTGGGGAGTAATGGAACTATACAAGTATCTCTTTGTGGTGCACACCTTCTATATTAAGAGACCTTTCAAATAATATAGCTCATATTGTTAGAAAATTCAATATTATGTATGTTGAGAGTGTAGCTTAGGGGTAAAGCACTTGCCCAGCATGTGCAAGGCCCTCGGTTTTATCCATGTCAGCTCACCCCCATGTATGTGCATGTATACACACCAACCCTCACACATTTATATCTATGTACACACACACACACACACACACAGACATGAGAGAATCTCACACACATACACACAGACATATATATATACTGTACACACAAATGACTAGTGTAATTCAAAGTATTTTTTCTTTTATCTTCTTTCATTTTTTTCCTAGTTCTCTTTTCCTCTTTTTCTTTCTAATCTCTTTTTTATTCTAAGTTTCTATGGTACTAATGATTAAATTTTGGGCCTCAACCACACAAAGCAATTGCTCTGCAACTAAGCTAAATCCCCAGCCCCGAAGGCACTAATTTTAAATTTGCTTTTGGCTTTCAAAAATTGAGACCAACTCTCCCTGTGTAGCCCAGGTTGCCTTGGGAATTCCAATACTTCTGCCTCATCTCTCTGAGTGGTGAAATTGCAAGCCTGTGTTAGTTATTTTTGTGCTGTTATGATTAAATTCCCCTACAAAAAGCAGGTTAAGGAAGAAAAGGTTTGCTTTAGCTTATAAAGGGGTAGAGTCCATCTTGACGGGGAAGGCAAGGTATG
The DNA here is from genome assembly GCF_014885135.2 of Alexandromys fortis. NCBI lineage: Eukaryota > Metazoa > Chordata > Mammalia > Rodentia > Cricetidae > Alexandromys > Alexandromys fortis. The sequence continues at coordinate 5,085,745 of NW_026067981.1, read as the reverse complement.
ACAATAGGAGCAGAAATCCGGCAGACCACATTTTCATCCATACAGGAAGCATGGGAGGGGGCAGGGAGAGAGAGAGAGAGCAGGATGTGAGCGAGGCTATATAATCGGAAGTCCCACCTCCAGTGACATACTTCCTCTAGCATGACTTCACTTCCTAAGTTTCATAACCTCCTCAAACAGCGCCACCAACTGGGACCAAGTGTCAATAACATGTGTCTGATCTAGTTTACCTTCTGCTACTGTGACACAGAACAAGGTCCCTTGGAGGACCTTACACCTCTCAGGTCACATTCTGTTGCTAAGAAACCAGGACAGAAAGTTGGAGGCAGGAGCTAAAGCAGAAACCATGGAGGAACACTGCTTCCTTTCCATGGCTTGTTCAGCCTATTTTCTATTTTTTTTTCTTTTTGGGCTTTTGACAGTGTTTCTCTGTGTAACAGCCCTGGCTGTCCTGGGGCTCTCTTTGTAAACCAGGTTGGTCTCAAACTCTCAGAGATCCATCTGCCTCTGCCTCTGGAGTGCACCATCATGCCTGGCTCCTCTCTTTCCCCTCCACCCCAGTCTGATTTCTATACAACCATTCCACCTGCTGAGGAACAGCCCCATTCCACAGGGGCAGCTCCATTCCTCACGGACCGTTCCTCCTCTATCAACTGGCAATCAAAAAAAATGTCCCCTATAGACTTTTTTTTTTTGCAAACAATCTGATGGAGGCATTTCTCTCTCTCTCTTTCTCTTTCTTTCTTTCTTTCTTTCTTTCTTTCTTTTTTGAGAAAATTGAGATTTCTTTTCCCATTTGACTATAACACATGTTGACAAAAAACAAACAGGACAGGGACCTTTCTTATCCAGACGAACACGACATGTACCAGCACACCCAGCTTGAATTTATTTTAAAACATCTTTGTTAAGGAATAATGCACTTAAAATATACCATTGTGTGAGATTTGGTATATTCAATTACACATAACATAGCAGAACACTTTTGGCACACCTCAGAAGAAACCCTGTTTCCATCCCATCCAGTCCATCCTTGCCAGTCCCAGGAAATTACTAATGTGCTCCAAGTCTTAAGAGAATTGCCTCCTGGACATTCTTTTTTTTTATTTTTTATTATTATTTCTTTTTTGAGACAGAGTTTTTCTGTGTAACAGAACTGGCTGTCCAGATTGCTTTATAGACCAGGCTGGTCTCGAACTCACTGAGATCCACCTGCCTCTGGCTTCCAAGTGCTGGGATCAAAGGCATGTGCCACAACTGCCCCGCTTGGATATTTCATAAGATGTAATCAAATGGCGTGTGACTGTTTGTGGTTGGCTTCTTTCACTTCCAAGGTGCATCAGTGTTGTATGTAGGATATATCAGTCCTACGATCCTCACATTCGACTCATTCCTGGTTTTGACTACTATGATGCTTGAATGAATGGTATTGTTATTTTTCTTTGGTGTATACCTACATGTAGAATTACTATCATTAACACTTGGAGAACCTACCAAACCGTGAGCAATCCCAACATTTTGCACTTACTTTTCAGCGATATGTGTGTGTGAGAATTTCAGCTTCTGCCCTCACTATATTTGCTGCCTGTGTTTTTATTATAGTCATCTGAGTGTCTGTGAGGTGGAGCATGACTGTGGTTTTCATTCGCATGTCTTTAATGATTTATAGTGCATTAATACTAGTGAACTCCTATCCATGTGTTTATTGACTCTTTGTATGTATACCTGCTTTTGGAGAAATGTCTATTTTATCCTTTTGTACATTTTAAGATTGTGCTATCATCTAAACATTGAACTGACAAACAGTTAAAAAATATTTTAGTTCCAAGACTCTTATCAAAATATATTTTCAAATACTTTTATTCTGTGGGCAATTTTTTTATTCTTTTAATTAATTGTGCTTGCCTGTGTGCGTGCACGCTCATGCATGGGTGCGCACACTCATGTGTAGATCAGAGAACAGTTTTCAGGAGCTGGTTCTCTTTCACCATGTGAGCTCCAGGGTTGAACTCAGGCAGCCAAGCTGACAGAAAGCCTTTTCTGTCCTCTGAGTCCTCTCACTGTGCCTCTTTTGGTTTTGTTGTTGGTCTCCTTTGAAGTATGAATGCTTTCAGTTTTTGATTTGTTGCGTGTGACTTTGATGTTATTAAAGAGACCACTGTAAATATTTATTCCTTTTGTCATGGAGTGTTAAAGTTTTGATTTTCACCTTTAGGTCTGTGCTCAATTTTGAGTTAACATTTTCGCATACTGCTCTGTAGAGGTCAGCTTCGTTTCTTTGCGATGATATTAGATTCTTTTCCCCTTAAAATTGGGGGTAGAGAGGATGAAGGCAGATTTCTTCATGCTTCCAGTTCGCTTTCCTTTCATTCGGGGTGAAGGCTTTCGGCCGAGTGCAGGACCTCAGCTGTGGTCCTAACAGAATCTATACAGACAACACACTCTTTTCATCTTCTAAGGCTGCAGCAAAGAAATCTGGACAGTTTGGTTATTTTCCATCATACATCTTAAACTCCTTTTGTTTCAGTGCTTGCCAAGTCTTTCTTTAGCTCAGTTTGGAATGTTACTAGCATATTCCTTGCTTATGGCCCTTTACTCCAGAGTCTTGTGAGAACAAAAAGAAGCCTACACTATAATTTTTCCCTCTGGAATGCCTGCAGTTCACACACGCTTCATATATAGTCCCCAAGCCTCTTATCAGGATTTACTTTTTTCTTTGTATTTAAAATTCATTTCATATTGCATCATCCAAGTTTCTAACTTGGATTTTAATAATAACTACCCTCTGCTTTGATTTCTTCTAGGTCCCCCCCCCCCCGCCATTCCTTCCTTTTTTCCTTCAAGAATCAACCCTGAACCATCACAAATGCAAAGCCTTTGCTCTACTGTTGAGTTACATTTCCACTCTAAGGGATGCTCTTATTATTTTAAGGCACCAGGAGACTATCTTGCTCTAGTTATTATCATATGTGTAGCTGAATCTCAAGTGCTCATTATATTTTTGTATTCAAAATATTCTCTCCCTGTCTCCCCTCTCATCGGATTTCTCGATCACTAACACTGAACTCAGGAGTTTAATGCATCCTCCTGCCTCAGCCTCACATAGGCTCAGACTACACACCTGGTGAGATCGCCCCCACCAGCAGCCTTGTAACTATGCAAATGTTTGGTTTCTTCTGACAGACATTTCTCTCTCTGGAAGAGAGATGAAAGATATTTAAACTCTCCCAGGGCCTAGGTTCATCTTACTGTGGTCACAGCTTCCTCTTTGCAGTAGAGGAGAGAGAGAGAGAGAGAGAGAGAGAGAGAGAGAGAGAGAGAGAGAGAGAGAGAGAGAGAGAATAAGGAAGGAGCTGGCTGTTTTTCAAGGCTCTGGAAGAGGCCCTCTTGCTCCCTGGTGTTCTCAGTTGTCCCAGCCTTGAGGCCTCAGGCCCACCTCAGCTCCAATCCTGGCTCATCTGCACATCCAGCCCACTGTGGAGACAATCTGAACATCCCGCCATGCTTAGATCCTCATTGGAGTGGGTTTGCTCAGGCCTCAGAGACCAGTAGGTTTGGGAAAGACAGAAATGAAAAAAAAAAGTGCCCCCTTATCCCCAACCCACCCCACCCCCAAGATCCCAATTTTCTCCCCGGCAATTTTATCTACTTCCCTTAGCCAAGAGGATAACTATATGTTTTTTCTTGGGTTCACCTTCTTATTTAGCTTCTTTAGGTTCATCAGGTATACACTCCGTGACCTTTATTAATGGCTAGAAACCAATTATGAGTGAGTACATCCCATGTTCATCTTTTTGGGTCTGGGTTACCTCGCTCAGGATAGTGTTTTCTATTTCCATCCATTTGCATGCAAAATTCGAGAAGTCATTGTTTTTTA